>NC_143585.1:6785527-7098283 GCF_048544385.1 Mastigoproctus giganteus | reverse complement strand
GCAGTCGCCCACATGAGGAAACTCGTCGCAGGATGGTGATGGCCTCTTAAGGATAAAAACACCTAAGTCTGTAAACATCTGAGAATAGGAGAGATCGGCTAAGAATTTGATTTTTTGAACAAGTGGTAGTTTGGGGGAGATAAATCAGGGGACTATAAGAGGGGATGATTTCTCTACAACCCACATTTTTCGCAAAATCTCTGATAATCGGCGCAGAATGAAACCTACTCTTGCCGTGCAATAGGAACCGGCTTTGAAAGGTGAGCTGTGGTTGCTGTTGGGTTTCAAGAGTATCAGCAACTAAGCCCATGCATAGTGTTTGTAAATTGCGTGTGTTCGCTGGACAAAAATCCGAGTTTCCGGGAGAAAACCATGCTACCCTCGCCTGAGACCGACTAACTCAGCCCCATAAAAATTCCTCACTTCATCGACGGGACTCGGAACTAAGGTTTTGTCCACCCTGTGCTCTGTGGGGAGGTCGGCCATCCTGCTAACTGTGCTTTTCACGAGGGCGATGATCTCTGGACTCAGTCTGGAACTTAATTGTCAAGTCTTGTGGCTTACAAGAAAAGAAATTCCAAACAGTTTGCGGATTGAATGGAGATCATATAAAAGTAAATCAATAAGGGTGTCTGGGTTTTGCCGAAGAGGTGACAATAACCACCGAAACAGCTTGCCGTGACATTTTTAAAATTCATTACTGCTACTCTAATAATAATCATTTATTTGCAAATATGATTATTTGCTTACATAACTAGAAAATATTTGCACCCCGAGGCAACCAAGGCAAGAAGATTGGTTTAGAGGGGGGGAAAAACAACATCTTAATATTATTGCATACAACGAAATATTTGAATTACGATTTTTCGTAGCCCGTTGTACTAAAAATTGACTCCAAGTCCAGTTTGCTTGTTAGCATAAAAACACTGCTCTACCAAAACATGAGAGGACGTATTCATCAGCTACGCCATCAGCAGTTCTGCATGGCATGCATTCGACCAGCAATGCACAGGTGGGTTAGTATTAGCATTAGCAGAGGCATATTATGCAAGAAAGCAAGCTTATACAGCGTCAGCCAACAAAAAAAAAACCCTTGCCATTTCACCCATCCGGTAACTCCAAATGTTTGTCTAGTTCAGCCTTAAATTTATTTAAGCTATCAACTTCCACAACAACAGATGGAAGTTTGTTCCAGCAATCAACTACCCACTGGCTAAAAGCAAATTTCTGCACATCTATTCTACAATTGCCTTTCCTCAATTTGAATCTATGCTCCTTAGAGGTGGAATCTGAGCAAGAGAAAGAATCCCATCAGCATTAAGCTTGCATAACCCATTACGGCCTTCGATGAGGCTTTTGATAAACTTCCCAATGAGAAATTATTTTATGAATTAGAGGGGGTCGCGATAATAGGAGAGATTATCGGTGGATTAGGGGTTAGCTGAAGTACAGGATATAGGGATGGTAATACACCGATTTCATTACAGTGAACTGGAATAAAAAGTGTCGTCCCTCGAGGATCAGTGCTTTGAGCTCTCTTGTTTCCTATCTTCATTGATGAGAGAATACATTTTGACAAAGTTTAGTGAATTAGAGGTTGGGAAAAGAGGTTTACAATCAGGCCATGACCTCCAAAAGGAACCAGACGGAATGGACCGGGTTTTCTGAAAAAATGACAGCTAAAGTTTAATGCTACCTAAAGCAAAGTATTGTTTTTGGGTAAGAGAATCCCGGGATTAGGCTATAAATTAGGGAAAGAGTAATTAACGAATGTTTAGGACGAGCAAGAGCAGTGATTATGATGCTCAAAGGCATGAAGTTCAACGTGCGGTGTACGTAGGTGGCAAGAAGGACAAAAACCAGACTTATAAAACGTAAGACATTAGCGGTAGACGTATGAGGTTTACCTTGCTGAAATATGTTGTTGGAATAGATTGGCAGAGGTGTGACTGAGGGGAAGTGTTTGGAGAAATTCATGGAATAATTGGACAAATACTTTTTGAAAGCCGAACTAATATTTACGAGGGGGTATCAAAAAGTTCGTACCCTGGCCTAGATAAAACAGCAGTAGGAATATGCCGTTTTTCATATAAGTTGCCCACATATTCAATAACTAACATGTGAAATTTCAATTCGGTACATCAGAGCTGGAATTCGGAATCTGAGGAAGGACGCTATGGTTGACAAAGTGGAGTATCCAGCAGTGATCAAGTTCCTGCATTTGTATGGCAAGAAAGCTCGGTAAATTGACGAAGAAATGAAAGCTGTGTATGGGAAGAATTGTCCATCCTATGACACTGTAAAAAGTGGAAACGGGAGTTCCAGTGCGGTCGTACAAGTGTCCTTGATGAGCCAAGAGAAGGAAGGCCATAAATGTCCACAGACAGTTAGAAGGTTGCAAAGATTGAGCAGCTGGTGCTGAGTGACAGACATGTGACAATTCATTTTATCGCAAATGCAGTGGGAATTAATTATGGGTCTGCCCACAGCATTTTACAAGGCCAAAAAAAAAAAAAAAAAAAAAAAACCAAACTATTATTTTCAAGCCACCCGAATAATTAAATTCATCTGCCGTGCATTACGTCTTAAATTGCGTGTGGTCTATGGTCGATTTGTCTGTTTGCTGGGCGAAAAACCCCAGTTTCTGGGGGGAAAACCTTACTATCTACGCCTGAGACCGACTAACTCAGCCACGGAGTGAAAAAAGCCAATTAAAGTTCCTCGCGTCATCCACGGGATTCGAACCCTAGCGTTTTCCACCCAGTGTGGGGAGACGGTGACGAAACCACTGTGCTACACGAGCAGACAATTTTACATGACCATAGTGTGCGTAGTGTTGGGGGAAAGGCGCTTCCGGTGGATTCCCACATCTGCGCCATATAAACTCTGTGGAGACAAACAGTATCACTGTGAAAGCCAGAAAAAAAAAAATTCTTTGTGTTGTAAATGAAGTATTGTGCTGGGTTCTGTTGGGTGTCCTGGTTTTTGGCCGCAGGGCCCCTGATGGGACACCACGTTGCCCGCACACACCACTAGGAAGTAGCCAGGCTGCCCATAATTCTCTGGCTAATTTCCTTTACCCTCTCCGGTACATCATGTACCCGAGAGGGAAAGGAAAGGAGGTATAGACAGAGCGATGGAGGATGTAAGGGAAGGCATCCTCCGCAGGTTGAGTGGGAATTCTCCCACCTAAGCGGAAGTGGAAGAACAGGGCCCTCGGGAGGGTGGGAAGACAATCACGTATCAAGAGAGACACGGATGAAACAATTCAAGCGAACTGAGTGTCAAGTTCAGTAGCTAGAAGTGGTCACAATCTAGGTGAAGGTGTTCAGTATATGAGAAAAGGGTGTTGATCAATGTGCATCAGTTCCAGGACGTTGTACCAGTGATCTCCTTCTGGTGAAGAGATCATGGGCGAAGGCAGAGAAAGCCTGGTACTGGTCTTCTTCATTGATCAGAAAATGTTCATTTCCTCGAGGCAAGGCATGTATATTTGATGTGAGCAACGTTCGCAGGTCCTCGTAGAGTGGGCAAACATAGAATAGGTGATCCCAGTCTTCGTTTTCACCACAAAGACAGCGAGGGTCATCCACGATGTTCATAGAGGCAAGTTTGTGATTTATGGATCCATGGCCTGTAATCAGGAAAGTGGTATATAACCCTGGGCTGTACCATGCTGGAGCTTTAGGGTAGATCTGGGCAATTTCAGGTAAGAATTTTTTAGTGATGGAACCTTTGGGGGTGGTATTCCATCTGTTTTGCCAGGCGTTAAGAAGGTACACTGCAAGGCGCTTTTTTTTTCTTCTTTGATGGTGTTTGCTGAGTTTGTAGTGAAATCCAGGATGGTGGTAGGGAGTCTCTTTGCGAGCCGGTAGTGCACGCCTTTGCGAATTATCTGCAGGTCCAGAGGGAGAACTCCTGCCAAGACTTGGAGCGCTGGGTTGCTTACTGTGCAGCAGGCACGGGTGATAGTGAGAAGGATATTACGCTGGATGGAAGGGAGCTTCCTTTGGTTACGAACAATGAGTGCACGATGATACCAGACACCTGCACAGTAGGTTATAGTGGGAATGAATACAGCTTTGTATAGCATTTACAGTGAGCTGAGATTTAGGCCCCAGTTAGACCTGCTGATCCTCACTACCATTGGCCGTGTGGTTCCTGACTTTGCGATGAAGATAGTCTATATGCGAGTAAAACGTGAGCTTGGGGTCGAGAATTACCCCAAGGTACTTCATCTCAGTTGTCAGTTCGATGGTTCTACCAGCTCTTGCCCTTACAAAGCCCATTCTAGTAGCTGGCTGTTGTTTCCAGGGAAGCTCCGGAGTTTCCAGTGAATGTCAGTATCAAGTCGTCTGCGAAGGCTTGGGTGGAAACATCCCCCAGGTCTAGGTTCAGGAACTCGTCCATGACCATATTCCATAGGAAAGGGCCAAGGACAGAGCACTGGGAGTATCCTCTGTAGACATTTCTGGAGACTTGTCGATAGACATTTCTGACTGTAACACTTCTGTTGTGAAGATAGTCCTGTATGCAGCTGTAAAGATTTGCTGGAACGCTAGCTTCTCTGAGTCTTCGTAGTATACTTGATTTTACATGACCATCTGCACATGTCTAAAGTCCCCGCAAGATGGGTTCCAAGATTGCTGACGCCTTTTCAGAAGCAATGTCGAATGCAATGTTCTCGCCAACTGTTGGATTTGTGTGCAGCTTCGAACTACTGCACCACCCACCCTATTCTCCTAACACAGCATTACCAGACTTCTTGTTTCCATAAATGAAGAAACTATTGCGTGGACGACGCTTTGATTCGTCTCAGGAAGTCATCAATGAAGTTGAATTGTGGTTTCAGACAAAAAGTGCGGACTTCTATGATCAAGGCATTAAACAACTGATCCACAGATGGGAGAAATGTGTGTTACTATACATGGAGAGTACATAGGAAATGAGTGAAGTTCCTGTGAAGTTTCACCTTTCTAGGGCTATTATTTCTAGACAAGGGTACGAACGTTTTGATACTCCCTCGTATTTAGTTACGGACTCATCCACATGCCACGCAGACCCTATATAATGGTGCGAATGCTGAGAATTACAGAGAAGCAATACAAAACTAGAATAAAAATATAAACAAAATTTGGATTAACAAAACAGAGTAAATTCTTATACATAGACAGATTAAGTGTAAAATCCAAATTGTGATTATCCAAAACCTGAAGGAAACGGAACAGAGGACTTCCAAGTAGGTGTTGGGTACGAGGGAGAAATTAGTTTTATAACGAGAATTCAAGAGGTGTAAAGAGAAAGGTATTTGCTGAAGGAGAGAAGGAGAACCGACAATAGAATTTATGATATTGTAGACAAAAAGAGACCGATGGAGTTGTCGTCTGGAGTGAAGAGGAACGAATCTATAGCGACCAGAAAGAGCCCCATAGTTTCAATGGTGAAAGGCAAGGCGATTTCGAAAGCGCAACAATTTAACGAATTTAAGTTGAACTCCCTTAAGTCTGTGAAAAAGATATTCCTGTTGTGTGGCCCAAATAATAAACAAAAATGGGAAATGGCAGCTGCTTGTAGAGAAGAATTTCGCTACTTTTTCACTCTTGAAAATCGAGGAAGAACGCTTGATTAATTCAAGAAGTTTAGAAGTGTAAGATATTACGTGATCAGCATGGGAAGAGGGATGAAGGCCATCGAAATAGGACACCTAAGTCCGTGAACGTATCAGTACTTGCAATTAGAGATCTTCCAATATAATAATCAGTAAAGAGAGGGTCTCACTGCGCGATTCGAGCAACAAAATTTACATTTTAATGGGTTTAGAAACAAGTTATTTTTATTGAGCCAGAGTGAGAGGGAATCAAGACAGGACTGGAGTTCATTGCTATCAGTTGAAGAATAAATAACTTTGCAAAGTTTAATATCATCTGCATAGAGTTTCCACTCAACATTAACGGACTGAAATAAGGTTGACAGATAATTAATATAAACATATTTAAATGTAATTAATGTAATGTACACTGAAAGGGCAGAATTCACAGGTTACCTCGTTCCTGGGCAACGCGACGCTGTACCCCTATCGCTAGTGACTTCCATTTATGAATTGGAGATATTTCCGCTTCTCCAGAACATAAGGACCTCCCCTGAATCCAAGGATGCTCTCATAATAATGGCTAAAAATTGGTCACCTACATTACTGCCTCCAATAATATGATTGAATAGCTCCCATGCATCCCATGTGCCTTTTTTATGTTCAGCTTCAAAATTTCTCTTTCCTTTCAGTTATCTCAAAGCCTTTTGCCTCTCGGTTGGACTTTGATAACCTTCTGACATCCCCTCCTGTAAAGAATTCTTCATGTGTGAATGTAGATGCAAAATGCCTTTGAATTTGTCCACAACCTGAGCAGGGTCATCAACAGTCAACTCACGGACACCAAATGGCCCAATGGGATTTAAACCCTTCCTTCTACTAATATACGCATAGAAGTGTTTGTTATTTTTCTTTGCACTCTTTGTCAGAGACTTCCCATAATCTTCCTTCACCTGCCTAACCTCCTTTGTGACTTGATTGCAGACTAGTTTATATCTGTCACAGGCTTCTGTGTCGCCTGATAATTTATATGCATCCCATGCATTTTTCTTCTCTGCCACGAGTCTCATTAGTTCATCCAACATCCATTTAGATCTAAACCTTGACCAGTATTTCTTTGTTGGTATGAAAAGTCTAGTAGCTTCTTTGATTATTTCCCTGAATACTTACCGTTTAGAACTGCTGTTGGTCACAGTGCTTAGAATTTAAAAACTACCTGAGACCACTGTAGTCACCCTTACAAAAGCACTAGTTAACAGTAGTTATGTCTTTAATTGAATCTCACATCAGTACACTGTGATCAGTTCTACCCAGTGGATCCTTTACGTGCAGATTCTTTATGCATGAAGAATCACTACTGATAATCAGATCAAGAGTATTACTCCCTCTATTTGCCTTCCGAACATGCTGCTGTAGAAAACAATCATCGAATAAATCCAAAAAAGCCTTGCTATTGTGAGAGTGACCAAACCACAAGTTCCACTCCATATCTGGGAAGTTAAAATCCTCAGTTATAAGACGAATCCGATTTAATTCGTTCCTTGCGCGCGCTAGTAAAGCGAAAACTCGTAAAGTGGGAATTTATTTCCCATAGACATAAGGTTAAAAATAGGGGTTACGTTCTCAACAATGAAATTAGTTAGCTAATCAGTTTATGTTTAAACAATGATTGATTCTTTGTTTATGTTTATACAATGATTTATTCGAAAGAAATGAAAACATAGCCAGTAAAATCAAGCAAATTATAATAATAGAGAAATTATTTACGACTTACAAATGTTTATTCTTCACCATCATCATCGACTAAATGCACATTCGTTGATCACTCATTATTGGCTCGGCACTCGTTGGTTTGTTCCACAAGGAGTCGTCTTCTTTAGAAATGCTTCAAGAGGCGTTTGTTTCCAAGATAATCTTCTGTTTTAATTATAAATTTCACAATTTCATGCATAAGCATTTTTTAACGGCACACACAAATTGCGACTGACGCAATTCGCGTGGAGTAACAAGTTTACGAAGCTTAAAAAAAAGAATGAAGAGAAGATTCTTAAAATTTATTTATGTTTTTTAATACGTTTGAAGATTTCAGTAAAGGGCAAACACATTTCACCATAATAACGTAAAAAACCACACAATTCCAGCTATCGGTATTTTCCCAAATGCAAGAAGATCGAGTTTTCAACACGTTTATAATTGCTTGCAGTAACAGAAAAGCCCAATAAACCGGAAAATGCAAATTTCTTTTATTGTTTTGTTATGTTAGCTTTACTTCCGTTCCAAGGGAAGTAATGGGTTCACTGGTTAAAGAAGCATTGCAAGACCACCTTCACAGCAATGCAATTATTCTGTAGCCACTGCATGAATTTGTTAAGGAGCGATCTTCTCTGATCAATCTGGTTGGTTAGTACGATGTAGTAACAAAGGAACTGGATCATATTGATACTGCTGCACAAAAAAGGCACACACGCACGCTGTACGAATTGGAGCAGCATGGCATTAAGGGCAAGTTGCTGCTATGGATAAAAGGATCGTTGAGTAGGCGAAGACAGAATGGTAATCAATGGACACTGCTCTTCATGGACTAATCTTATTAGTGGAGTCCCTCAGGGTTCACTGCTGGGTTCATCGTTGTTTTGTATATTTATTAATGATATTAATTCAGGTATATTACGCTTAATTCTTAAGCCTAATAATACAAAAGGTGTCGGGTGATTAATGATATTGATGACAATACGCTACTGCAACAACATCTAGAAAAATTAGGCAGATGGGCTGAGAAATGGCAGTTGCAAGTTTAGCATTGACAAATCCAAAGTTCTGCATATGGGGAGAGGTAATCTCACAGTAACTTATAAACTCCACTCACGGTAGTGGAGAATGAGAATGTTGTTGTTATTTGGTTTTTAGGAGCATTAGCAACTAAGGCCATATTGCTCCGGGGATATGCGGTAGTCATTCCCTGACCTTTCCGCATCCTCCGTATTTGGTGGTCACGGGCTCGAACCCCGGTCTAATCAAGAAGTGTGTGCTACGCACTGCTGCTACTGCCCACCTGGCTACGGAAACGCCGGTGGAGAATGAGAAAGACATGGGGGTAATTGTGCAGTATGATATGAAGTTATCTGAGCATTGCACACAGGCTGTCAAAATAGCACATGGAGTTTGGTCAGTGTTATTAAGGAACTTTGTTAGCAACGATAAAGATGTGATTATCCCTTTATTTATATTCAGACTTCTCACCACAGAGACACTAAATAATGGCGAGAACGCTGAAAGTTACAGAATCAATACAAAACAGTAATAATCATAAACTAGAATTAAAATATATACAAAATTTAGATTAAGAAAATAGAGTAAGGAGCAAATTCAGTATAGTTTGGGAAGGACGCTACGTGGTTGTTTTCCATTAAGATTATTATTATATTAAAATCACTCTTATACTAGGTGAAAATTAATAATATAGTTTATTTGGCTGTTCGCCTACATTACTATACATTAGTGTGACGTTTCGGGTTTCTTACCGATACCCGTCATCAGACCATGCTTTTGGTTCCAAGTTTTTATCCTGGATTTGGCACCACAAGCACGGTCTGATGATAGGTATCAGTAAGATTCTGAAACAGCCTGCACACCAACCCTGATGTAAAGAATAGGGGAGCAAAGATTATTCCAGGCTTCTAAGAACCTCGGATCCAGGATAAAATTTGGCACTATCCTATTGGCTGTTAATCTCTCACCTATAAATTAACTGCTGACAGCCTCTTGCCTGTATGCACATCAGATTTCTGGAGCATCAGCAAGAGAAATCTGTCAGCAGGTAAGAATTTAATCTCTTTGTAATTTACCTTAGATTTCCTGTTTTGTATTGTAACGTCAATTCAAAACTTAATACTTTAGAACCATACCTGGCAAATTGTAATTGTAAATTAGTAATTGCAATTTTACTATTGCTAATTGTAATATTCTAAATTATTCAAACCCTTTCGATTTTCTGTTCCACCAAACAGCTTGCTCTGATGATAGGTATCAGTAAGATACCAGAAACGTCACCCTAATATATAGTAATGTAGGCGAACTGCCTAATAAACTAAATTATTAATTTTCAGCTGGTATAAGAGTGGTTTTAATATGGAACAAATTATTATACATAGATGGATTAAGTCTAAAATCAATGTTGTAATTATTCAATACCTTAAGGAAACGAAACAGAGGATTACCAAGTAAGCGTTTAGTACAAGGGCCGCACAGGCAGTGAGAAAGTGGAAGTCCATGGTTAGGCCACATCTGAAGTACTACATACAGGTCTGGGGCCATTGTTTTAGAAAGGATGTAGATCTACTTAAACCGGTTCAGAATAGAATAGAATAGAATAGAATAGAATAGAATCTTTAATTGCAGCAATGATAGACATACAATTAGTCCCGTCACGGCATGGTGGTGCCAGGGGTTAACAAAACATATTTACAAAAGAGATACACATGAGAAAAAAAGATAAATCAGATTATTAACAAAGCACAGTTTTACATTTTCAGTTCGACGAGGATACCCTTCCTGTATTTTTTATTATTGACCACTTCTTGCAGGTCCCCGTCGATGGCTTGCAGTGAGGGCAGCATTTGCTTTGGCAGGAATCTGTCGGTTAGTACTAGCCGGTTACGGTTTGCTAGCAGCTGTGCTGAAGACCGGAGATAAGGGGGAGGAATGCGCCAAGAGCAGTGATCCCAGAAGTTCGGCTCTGTAATTTTACCGGTAGCCATCTTGATGGTGAACAGCAGCCTTCTTTCTGCGATGTAGGACCGGAGCCTGCGTAGTTGAAGAGCTTCTGCTAACTGCGTTGATCTGAGAGCTGGGGAAAGGTGGAGTTTGCTGTTGGCCCATTTTAGAAGCCAGAATTCGGCAGAGAATATTCTTTTGATGTTGGATTCGGCGGCCGAGGGCCATATCTCTGAAGCATACAGTATTGTCGGGTAAAGGATTGATACGATGTATCTTTTTACCAGTTGTGGGTCGGTGGTGTGGAGCAGCTGTTGTTTGGCGACCCAGCGTAGTGAGTTCAGCCTCGACTGTATGAGGTTTATGTGATCGTTGAAAGATAGTTTGGAGTCGAAGAAGACCCCCAGATCTTTGTGTGTTTGAACACTTGGAACTGAGGAGCCGTTAAGCACAGGCTCCAACGTTGTTGGGCTGCCCTTTAGAGAGTAAGTTATTTGTGCTGATTTTAGGGGGTTGATTTGGAGGTTGAAGGTATTGAGGTAGTCAGCCATGTCCTGCAGTTTGCTAGTGATTTGCTGAGTGATTTCGGCTGCCGAGTTGGATGGCGATATTTTAGTAAGGAGCTTGACATCGTCAGCATATGTGATCCAATTGCACTTATTGGTCACAAATGGCACCATGATTGCTGAGAAGAGAATGCCAGACAGGACCCCCCCCTTGAGGTACACCGGTAGTTATGTGGCGCGTGAAGGTCTTTGTTCCGATCTTTAGAACAAGGGTCCTCTTCGATAAGAGAGATTCTAGGAACCAGAGAACATCGCCGCGAAAATTGAAGTAGTTTTCTAAGAGACGTAGGAGATTAGGTATATAGATGGCATCAAAAGCGGAATGGATGTCAAGATATATAACTGACAATTCCTGTCTTTGTTCGAAGCCATCTAAGATGTGCAGAGTGGTTGTTACAAGGTTAGTTATAGAGAAGGGCAACGATACTAGTGAGGGGAACAAGAGGGTGCTCTTACTAAGAAAGGCTTCGATTCTGCAAATTTCAGCGTCTGGAGACTAGATACCTGAAAAGTGATCTCATTTGAGATGTTTAAGGTTTTGAATGGATTGAACAGGCTCAACGCTGAGGGGAATTCTTTCTCTTCCTCAGCATACACACATTAAGAGGCATAAATTGAAATCGAGTAAGCATGGCTGCAGGGTAAACGCAAAGAAGTTTGCCTTTAGCCAGCGATTGTTGTAACACACTGTGTGGTGGAGGTGGGCAGTTTTGAAAAAATTCAAGGAGCTAGACTAATGATTGGAGATAATGTACATGAACTGAGAAAAGTTTTTTTTTGGCTGATACTTTATGAGTTTGCAGCTTCCAGTCTCAAAGCTTCTGCTTCATTGAGAAGCAATTTATTCCAATGTGAAAAAGCCTCGGCCCGCAGTTGAAGTTCGTGAGGTCCAATCCTTCTATTATTGTTTGTGATTTTGTGTGTGTGTCCCTTAGTACGTGTCTCACCCACGAGGTAAAAGAGAACTTCTTCATTCATTTGATCAATACCTTCAGTGCCTTATACACCTCAATCAGATGTCCCCCTCAGATGTTTGGCTATCAAACTTCGCAATGCTCACCTTCTAAGCTATTCTTCATACGCGTATGAATTTTTGCTCATCACTAATCTGATCTTTTGAATTCTTTAAACTCCAGAAGTTTCATGCCCTTTCCAGATTCGGTTTCCAGACCTGGAGACAATATTCCAAATGTTAATATTGGTTATTGTTTGCAATGTTACCTTCCGATTTTGCGCAGACATTTACTGTCACCGTCTTAGAATGTCTTCTTTCAATCCCCTGCTTGGATACATGGATGAACTCCACTATTTACCGTAATCAAACCACCGTTGTAGGAGCTTCCATGATTGTGACTGTCATGCGATTGCCCATGAAGCCCGTCTTTCTCACCTTTAATGATTCCACCGAGCCATAGCAGTTCTTCTTATGGGTCTCTTGTACCACGTGATACAACATGTCGTGGGGTATTTCATTTGCTTAAAACGGAAGGCGTATGGATATTGGAGCTTCCATAAATTGGAACGGTAGTGTACTTTTAGGCACGAAGTTTACTACGTGGCGCATAACAAAAGGTAGTTGCATTATCTTTCTTTCTATCTGCTTCTTTATGACTGTCTGTATTTCTCTCTGAATGTGGACAGAGAAATCCGGGAGGAAGTTGCTCCTGAAGGAATTTTCAGCCGAAATATTGAACCTTCTAAGCAGAAGACGTGTTATTTGCCAAACCATCTCTGGGAAGCCAAAGGAGAGTTTCTATTCGAAATCAAATAACGTTTAATTATTCGCTTGTGTGCGAACGTTGAAAAATCTCACTGTCGAAGTGTGTACATCCTCTCCCTTCTTCTCTCTTTTTCGTCCGAATAACTAGAAAGGCATTAGCCTGATCCATCGTGCGCGACGTCTTCCCAGACGTGCACCTCCGTCTAATTTGTTCTACCGTCGACTCCGTTTCTTTCTTTAATTGCGAGGGGGTCGATCGATCCCTTCTTGAGGATGGCATTTGCTTTCCGAGGGCGCATCTTTCGCTTTCTCATTCAACTTTTAATCAGATACAGACGGGCTCCGAAAAGATAAACTCTAGTGTCCGCTTCCTGCTGATCGAATCCGAACGAATAAAGGAGAAGGCGCTGCTAGAGGTAGGAGGGGTGGGAGGGGGAGAGCTGTTTTTGCATGGCGTTGTCACAGATGAGAACAGAATGAACAATTTGTTTTTAGTGAAAGGGCAGGGCAAATTTCATTTCGCATTCGGCGCTGAAAATGGGAAAGGAAGAAGGAGTTAAGTGTTGGACGCAAATCGGAAGCCAAGTAGTGGGGGGGGCTTAGTTTCTGCGGACCGATGACGCACGCGTTTGCTTAGGGAGGGGGAAAGTGGACCAATTGAGTGTGCGATGAAGCGAAGAGCGAGTGCTGATATTTATTCTGACAGAGAAGCACTTACTGGACTTGACAACGCGGCCGTTTCGAAATTCCTTCTTCTTTCACTCCACCGCAGCCAAAAGGCCTCTTTCGCGTTCCTCATTTCGACTCATTAATGCCTCGAAAACTAACTCGTTTCAAACGCTTTCTTTGCTCGTGAATTTAATTGCACGAAATGCCTGACACAAGGCGGCGCTGCAGATGGAGAATCTCTCCACTTACCGTCTGCCTCTGTCTGTCTGTGTGGTATCGATTCGAGCTCTCTCAACTCGTCTCTGGCTTCGTGCTGCTTACATTCAAACTTTTTTTGTTCCTGCTGTTAAATCCAATCATTTTATTGACAGTTCCATCATTCTTCTCAAATTACCATAAATCCAATCGAATACAAGTTTTTATTATTTCATTTAACGTTGTTGGTTACATAGGGAAAGTTGGGTGGTTTTTTCTCCCAGAAAGTCTGGCTTTTCATCCTGCAAAATAGTGTCCGACAGTGGGACACACCCAGTTCGTAGATACCATACACTCGTTCTAAAGCCACCAGGACTATGAGTTTGTAATTGAGTGCACTCTTAAGTTGGCTTCTGGTTGCTGGATGAAAAACCATGCAACCCTTCGATAAAATTTCTCCAGTCACTGACGAGATTCGAATTTGGGTCTGTTCCACCCGGTGATTATAGCCACGGGGCCACCCTCGAGGGTTAAGTTAACCTGCTGTGGTTCACAGAAATGTAGCCAAACTGAGAATTAGCTGTATCGTGTGTTGGAGAACTCGAGTGTCAAAACAGCATGGACGCGATTCTAAAAATTGAAAATATAATTTGGCATTCTAAAATTACAAATTATTAAAATTTGGGCTTACTGGAACTTTGTCTAACTGGTGCCAAACACTTCGTATTTTGTCAAGGACAGATAGTGACTGTCTAATTTTAGATTTATCCAAAGATAGCCAATAATATTTATTTATTTGTGGTAACAATACCTATCCCACAACAGATTTGTACAGAAATGAAAAAATAACAATAACTACACTCATTGGACAAAATAGACAATATTTTCCGAATTGCAGCCCATAAACTTTGGTATAAATTCCACTGGGTCGAATATGGAGTCTAGATCCACACTCGACCATTCTTCCAGCATGATTTCTCAACTGCTGTATTGTGGTCGATAGAGAACTGCGATCCCAAATTGCCTTTTCCACCACATCTCAGACATTTTTAATTGGATTAAGATCTGGAGAATTAGGAGGCCGAAGTAGATTGGAAATCTTGCGAATGATACTCCTACTATTCAGATACAGTGTTTGCACGGTGGACAGTTGAGTTGTCGTCTTGAAAGAATCCATCACAATTTGGGTAAAAATGAAGCATTCAGGATGAAGTGGTCAGATACAATAAAGAGATATTCACTGGAGATAACATGACCTTTCAGCGGCATGAACGAACCTAATCTGAATCAACAGAACATACGATACCGCCTCCAACCGCTTGAATCGTGAACGCAAGACAGTTTGGTTGCACGTTTTTTTTCTCCTTCTCTGGAATGGGACCCCCAAGAGAAAATTGCTTCACCCACTAATTTAGCACTACCTCCTGTGTGCGAAGAATGTCCGAAATAAGGCAGGGAGGTTATCTACTGGAACTGGCCCACCTTCCCGTGGTGTGGACGAGTACCTGGAAGAGTTCTCCGCGTAATTGCTGCTTTTGGATAACCAAGTGGCCAGAACAGCACAATACTCATAATACATATAATCTACACTAATCACGTATCTGGCCCTTTTGTAGTGGAACTCTACTAGTTGAACTTTTATAGTTAAACTGTCGTTCTAGGAGCCGCCCTTTCAACAACACATGTCCACATATCCAACTCCCGCCGCATAGTTCAGTTCGAAATGGGTCTTTCTTTGTGTAAATTGAAATTTTGATTCTTTCGATCGACTTTCTGCCACTTTTCTTCCTTTGGAACTGCATTCCTTTGGGTGGAAGAGGAAAGACCAGTGATTCCCTTTGATTTCTCAAATTATGCCTCCTGCTAAAAATGCAAATGGTAACAATTTTTGAAAATAGGAATGATCGTTCCAGTGACCGTACCGACTAAGAAGCCCCAGGAAAACGCAGAGTATTTTTCTGACGCCAAGGCCCTCACGATCATATCACGTGACAATCGCATTCGTACGTTTATCTTGAAGGCAGATGAAAAATGTTCTTAAATTTTTGACCAGTGAATATATATAAAGCACTCATTAAAATTTAAAAACAGTGTGAGGTGGAGTCGAAATACAGAAGTCGTTCTACATTAGTACAGGTGAATATTAACTACACAAGGAACTTATGATCAATGAAGTCAAGAAGCGAAGAGGGTGGTGTCCAATATCAACATATTTGTGGGGTGAGGGTTAGAAAGAAAGTCGTTCACTTCCGTACGTTTCTAGCTGGTCTCTTACAAATGGCTAACGATGTTTTCGTGAAGTAGTGTGCCGCCTCTGGGTTAATCCCCCCCCCAAGTCTCTGTCAGACTCCCTTATTACACGCTGAAAATTTTTCCCCTCAAGCCAACCTCCCAGTAATGAATTCTTAACTCCAACTCTCTCCCGAGCATCTTTATCTCCGCTTTCCCTTCTCTTTGACGGGTGCGTTGTAGAAGAGATGGATTCCGGGGCAAAGGTCGGAGCGCTTCATATTTGAGAACAAAGGACGCCAGTACGGGTGACCTTCTGTGACGGTGCCGCCTTCTTCGTGACGTAAGTCCTGACATTAGCAGAGGTCATGGAGATGCATCAATCTCACCTTGGTCACAGAATGCTTCGCAAGCCACGTAACTGGCTGTTTGTGGTTAATCAAAAGTACAAGGGGTTGTTTGGGAAGTAAGTAACATCACCACTAGAATTCTGTAATTTTTGGAAAATTAAGTACAAATGCTCGTATTAATATTAATGTACTAGACCTTAAAAGAACTGAAATATCGTAGGTTTTCGATAAGTCGAGTCTCAGGGAGAAAATAATTAATTCTATTTTTGAGCCTTCAAAATTATTTTACTACGAGTTGCCTTGATATTGTACTATATTTTGTGTTCCGGGAAGATTTTTAAGTAATTACACGAGTTTGTTATCTTCCTTCCATCAGTTAAAGCACATTTATTAATTTTAATAAATAACTTTTCACTTTATCATTCCATATAATCTGACTTTTCAGCAATCCGAATTGGTCCTGGTTCTACACTCGCTGGCCAAAAAATTAGAAATCTTTTGCAATTGGCGTCAACACAATTAAACATACGGTATGCAGATCAGTTGTCATACGGTATGGTCAGAAGTTCCTTGGCATACTGGACGTTTTCTTGGGGCTTCTTAGTCGATACGCTTGTGGGGAAGATTGGTGACCTTTCCGTTTTGCACAAAGGTGTTATTGTTGGGGCACGTTTTGCAGAAACCACACTTGAAAAAACAAATGAAACCACTGCTGTGTTCAGTAACCATCTCAAATGTAGACAATGACTGGAAGATGAAAAGAGAATGCAGTTCTCGAAGGAAGAAATACGGCAGAAGAAAGGAGTTGGACATGGGATTTGGTAGTCGTGTGATTACGAAATCCACTTCTTTCTGTAAATAGAAAGATTCAACTGGATTGGTGGCGCCAACACAAAGACTGGACTGTGAAACAGTGGAAGAAAGGTCGCATGGGTTTACGAGTCTCGATTACACTTTTTGCACCAATGGTACGGTGACAGTGTGGCACGAACCTCACGAAGCCATGAATCCAGACTACCTCCTATCCTCCACTGATGCAGCTGAGGGTGGTATCATGGTATGGGGCATGTTCTGTTGCTACTGACCTGGGTCAGCTTATATCATCAGAAGGTCGTCTTACCTCCACTGAACATCTTGCTGTTGTATCGGACCTGCTTCACCCTCCAATGCTTCATTCTTACCCGGATTGCGATGGATTGTTTTAAGACGACAACTCAACTATCCACATTGCAAAAATTGTATCTGAATGGTTCGAGGAACATTCCCAAGATTAAATATACCTGGGCTATGCTGGAAAGGGCAGTTGGCTTCACAGTTCTCTACCGTGTGCAACACAGCAGCTGACGAATTATTTCTAAACACTGAGCTGGCTTTGCACTGTCAACATCCCAGTTTCCGAACGAGTTCAAATTTTCCAGCATTCGTTAATCGGTGTTGATTTTTATGTCCCTGAAAATGCTCGCAAGGTCAATGACCTATGGGCAAATGCGTTTAGGTTGTCCGATCGCAAAAATTTTTTTGAGTGTTCGGGAGAAGGAGAGGGAATCATTTTTACCAAGTTTAGTTGGAGATTCGTGAGAGCACTTTTTTCTCTTCCTTCTGGCCAAGTCTCCCTACTTGGTCAGAAGGGATAGAGGGCGTGATTTCTAAATTTGCAGATGATGTAAAGATTGGTTGAATAGTTAATGATCACCGCCAAGCAGAGATTCTTCGGAATGACTTAGACAGACTTCAGGGATGGTCAGAAAAATGGCAGCTATGCTTTAATCCAGCAAAATGTACGGTATTGCACCTGGGGAACAGTAACCCCAAAATAACTTATACAATTGGTGGGGTTGAACTAAAGCCGGTAGTGGAGGAAAGGGACTTGGGTGTTATGATATGGTCAGACTTTAAGTTCTTTGAGCATTGTAGACAGGTTGCAAGGAAGGCCCATGGTGTCTTATCGATGATCTATCGAACAATCGCTAGTAGAGATAAGGACGTCATAATCCCATTATATAAGGCTATTGTTAGACCAAACTTGGAATACTGTGTTCAAGTATGGAGATCGTACCTAAAGAAAGATATTGTTCTCCTTGAAAGGGTCCTAAGAAGGGTAACTCGACTGGTGAGATCGGTAAAAGGGCGTCCATATGAGGAAAGACTTCGATTATGTAGGTTGCAGAGCTTGGAAACTAGACACCTTAGAGGAGACTTGATTGAGGAGTTTAAGGCCCTGAGAGGCTTAATCAAATTAAATGAGGACGAAATTTTGGTGATTATAAATGATTCTATCACAAAGGGTCATAAATTCAAGTTACGGGGAGAGAAGTTTGGACTGGATTGCAGTAGGTTTTATTTTAGCCAGCGAGTTATAAATTACTGGAATAAGTTGCCTAGATGGGTGGTTGAGGCTGACAGTTTGGGGAAATCCAAGGTCAGCTGGACAATTACCTAAAGGAGGAGAGAAATGCATAGGTTGTCTATTTACGTTTCTCTTATTAATTTTATTATTATTTTATTTTTATTCTTATTTTTTTTCTTTTTTGGCTAATGCAGCATAAGCCATAGGCTTCCTTGCACCATGTGGCCAATGTTAATACTAAATAGTAATACTTAATGCTAATATCACAGTAGAGCAGAGGTTTGTTCGTATTTTGGTGAAGGCGAGAATGGGTATGTACACTATATTGCCAAAAGTAACCGAACAGCTGCGTGTTTCCGAGAAATAAAAATGGTTACTGTGGCCTCCCTGAACTCCTGATTGACAGTACTCAGTGAGAACTACGTACCTCTCTTCTGAGTGCCCTCCGTTCTGTCAGTTTCGGCGGTCTACCCGAAATATTTTTCTCGATTGCAAAGAAATAAAGACATTCCAACGATAATTAATGTAAGAGGTTATGTATTTTAATATTAAACCAAATTTAATTACCTGAGAATATCACCAGATAAAACCAACTCAGCCTTGCTGAAAGGGAACTTGGACCTACGATGGCCTCCTCAAATTAAGATAAACCAGACGACAATAAAATTCTCCAAACAACTCAAGTATCTAGGGGTCATCCTTGACCACAACCTATCCTTCAAAGACCACCTACAAAACATCCGAACCAAGATTAGGAAATATGCTGCCCTCGTTGCTAGGGTGGCTCGAAGGGACTGGGGCCTTGGCCGGCGTCCACTACATATTTTCTACAAAGCCATATTCATACCTATCATCACATATGCCTCTGGCGTATGGTATCACAAGGATACTACCGCAGTCAACCGACGTATCATCAACTCAACCCAAAGGTCGATTCTACTATTTACTTCTCGTGCTTGCAGCACGGTGAGCACCCACGCTTTACAGGTCTTGACCGGAGTTCTCCCCCTTGATCTGGAGATTGTGGGGAAAGGTTTACTTTACCATCTGGCAAAGGGCACCTCAAGGACCTATCTCGGACATACAACTGACCCAGCAAATAACCGCACCGCTGAAAAGAAGAGGCTCTACGCTCACCTGCTGCAGGTGTGGCAAGAGAGATGGACAAACTCCCATACAGGGGAGATAACCAGAAAGTTTATACCTGACGTCGGCAGGGTCTACCCTAAGTTCCCAACGTGGTTCTCACCTGGACTCCATGCAGCATACCTTCTCACCGGACATGGCGCCATCAATGCCAAACTTTGCCTTTTGGGAATTGAAGAGGACCCTACCTGTGTTTGTGGTGGTCTGGAGAGCTGGCAACATCTAATGTATGATTGCCAGCTTTAGGACGACCTCCGCAACATCTTAATAACAAAGATCCTATATTGTCCTAGAGGACAGGAACACAACATACTGGAAACAAAACAAGAGTACCTGGCTTTCTCCTGCTACGCCCAAGAGCTCTTCGCAAGAAGACGAGTGCTCGCTGCAATGGAGCAGAACTGAACCCTATACATGACAACCAGGAATAACAACTGAACCTACTTAATAAAGGACAAGAACTGACTTGACTAAACTGGACGGGACCTTGTCCCATGAGTGATATCCCAAATGGGAACACCAATGCCACTGAAGACCAACTGCAGCTTGCTGCTCGCCATATTGGCTCTCAAACCATGCTCCCTTGCATGGTCCTATCTTTTCCTCTCCCCCCGACAGGGGGAGGGGACGGTATCTTCCATCCCCTCACCTCCTTGCCACTCCCCTCTTCGCCTGGTGGGGCATGGGCCTGCCCCACCGATTATCTGGGGTCGCCTTCTCTATCGTCCCCATATTTCTGTCTTTCCCCCCAGCCTTCTGTCTCCCCTCGCCTCTACCTAATACGCAAGTGTATAATACCCCACACAACTTAAAATTTAATAATGACTAAATTTAATTGCATTCACACTAAACTCATTCGGCCTTTCTACACAATTTTCTTAACCCCCACTAGCGAAAATTTCATTTTATTATATATATATATTTTTTTTTTTATTTTTTAGTTCCAAGCCACTGAAATCTCAGGAAATTCCAGTCTTGTCCGGATCAAGTATCCGGACAAGACTGGAATAGAGAACTTAAAGATTTAATTACCATCAGGGGTAAAGGAAGGGGGTTTTGCTTCCGTAAAGGTAACTATAGTGGTCTCCGACAGTTTTTAAATTCTGTACAGTGGGATCAACTGACGATGTTACAAACAGTAAATTCTAAGTGGGAAGCATTCAAGGAATTAATCGTGGAAGCTACTAAAAGTTTCATACCTATTAAGAAATATTGTTCAAGGTTTAGGCCTAAATGGTGGTCAAATGAACTAATGAGACTCGTAACAGAGAAGAAAAATGCATATAAATTATCAAGCGACTCAGAAGCCTAGGGCAGATATAAGTTAATCTGTAATCAGGTCACAAAGGAGGTTCGGCAGGCGAAGGCAGATTACGAGAAATTCTTGGCAAAAGATGCTAAGAAAAACAGCAAGGATTTCTTTAATTATATAAACTCTAAAAGGAAGGGGATGAATCTGATTGGTCCACTTGACATCGATGGTTCGACTGTTGATGATTCTGCTCAGATAGCAAAGAAACTGAATGAGTATTTTGCATCTACATTCACAAATGGCAAAAGGTTATCAAATTGTAGCAGGGTGCTTAATGATTTTGTAATAACTGAGAGCAAAGTGGAAGAGAAATTGAAGTTAAACGTAAGAAAAGCACATGGGGTGGATGGGATCTATCCTGTTATATTAAAGGAGGCGGCAAACCAACTAAGCAAACCCTTAGCCATAGTTATGAGAGCATCCTTGGACTCAGGGAGGTTCCCACGGACTGGAGATGTACAAATGTATCCCCAATTCACAAAGGGGGATCGAAGGGTGACACGAGTAATTACAGACCAGTTAGTTTAACTTCTGTTCCGGGTAAAATAATGGAGTCGCTGGTTAAAGATGCATTGCAGGATCATCTAGACAAGACTGCAGCAATAATTCAGACACAGCAGGGGTTTGTTAAGGGAAAGTCTTGTCTGACAAATTTGATAGGATATTATGATGTGGTTACAAAGGAACTGGATGCAAAAAATAATTTGGATTTCAGGAAAGCTTTTGACACTGTTGCGCATGGAAGACTATTGTACAAGTTGGAGCAGAATGGTATTAAGGGTAAGTTGCTACAATGGATAAAAGGATGGTTAAGTGCGAGAAGACAGAGGGTGGTAATCAATGGGTGCTGCTCTTCTTGGACTAATATTATTAGTGGAGTCCCACAGGGTTCGGTGTTAGGTCCACTGTTGTTTTGTATATTTATCAATGATATAGATGAAGGTATATCAGGCTTAATGTCGAAGTTTTCAGATGATACAAAGGTTGGCAGGGTTGTTAATGACAGTAATGGCAGTGTGCTACTGCAACAGGATCTAGATAATTTGGGAAGATGGGTTAAGAAGTGGCAACTGAAGTTTAACCTTGACAAATGCAAAGTACTACATATGGGTAGAAGTAACTCCAGAGAAACGTACCAACTGTGTGGTACTACACTTAAGGTGGTAGAAAATGAAAGAGACCTGGGAGTAATTGTCCAGGCAGATATGAAGTTTTCTGAGCAATGCACACAGGCTGCCAGGGCAGGTCCTAGGGTTTTGTCAATGATATATAGGAATTTTGCAAGCAGGGAAAAGGAGGCTCTGTATAAGGCAATGGTCCCAGGCCACGCCTTGAGTACTGCGTACAGATCTGGAGGCCTCATTTTAAGAAGGATGTAGATTTACTTGAGCGTGTACAGAGAAGGGCAACAAGATTGGTGAGGGGAATGAAGGGATCTTCTTACCAAGAGAGGCTTAAGTTCTGCAAATTGCAGTGGCTGGAGACTAGGCACCTGCGCGGTGAGCTGATTGAGGTGTATAAGGCCTTGAATGAGTTGAGCACGCTGAATTCTGATGGGATCCTTCCACTTGTTCAGATTACGAACCTAAGGGGGTATAAATTCAAATTAAGAAAGGACAGATGTAGAATAGATTGCGGAAATTTGCCTTTAGCCAGCGAGTGGTTAATTGCTGGAACAAACTTCCATCTGTCGTTGTGGAAGTTGATAGGTTGAATAAATTTAAGGAGGAACTGGACAGGCATTTGGAGGGAATGGTGTGATTTTTTTTTTTTTTTGGCTGATGCTGCATAAGCTCATACATTTGTTTTCTTGCATCACATGCCACTACTACTACTTCTACTTTTGGCAACATAGTGTATAAGCACACCATACACACCGTCCACTTACATTATTAAATAAACGTATATACGCTATTTAATAAAAACATGTATATTATTAAATGAAAAGTATTAAATAAAACATTTTATACACTACTAAATAAAAAGTAAGTGGCAAATCATCTGCTATTAACAATGGATATTTATTTCATAAATAACGCTCAGATCTACAGGTTGCACAGCAACAAACAGCATCTTCTGGAGAAAACACTGGCAGTTGACCTTCAGGCATTTTTGCTGGTGCAGGAAGAACGCGACACGTGAGAACTGTAGGGAAGATCGGCTTACTTACTGCATTAGGCAGAGGCCCTTCGGCCTCGCGACACCATAAAGATGAGCATTTCAGAGGGATTATGGAAATTTCCAGCAGGGGGAGCCGAATAATGCTGGTGCGTTCTCTTCGGTTGTTAAGACAGCAACAGAAACCGCCCTCCCTTCTCCGTATCGGATGCTGCGTCCCTAGTGGTTCATCGCATCCGTCTGTCCCGACGATCAATGCCACATGCACGGAAGCAGAGGGCGAATCGTTCACGTGATCAAACGTGCAAGATCAAGAATGGCGCGCGTGTGTGTATGTGGCACGAGGATTATATTTTATCGAATCTGGATGGGATTATCTGTCCTCCCATCCAAATAAAGACACCAAAAGGAATCTTTGTTTACGGTGTTCAAAAAGCGCACGTTTACTCTCGGATGGAGTAAATATTTGTTTACAGAATAGAGGTCAGAGTACGGAAACTTCGTTTACAGTACCGATGTCACATTTTGATGGATGTGTGCGAATAATTACCGGCCAGAATCCAAAGAATGGTGGTTGAATCTTCGCAGTATTTCGGCACGTGATGCTGGCAATGCCAGTGCAGTCTGCGTCCGTGGATTACGGGATCGATTCAGCGAGAAGTGTTGTTGCTCTGCCACAATGAATGATATTTCTCCACAATGAAGCACGGCTGAACTTCCCAAGAGAGGCCAATCAGGTTACGTGGACGCAGATGATTCCATCCGCGTAATACACAGATGATGAAGGTCTTTGATAATGCGGCGGGGTGTTATCAGTTTCGGAAGAAGTTTCCGTTAATTAAAGCGAAGACTGTCGCTTCAGAAAATGTCCTTAAGACCCAAAGAAGATTATTCCATCCATGGTATTAATAATTTTGGAAGTTTCTCAATAATAAATTTCTGTTGTGATATCCTCGCTTTTTCACCTCCCGCGCCCGAAATCAGCTAACCTAGCTGAAGAGGCATTTAAGTATACTTCAGCTCCGATGGGATATGAACTCTGACTTCTGCAAAGGAGTGGTGAACTGCCATGGAGGACCCTTTAATCCATCGAGGTGTTGTGCCAGAGTCGAATGAAAAAATAAAACACATAATCGAAAATATTCTCTAAATTCATTTAAATTTCTTAGAATCGGAAATCTAAAAATGGAATTAATCGAGCTCAGAAATTCAAAAAAATTGTATTTTGGGATCTCAATGGAAATGACCATTGGGCATAACTAGAGTGGTCAACTCTCTGCACGCGTGTCGCTATTGGCAGAAGGAACTCTTGTAAGCAACCCGCCTCTAGATGGACAAAACGTTAGGTGAAAAAAATTACGCAACTGATTTGATAAGTTATAAATGAAGGTGCTTGAATTTTTCTTGTGTGCTGGATCCGTGTGCTAGACTAGCACACGGCACAAACAACATTCGGATCGATGAGGATACCGCCCTGAATTTCGTAATACATTTTGTAAAAATTAATCCAAATTCTGAAACAAAGGAATTTGACATTCCGAGACCCAAATTGGCCAATAACCATCTCAAAAATCTAATGCTACCAACCTGTTCAAAATCCAAACATTGGACAAATCTTAAGCCCAAAACAAACTCTGTCCACTCACTTCTGTTTTCAAGTACAAATATTAGGGATGGTTGTTGTAATCGTAGTAGGGTTTTAAGAGCATCAGCGACTAAGGCTATATTTCTTCGTGTATATTGTTCTGAAATCGATTTTCTGTTTGCTGGATGAAAAACTCTAGTTTCCGGGAGAAAAACCAGCTACCCTTGCCGGAGACCGACTAACTCAACAACGTTGTGAAAAGGCCCACAAAAAAAAAAAAAAAAATCCAAACGTCATCGACGAAACACGAACTCGTCTTTTCCACCTGGTGTGGGGAGGACGGCGATCGTACCAACTGTGCAACCCAAGGGCATTAGGGACGAATATACTTATGTCAGCCTGTGTGTGTTATTCTTACATTAAATTTCTTTTATAATCGTGAACTTGTTTTTTTTTTGGGGGGGGGGGGTATTTCAAGCGCTTAAAATTTATCTACACAGCTATCAAAAATATTAGGCGGCTTCAGGCGAATCCGTAAGTTGGAGGACTGCGTTTATTTAAGTATTTTTGGATGAGATTGTTCAATTCTTTTGTAGAATGTTGGTAAGCAATTTCAACCTGTAAACTTTTTTGTTTGTTCTTCCAATTTCACCCTCTTCGGTAGCTTTTGGATCCGCCTTTCAATGGCACGCGATCTTTTTCCAACAGATGTCGGACATTGCAGAAAAAGGTTACCCACACCAGGCGCACAGTAACCATATTTGCGCACGAGTTCAAAGTACTTTCATTCCTGGGAAGGTAACTTCATGCACAAGCATGAAGTGCATGCGGTGGAGCAATTTTCACAAAATAACAATGGTCTACTTAAACAAAAATTCTGCCTTTGTAATTTCCTCACGCGTAGCACCGTGGTTATAACCACTATCTTCCTAACCAGGGCGGAAAACACCTCTGTCCAAATACAATCAATAATGCGAGTAATGGTTATGGATTTTTGTTTTTTTTTTAGAATGTGGTTGACTTTTACAATGTAAGGGAGTGTTGTCTTTTGAGTTGTCATTTCTCCCAAAAACTAGGGTTGTTTTATCCAGCAAACCAACCAACCAAAGACAATTAAAGACACCACTTGGAGACAGGATTCATACAAATATATATTCGCTATCACATTTATTGACCAAAACAATGAAAGATTATAAATGAATGCATTTTAAGGCTTTCGATCGACATAAACCTATTCTTTTGAACGATGTCCAAATACTTCTTCCGTTTCATAAGCGAGTATTTCGATTTGAATCTTAAAAATATTAAAACTAAACATCAATAATAAACATTAAAAATATAAACAAACGTTGTAAATATTAAACGTATATATATTTTTCGCAGTTGGTGAAAACTTCGCTTGTCAGTTCATTAAAAATAGAACCTTGTCTCTGCTCAGCCAAGGTAGAATCTTGAGGAGGCGAAAATTAATGAATTCATTACCTTCAACGAACAAGGTCTTAGCAAGTGGTCCTTTTCAGCTCAGGAAGGTGTCTGACCAAAGTGACACGAGGAGCATGGAATATGTAAGGATTCTACAGATTCAACGTATCGCATTTTGGACTCGCTCTACAGTATTGTCTCGGAAGGTTTGCACCACTCTCCACCACGCAATTCAACTGTCCGAACACAAACGATTTTTATTTGTGTGTGCGTGTGTACGGACACACAAATAAAAATCGTGCCAAAATATGCCGTGTTCACCACGGGATTTATTTTCGAATTGCTCCTCCAGATTTAACAACCCTCATTTGGCAAAAAGGAGAAGACGAGAAAATGAATTCAACCCGCAGTCTGGAGGAATACTGAAGTAGTCCGGTGACGTCATCCACATACCAATAATGCATTTAAGTGTACAGAGAAGGGGGAGGGGAAATAAAGAAAAGTTAGGGGCCAATAACATTACAAAATTGAATTTTTAAACGAACCTGTGCCCTCTGACCCTGCAGCCTCTTCTTCCTTACTGACAGTCCGCGTATCTCGTAAATTAAACTCGTTTTATTCCGAAAAACCCTCGGAAGTGGATCGGCAACCAACTTCGCTCAGGTCGCCGTCAATCCCGGGTGGAATGTGCGATGTCATTTCACGGCCTTCCAACGCACACGCACCACTCGCCAGTGACTGGCCGTCACAGCCGCCTCTGACCCCCGACATGTTCTCTCGGTTTCGATTTCCCGTCACTGCTCGTCCTCGGAGGCCACAAAATTGGCGGGGAAATGGAAAAGCGCGAGGCTGAAAAGGAACCGAGTGGAGAGGGAGAGGGGGTTGGCTTCACTTACCTGTCTGGAGACCCTCGCAGCGAGGTGATAACATTGCGGCCACAAATTCTCCCGCAGGAATCGCGAACCTCCGTTGCTGTCAGTCGAGCACTCAAATCTCGCCGCCAGGGGGTGCTGGCGTCTCCTGTAGCGCGCGATGAAAACGCGAACGTCGATTTCAGCTGCGTTATTTTCGAGCAGTGCGACTGCAGCGCCGCGTAGCGAGAAGACGACGAGAACGAGATCATCGATCCGCCGTCTTCACAGAACCGCCTGAATGGCGGGCGGAGGTAAGGCCACGGAGGAAGCGCAATCGATGCACCTGCGAGGGGGGATGTCTGGCCTGCTGACAGAGGAGGGAAGAATGGATTTTTGAGGAGGAAACGAAGGAAGAGGTTCACTCAGTTACGGACGCCTTCTTTACGTAAACACTTCGCACGAAGGTCACTCGCAGAAGAGAACGAAAGAGAAAATGATGCGCAGTGGGTTAAGAATTTGAGGGTGGTTATCGTCTATGGGTTTCAAAGACATCTGTAACGATAAAGCAACTCGCCTACAAGACGTAAGCGCCTGGCCAGTAGGTACCTTAGTCAAGCCCTACAGAGACAGATGGGCCAGACCACTGGTTAGAAATGATGCAAGGAATCGGGCTCAATAGCAATCAAGAAAACTACCCCCAGCTGGGAATGCAGAACATCACATCCACCTGTTTGTACAAAACGTGAGGAGCATCTCAAATAAGCTCCACACCCTACAAACGATGATGATGTACGAGGACCTGGATTTCATTTGCCTAATCGAAACCTGGTTGGGAAATGGAAAACAGTTAGATCGGCTAACTGCGGCAGCAAACTGCAAATGTGTGGGAACCGGAAGAACAGATAGGCGAGGAGGGGGAGTTATAATTTGCTACCAAAATAAATACCAGCCTATAAGAGAACGAAAAACCAATTCAAATAATTTTGAAGGGATTTGCGTTACCTTTTCAAAAGAGCACGTGAAAATACAGTTATGCATCATATACCTCCCACCTGAGCACTCAAAGGAGACAAGAAACGAACTCTATGCTTGGCTTGCTGCAAATCTAAAGCCATCAGTCGACACAATAATAGCGGGAGATTTTAATTTGCCTTTTCCGAAACACAGGGAGGCCAAGAAAGAGCTGGATGCTACATTGGGTGCATTGCACTTAACGCAGCTTCCGACACCAGTGACAAGGGGAATGCAGCAACTTGACCTGTTGTATCATAGTTCCTTAGACATAAGGCTAGCGCAAAACTGCATAAAATTTAAGTCGGACCACAATCCCATTGAAATTGAAGCAGCACTGAAGATACACAAATACATGCAGGGTAACCACACGAACTGGGAAAAGCAAAGTAAGTATCTTTTCTCCGTGAAGTATATTAAATCAGAGGTCATTCTCAGTCACCTGACTAGTTACAACTGGAATGACCTGCAAGAAAAGCCAGTAGACGAAGCTTTAGAAATGATTACTAAAAAGCTATACCAAACAGCATTGGAAGGAGCAGCAAAAGAAATCAAAATATCTGAGAGAACAAAAGAATGGTTTAACCCACAACTGAAAGCAAGTTTCCTCAGGAAGCAAAAACTGTATAGAAAATGGCAAAGAACGGGTCATCCTGCCGATCACATTCGTTATAAGAAAGAAAGAGCACATTTCATCAAAGCAAAACGACAGGCACACTGCAGTGTTGTTCATAATAAACTAAAAAGAGCAAAAAGAATTACTAGCAATAGAAATAGCACAGAGAATTTGACCGAATGCATTTTCAAGGAATGGGCTAATAACACTTTTAGTAACCTGCATGGACTGAATCAAATTGAGAACACTGATAATGGTAACAAAATTTTTGAATTCCTGAAAGATTTAAACAAGCGAAACCATTCGGCAATAGAGGAACCAACAAGACCTCCTTTGAGTGAAATACAAATCACCAAAGAGAGCGTAATGAAAGCAATCAACGATCTGCCCAATAAGGCCACTGTTGGACCAGACAAATTTCCAATGTTCATCCTTAAGATAAGTAGCCCATTTATAATAGATCTATTACTGCACATCTATCAGGAAATCATCAGGTCAGGAGCTTTCCCGCAAGCCTGGAAAAATTACATTGTAACCCCAATACCAAAGATTAAACACCCAAAATTGGCTAAGGATTACAGACCAATTTCTGTCAGCTGCACCCTACAGAAGGTATTCGAAAAAGCACTGCTTCCCACCATCAATCAACACTGCTTCAGCCATAGACCACCACATTTGCACTCAGTCATTTCGGGTAGATCAACAATAACAAACTTACTGGAAACCCTTTTTCGCGTGCAGAGAGCACTAAATGAGAAGGAGCAAATTGATATTATTTTTTTGGATATCTCCGCAGCCTACGACAACGTCTCAATTCCAGCGCTCATTGCGATTTTAAAGTATTATTTTAATGTAAGAGGAAATTTGTTAACTATAATAACCAGCCTGCTAGAACATAGAAAACTTATTGTTAAGCACCAAAAGCTACAATCTTGCTTTACCATCTCGCGAGGAGTGCCACAAGGGGGAGTTCTTTCGGCTACTCTTTTCGCGGCCGCCCTGGAGCCGTTTCTTGCACGGTACTACAATTTTATAACATATGCTGACGATGTAAAATTCTTCATCACTTCCAAAGACCATGAATCGGCAGAAGGTATTTGTCAGATGGCAAATAGCACAATCAGAGAATTTGAGAGCTACCCGGATTGCATCGGGCTCCGTATTAATGCGCAGAAGTCTGCCCAAATGACCATAACTTGCAAGCAGAATAAAAATGACATCTCGATCTCTGTGAACGGGTCTAATGTGGTAAAAGTGCACTCTCACCTGGACCTAGGTCTTAAGTGGGATGACAGACTCACCTTTGCTCAACACTTCGCCCATATGAAGACAAAAATATTCGCCGCTTTATGGGCTACTAGACAGGAACTGGTAGGAATTAGGGATCCTCAGCTAGCGACCAAGTACATTTTAATGTGTGTCCTGCCAATTGCAATGTATGCCTCGCAAATCTGGTCTTCAGCTCCAGATTCACATTATAAGTCCGTCCTTGGGATCGAGTACTGGTTCTTGCGATGGCTTAACAGAATTGCTGGCCACCCTTTTACTATCTCAAGGGCCATTCTATACTCAAACCTTAATATCACACCCTGGATGCAGCGGACAATTAACAGGAACATACACACTCTCGCACAAATGCTCACAGGCAGAGTGGATGCTCCAGTCCTGGATAATATTCTAGTCAAACCGCGTGCCACTGCTAGACGTTGCGGGGAAGTAAATAATCCACTGCGTCCAGTCCTGAACAATCTTAGTAGCCTGCAAAGATTCTTCCCATCAAATGCAGCGAAAATATTTAACTCACTACACATAGATGCCGAAAAACTGTGTGAGGATGCAACATACCGGAAAGAGATCTTCCAGGATTCGTATAGACTTACCAAAATATGAATCGGCTGCAAAGTACCAAAGAATTTAGAGTAAAAGAGAAACTTTCTGCTTTCAGAACAATAATAATTTGTTGACTGTAAAAATATACCTTCTGTAACAGTTATGTAAATATGTAATTTATAGATGGAATTATTAGTGAATTGTAAATATATCAGTTGTATAATGTATGTACAGAATCATCAATGTGTATATATATTAAACATAAAATGTGTATATAATATTTCGGGACGAGACTACGTGTTCAGTATATGTAACCCACTGCACGTAGTATCTCGTACCCTGATATGTACTTAGCACCCTCCTGGCACTTTGCCGTCCCGGGGTGGTTTCCTTATGGAAATAAACGGATAATAATAATAATAATAATAACTTACGGGCCCTGCCATATTATGGGGGCTTACAGAGTTCCCTTATTTATCCGGGCGCAGGTTGGTGGAACTGATGGTGCACGTCCTTTAAAATGCGGGCCGGCTTTCTTCAGGAAGTAACTGAGACTCGCATCCACATCGCATTATTAGCCCTGAAATTATGAGGGGATTTGTGGGTGTTCAAAAGCTGCCCACTTTCAGCGAATAAGACTCGATCCGATACTTTCAAGTTAAAGTTGCAGGTCTACTCCCTCTTTAAACCAATTTCACGTTGAAGCAAATCACGCAGCACATCCCTACCACTGCGTGCCGTTTTCGCTGGCCACAATTTTATAAACAAGCTTAAGGGTTTCGTTTGGCACCTCCTTAATCCGGTTTATTTGCTTGGACATTCTGACACGCCTTCGTTCTTAAAAAATGAATGCAATAAAAATAAACCTTCGTTTCTTCCAACAATAAGAACAAATTGTGCTAACATCGTTCGGAAGCTTTAAAACCAAAAGACAAACAGTAAATTTTGCGTGAGCCCTTAAAAACGGAACTTGCAACACCTCACGAGGGAAGTGAGGAAGACAATCCGGGCATCGACCACACCACGGAGCTCTCTGGGAACATCTTCGACACGAAAGTCGCTCCAAAGAACGCCCCATTTATTGTGTCGCCTTCCGAAGGAGTGAAGAAATTTTGTTGACCTTGACCAGGGGAAGAGAACAAGCAGGTGAAGCGGAAGGCGGCGCAGATGCACTTTCCCTTTGAAGCAACGCCCACGGAAACAGGCCGAACGCACATCTGCTTCAAACACTGAAACCGCTCAAGTCACTCTCACTTCCTTTCTGATTTAAAGATCGACGTCAAGAAGTCACGATGCTTCTTTACGAACTCCCAAACACCCGGGGGAGGGAGGGAGGAATAACAAACGCCTGCGATGAGGAAGGTTGCAAAGTTTTCGAAGTACTTTTGCAACGCTGTTTGCGCCGCTAAACCCAATTTTCAATTATGTCTTCCCCCCACCCACCCCTGCACCCCCACTGCAGGCGATTTCCGCCGCAGATTTTTTTCGGTTCCTACTAATTATTTTCTGGCGCGGAATTTTTATCAGCGCGTGCAGTTTCTTCGTAATTAGCGAGAGATTTGAGGACACACGAGAGACCCAACCGCCAGCACCACGCTCCGCAAGATAAACTTGTCTGAGACCATCCCGCTCTTCAAGAAAGGGATTGTTCGGTGCCGTCAGGTAACATGTACAGCCGTGCGTGGAATGTCAAATAAGCCCCCTTTTTTTTTTTTTTTTTTTTTTTTCCACTAAAAGAAACAAAGTTTGTGTCTTCTAAGATTTCTGGCAGTAAGGAGAAACACCCTCGACTAAATGTGCACGTAACTCTCCCTCAAATGACACGCGCGGTTGTGACAGAATTAATTATGATTCGTTTAATTAGATACGAGAGGAGTTCCAAAAAAAGATTTGTGTTCACCAACGAATAGTTGTGGTAGAAAGAATTTTTCTCGTTTGACACCTTGAAATCTCTATGGCAACCACACAAATTTTGGTTTCGATCTGACCATTCATTTTCTTCTTTTCAGCGCTCACTGAAGTGAAGTGTCACAATGGATAAAGTGATTCGGTTGCTCTTTCTGCAAGGGAAGCCCCAAAACAATCCACGAAGAAATGGTCGCTGTTTATTCAACTTAAAAGCATTAATTGCTAATTAATTGATTGTCAATGAGAATAAGCGTGAGTTGATAAGTTTTGCCAATATACACACACACACAAAAAAAAAACTTAACCATTCTTACTGCATCAACAACAAGGCGGTCAAAAGAGTTAGTTCTGCCAAAAAATGTGGGCATTTTCATCAAATAATCATTTCCTTTGATATTTATGTCTCAAACATTGTGAGGGCAACTAGCAAAAAACTAGGATTTCTTACAAGAATCAACCGAGATTTCAATCAGTTGGGACTATTCATATTTCTTCAGAAAATTTATTTTAGGTCAGTTCTAGACCTGGTCCCCCACATGCAGCTTACCAATAAATTTAAAATATCCAAAAAGAAAAGAGCAATGCAATACGTCTGTTTCAAAAGTGAATTAGAATACAACGAGAAATCTTACCAAGAGTGGTGTGTACTTTTTGGACTTGAAACGCTGGATGATAGAAGAGACAAAGCAGATCTACTCCTATTTATCCAGCTGGAAAATGGTACCATCAATTGCCCTCACTTCGTCTCACAAATTAACTTCAACCCACTGAAAAGAGCGTTAAGAAACCATCCACTGCTTAAACCATATGCAACAACAAATTATGGATATTACAACAACAGGAGGGCAAGATCAATTTACAGAGCAAACTTGGACATATTTGTTACCCCAGGACACTTCAAGAAGTAACTGAAATCTCTAACCACACCCGTTACCTGAGCCTTTAAATTGCTTTTTTCTTAATTTATGTACTTTTTCCGTTTTTTACCAGATGAAATTTGTATTCGAGTCTCTGCTGTGGAGCTGTGGAACTTTATTATTGTTGCTGCATACCAAGGAATGTTTGTTTGCCTTTTTGTAACTGTTGAAATAAATAAATCGGAAGATCGCCGTATTAGCGTCAAAGAACTAGCTGCGAGGCTCGAAACTAGTGTAGGGCAGTGGCGTAGCTACCATGTAGGCAGGCAAGACAATTGCCTCTGGGCCCTATAGAGGCCCGGCGTCTTTGGCTGTCTCCTCTTTTTGCAATTTTCATTAATCAAGTAAGGGCACGAACATGTTCTTTGCCTCCAGGCCCGAAAACGGATAGCTAAAGTGTAGGATCTGTAGAAAACATCATCCAATAGTTGCATATAGGTAAAAAAAGTATCTGCCAGACGAGTTCAAAGAGCTTTGAATCCTTACCGAAAGGAACGGACACAATGTGGACAAGAAATGTTGTAGGTATGCCAGGAAAAGTAAAAGGAGTTTTTCACGGTTACTTACCATGGTTGGAACTTGGATCCATCATTATAATCCCAATACTAAACAAATGTCAAAACAATGGAAGCATGCGGAATCACCAACCCCTGGATGACTTCTTGAACATCGACCTTGGAGAAGTCCAATCACAAGCGTATGCGGACGACTTGATCTAGATGCTGGGGGCAGACTCCAGGGCTCCCTTAGAGACCTATGCAAATCGTGCGCTGACAGTGCTACAAGAATGGGCTACTCGTAACCAACTGAACATCTCACTTGCTAAGACCTGCTAAGACCTTACTGAGGGGCACCGTTGCCCCAACCAGACTGCCGCAGATAAAGATCTATGGCACTACCATAAAACTGCAAGCCCAAATGAAATACCTTGGAGTAGTCATTGACAAAAATCTATCTTTCCTACCGCATTTTGTCAACCTATGTAAGAAAATCACAAAGTACACTGCCCTAGTGGCCAGGGTAACCCGGCGGGAATGGGTCCTCAAAAAGCGCACCTGGCGCTCTTCAATAAGGCAGTTTTCATACCTGCCATCACTTACGCCTCCGGGGTGTGGTTCGCAAAGACACAGACCGTCGTCAATCGCCGAAAGCTAGAAACCATCCAGCGCTCTACCCTCCTAACAATAACAAGAGCTTCTCGCACAGTCTCAACCAATGCCCTGCAAGTCCTGGCAGGTGTACTACTTTTAGACCTAAAAATTGTTCGCATAGGTCTACTCTATCAACTCTCCAAAGGAAAATCAGACACAATATTAGACTTCACCTCTGATCGACTCAACAGTACTACAGAATAAAAGAGACATCACCCATTTAATACATGTCTGGCAGACTAGGTGAACGGAGTCTACAAGGGGGGGGGGGGGGGGCATAACCCGAAAATTTCTTCCAGTTTATCCCAAATGCCCGATATGGTTCTCTCCAGGCCTACAAACCACCTTACTTCTCACAGCGCACGGTTCCATTAGTGCAAAACTGACTTATTTCCATACAACAGACAACCCTCTGTGTAACTGTGGATCTGAGGAAACCTGGGACCACCTTATGTACCACTGCCCGGTTTACGAAGACCTTCGACGCATTCTCATTACACAGATTCATTACCTTCCGCAGGATCAAGAAAACCATCTTCTGGAACACGAGCAACAGTACCGCGCCTTTTCCAAGTTTGCCCAAGACCTTTTTGCCAGGCAACGAACTTTACCTCAACCGTAAATCTCCTCGGGAATAGTGCCATGAAACTCCTTCCTTGATTCGTCCCAGGAGTGACACAGCTCAGATGCTGCCACTAGGCCTTCCTAGCCACGCTCCCCTACGTGGTCCTTTGCCTCCACTCCCCGGACGGGAGGTGACTCCCGATCTCCTGCTCCCTCACCGCTCCTCTTTTCCCTCTGGTGGGGCATGGGCCTTCTCCACTGATTTGGGGGTCATCTTCTCTATGGACCCCTTATCTCTGTCTTTTCCCCCCAGTCTTCAGTCTTCCCACCCCTCTCTCTAACTTATAATTACTATTGTCCGAATCATCTATAAATTGCTTGAGCCCTACACCAAATAACTTAATAACATCAATTCCTATAAATAGTACTCCTCTTGGCTGACCCCTATCTATAACGGGTTTTTTTATTTATTTTTTATTTTATTTTATTTTTTAGTTTCTAGCCACTGAAATTTCAGGAAATTAGGTGGCAGGACTTGCCAGAGTAAATGACTATAATACTGGTGTACCTGGTCTGCCTCCACGAGGCGAAGTGTGGACAACGTTCGGTCCCATTAGGGGCCCAGCGGGTAAATGACCAGAGGAACAACGGTACACGACACTACACATGTACAAAATCCATACACTTTTAAACCTCTGGCATTGACAGTGTTCTGTTTCACACCACAATGTGTAGTACGTGGAGATGGGGGAAACCCCTGGTGTCGTTTGACACTAAACGCACTTACACTCTACCCTCTACACACCCTCAAAAAAGGTAAAGGTGCAAGTGTTGGAAAAGTGTTGCTGTTAGTTTTTTAGGATCAGCACGATAGGATACTAATCGATTACCTTTAAGGGGCTGTACTGTGCCGATGAAATATTATTCCAACCTCCCCATAAAGCTACATGCTGCCAAAAAAGAAAAAAGAGGGGGAAAGTTGTGCGCCTGCTTCAACCGGAGAAAAAACCGCGCTGCCCTCGCCTGGTACTGTAAGATGAAAAATCTTACACGTTTAATATTTTAGAAAAGAGTGAGATTTATTTAAAATAAAGATTAGGAAATGGCAATATGGGGCAGCGGAACAGTAGTGGCCACAAATACTAATTAGATAATGGGTCACAGGCAAGGGGATTAAATGTAGACAAGGTAACAAGTAAAGGTTAGCGTGGGAGACTACGGGCCGAACGTAGCAAATGGCTACTGGCGAGGAGGTGCGAACAATTTAGGCTAGGACAGAACAATACGAGAAGGACACAATCGGTCGGACATTCCTTTTGATCGGGGACCTCCGGAGTCCAGCCAGGTGGTAAATAGGGGTCAAATGCTCAGGTGAGATTTTAAAATTGGCGTCCGTCTGTCGGCGATCGCAGGTTTAGAAGATAGTGAAAAACAAATTCGTTAAAAGCACAAACAAAGTAGCGGGCGCTTCAAAGGAACAGACAATCTGGGAAAATTATAATTTATTAAAATAAGAAGTTGAATTGTACATAGTAAAATTAGCTTGAGAAAAGTCGAAGGACGAATAGGGCAGAAAGAAAGTCGATAAAAAGGAGAAGATTAGTTAGAGAAAAAAAAGGGGGGCAGAACTGACATACAAGGGCGGCACGTAATTCAGAGAAACAAAAAGTGAGAAACGGGACGAAGAAAGGGGAGAGCCTTCTTGGAGTGGTTGGTAAAAATGGGAGTTAGAAGCAGAATGGAGTGATGTGGGTATTTATGGAAATGGGTTAATGTTATACTAAGTTGAGTTTTCTGTCGTGTTTGATAGTTGGGTGAGATAGTTTGGACACAACACCCTGAGTTGAGTTTGGTGGTGGTTTTAAGGAAACTTAAATAATCAGCGGACACAGCAGTTATGAGTTTCGTCAGTGTAAGAAAAAGTAAGTTAATAGTTGGGGGTTTCGTCGTTGTAGAAATTATGCGTTAGCAGCAGTTGAGTTTTTGGGGTGTTACGAAGAGTAAGAAGATTAAGCCGGTCCGTCATTGGAAGGCAAGAGCAGTGGCCGTTTTTGCGAGCCAATCCGTCATGGATAGTAGCCGTATGCTAACGATAATTCTTATTTTAATAAGAAGTTTGTGAAAGGAGGAGTAAGGAAGGGTAGCGCCCTGTGAAGTCTTCTTCTTGAAAGTGTTTTTTATTAGGTGGAGCGAGGGTAGCCCCTGTGAGCTCTCTCTTGTGGACAAGATAGCCGTATAAGGTGAGAAAAGGCCTCAGGATGGAGATAGCAGTCCCCATAATGACGGAGTATGATAGTATGCAACGTGCCAGCCCAGTTCAGGTGTACAGGAAGTCCATCAGAATACCAGAATTGTGATCCTCACTAGAAAAATCGCTAGGAGTTCTAGAATGAATGCCCTGATATACGATGATGACATTTCCAACTAAGAGTGGGAGGATCCAAAAGAGCGAAGCCCGACTAAGAGGAAATTAAGTAAGTGACTAACATAGTATTCTCGTTGCCTTAAAGGACTTTAGGACCCCAATAACAGATTAGTGGAGATTTAAGATACCGAGAGATATATACATGTATAAAAATATATACGTAAAGTGGAGAGAGATAAGTTAGGAAATAATAATAGAAATTTGACAAGTATAACTTTGTAATTAGTGAAAGGAAGTAAAGAAGAAGAAAAGGGTGTTAATGATAGTAGTGGCTTTGATTAATAATCAAACATATGTTATGTTATAAGCAAAGGAGAGAAAAGGGATATTTGTCATAAGTTGTTTCCTGACAAATGTAGGTATGATTAGCATTTTGGAAGGGGAGGGTAAAGTCCTAGACCAGTGTATAAGGTAAGAATTATGGAGCATGTAAGGAAATTATGGATCATGTGCAAGGAAGAAACTATAACAGTTGCTGTACTAATATTGTTTGTGTTGTAAAGGAAGGGATAACGTTAATAGAGTATAACCAATGTACTTAGTTATATATATAACTAATACTAAGTAGAAAAAGTTGAATATTAATAGTACATGTCTCAGTTTGTTCATTTTTTTATGTTGTATATATATATATATATGTAAAAAACTATGTTATATTATATATTTGTGTGTATAGTTTGTCATCCTGGAACACCCAGCTCTTCCGAAGGGAATTATAATTAATCGAGAAGCTCCCTTGAATTTGGAATTCTCCTAGGAAGTAAAAGTCAGATGCGTAAGTGGGGGAATTAAGAATAAAGTGGACAAACACTAAAAGGGAACAAACGAAATAAAATTAAGAATAAATAAAAAAAAAACAATAAAACGAAAATAAATAAATATATAAATCATCGTCAATGAATTCCATCCCCCACAGTACCCAATAACTCATCCACGTTGTAAAAATAGCCCATAAAATTCCTGCGTTATCGACGGGACTTGAACTCAGGTCATTTCTAGCAGGTGTGGGGAGAACAGCGATTCTACCAACTGTGCTACCGCGATGGCCCTCTTTCTCCTTAATGTTTCGAAGTTAGTATCACAGGACGTCTAATGAACATGATGTCCACTCCTCATGGAAATTTAATTTCAATATTTTTTTTCCTATAATGAATGAGCAAAAGTAATAAATTGTCACGTGAAACGAAGGAAAGGCTGAGTTCCTTCCTTCTCCGAAGCCCCTTTTAATCCTTTAATCCCATTAACTATCTCTCTCTCTCTGGTATATGTAGGCCACCCTTTTTCGCTCTTTCACAAGTTACCAGCGGTATTCAATACTGAGATTTGTGTTCGAAGTGGACACCTGCTCTACGCTGACGTAAATAGCGTACTTTGACACTTCGACAACTTTCCTGTTCTTCAAACTGCGACCTAACCTCTACTGATGGAGAATGAGAGTATAAGGGTAAAACTCCCAAACTTATTGACCCTCCCCCTCGGGTAAAAACAGGAAATCAATATCGACGACAGATGTGACTACAAAATTTGGTTTAACTCTACAAAATAATAGGAACAGCATTTTGTTTCTACAACGACAAGTACTTCTAAAAAAGAATCTGGTAATCCTCCTATTCCTGTCCAAGAAATGTACTCTTCCACCCTGACAGATTCAAATACCATCGATAAATTGGAATGTACTGGCCCAGATACAATGCTATCTACTGCACAGAGAGGTCCCAAGATAAATGTTCCCAAGTCCGCAATAGCATATGTGACGGATTTGACTCCCGTCTTTGCAGGCAAATCTCGCTTGGATCTCAAGTCCGGCGTCAACATTGTCCTATCTGATATTCTTGCTTGGGCAGCTTCTAATAAGCTAAGTATATCTCATTCAAAGACCAAGATGATGACTTAAGGGGGAAATTTGACTGTGGAAGACCTCCGCTCATTAAAATTAATGGCAGTTCCATCCCAATGGTTTCGCAGCTTAAATAAATATCTCGGAGTTACTGTGGATGACCGATCAAATTTTGTGGCCCACGTCAACTATCTTACTTCAAAGGTCAAAAATTATACAAACGCTCTAATCGGAATCACCAAGACCGAGTGGGGGATGATTTCCCTATATTACAAGGCTGTTTTTGACTCAATGGCCATGTATGTCTCTGGTGCGTGGTTTCACAGGGTAAAACACATCAAATTTAAAGCTAAACTGATCACACCTCAACGATGATTTATGTTCCTTTCGATGCTTCGGGCTTGCAAGACAATATCCTCTGCTGCACTGCGGATCTTCGCAAGTGTGCTTCCAATTGGCCTTCGTCTCGTGTACAAAGGTCTCTTCTACCGAATAAAACACAGAATCGGCACTGAAATTCTTGGCATAACCTTTAATTTAGATGCAGACGTCAAGTAAGAGAAACTCAAGATATGGAAAAATTCGATAAATATCTGGCAAACCAGATGGGACACCAGCCACACTGGACATGTAACACTAAACTTTGTACCAGATGTTACCTTTGGCTCCGGAAGGGGTGTTAAGAGATGGTTCAGCCCTAGTCGCTGGTCACGGATCCCTAAATTCAAAATTATTTCAATTCCGCCTTGTCAACTCACAGCTTTGTTCTTCTGGGTCCGCGGAAACTTGGGCTTACGTGATTTATCATTGTTCCAACTACAATGACCAAATATCAACAATTACATCTTATCATAATCATTTTGCTGAAGGAAATTACGCTATTCTCGTGGAATATGAAGAATCCTTTCAGGCATTCCAAAGATTTGCGCTAAAAATATTTACAAAAAGAAAACAGATGTTGACTGCTCCACCTCCTTCTTCTTCTCCAATTGTCGGACCTCAGGCAAACACACCTACGCCATCTCTTAAACTTCCGACCGAAGTACTTTATGTTTATGTTAACTGTTCCACAGGCCAGGCTTCTTGCAATTGTAGAAACATATGCTAAAATGCAGAATTCCCACTGATATGGAAATGTATCCTAAAGTTCAAACCATGGAAGAAAACTCATGCTGATACTTGATTTAGGCTCTTGGATTCTACTGAAACAATTACTTACGAAATCCTCGTCCATATCACTGTTACAACTGATTTCAATGTGGCCTTACCCGGGATGATTTATGATAGGACCCAACTGACTGGACAATCTGATTGTACTTTAATGGCTGCACTTATCTGGCCATATGGACTTGTTTTCTTTTTCCATGGATCGGAGGTTTTATTTTCTGTTTCTCCACAGCTCCTTAAGAGGCAGAAAGTGTGGCCTCAAAAGGCGAACTCTTTTGCTGGTACCCAGGATTTTGGGTCTCCACTGGTACTGGATTATTATTTTTATTTTATTTATTTTTCCTCCTCTTTGAATGATCCCAAACTAGTTTGGGCATTCAGTATGAGTTATTCGAGGTTTACAGTACATGCATAGTTGTGGCCCACCTCCTCGTGGTATAGACGGGTACTGTGCAGGCTTTCCTGGTGATCGCCTTCCTCGCTGAATACAATTATATTTTGACCCCTCCCTCGTAGTAACAAAAATTTTATAACAGACTTCAGTTAGATTACAGTAAAAAATATTCTGATTACAGCAAGTGGAGACACGAAGCAACGTGTCTGTACTTGTTATAACTTGTTACACATCGCTCTTGTTAAGAACATTCAGTCAAAACCCTCACGTTGTAAAATGAAACTGTCCCTCCCCTATACGTTTTAACCGAAACGACCTCTGACCTTTTCGCCAGTAGTCGGATGCTGCAGCGTAACTGGCTTTGCCGGCTTACAAGAAACAGACGTTATTTCAAAGCCCGTTCGCCCTCTCCCGGCGATAACTCCTTCCTTGATTCCACTTAAGAGCTTCGCTAAAGCCATCTTCAGTAGCGTCGTCGGGGTTCGTTAAACTCTGAAATTTGAAGAGTGTTCCACAGAAGGACTCTTACGGTCCGAAGACTTCGTCCCTCAGATGGCGGGAGCTTAATAAGAGAGCAGGAGGATCTGCAACTCCACCTTACGAAACACGGCTAACAACTCAGCGCCAGCGACCTCTGGAAGACGGTCATGTCAGCGCAGTCTGTTAAGGCGAAACAGAACGCGTCCAATATTTTAAAATAAATGCGCAACTCTGAAAGATCATTTGCAACCAATAAATTCGAATCGCAATTCAGATTGTATATACACGTGCTTAAAATAAAAATTTTTTCCTTGTTTGGAGACCAATAAGAATCATATGGAGATTTACTGGTTTCCTCTTGTATGAATTCCTTCGAGAAATACGAGGGGTGCCCAAAACGTTCTGGGAACTTTTTATATGAAATGTATTGATAAATGACAGTATATTGGTAGCCTAATGGTCGGCCATCTGAATCAAACAATTCTAAAAACAATTACCATAGATTAAGAAAAAAATTTCAAAAAATTGAAGATTTAAAGTGTCTGAACTGAACTTGGAACAGTACTAAACATTTCCAATAGAAGCGTTTTAACGATAATACACGAGCATTTCAGAATGGTCAAAATTTGTGCAAGATGGGTTTCTGGAAACCTTTCCATGCATGGAAAAACATCAGCGGGTGGAGTCAACAAAAGAGAATTTAAAATTAATACCTGACACTCCGGATAGATATTTATCCCATTTGGTGACTTGAGATGAAACTTGGTTACATTTTCATGATCCTGAATTCAATTAGAAAACATGCAGTGGAAGCACGAGGGATTTCACACTGCGAAGAAATTTCGAACTCAACCATCAGGTGAAAAGGTGTTGGCTTCCTCTTTGTAGTCCTCGTTGGTAGAATAGTTGTCCTCCAATCGTTGTTGGTACAGTTGGTAGAATCGTTATCCTCCCCACACAGGGTGGAAAATACATGGGGTCGAGTCCCGTCGATGACGGGAGGAATTTTTATGGGCCTTTTTCACAACGTGGCTGAGTTAGTGGGTCTCAGGAAAGCATGGTTTTTACCCCTGGAAACTTGAATTTTTCGTCCAGCAAAACAGAAAATCAACCACAGAAAATTTACCGACAATAAGAGCAATATGGCCTTAGTCGCTGATGCTCCTAAAATCCTACTATGACTCCAACCATCTTTGTGGAACACAAAAGGATTGTTGTTAATGAATTATCTTGACCTTAAACCAGAATCAGAGGATAAAAGACAAGTAGAATTGGGTCATTGGTTTTGCTTTTCCATGACAATGCACCCTTGCACAAAGGAAATTCATTCAAAGTTTGGGTTGCGCAGGCTTGAAAAATTAATTCCCAACTACACCAGAAACAGTATAGATCTTGCCCAAAGTAAAGATTCAGAAACTTCAAGTATCATCTTAGAGGAACTCATTTTAAAGATGATCAAGTGCTAAAAACAGCTGTGGAAGCCTGGCTTGATCGAAACTTTTTGATCACTCTTCGTAGTACTAGTTTTCCATCCCGCAACGCATGAAAATCGTCCCTTAAACACACCACGCAATATGGATTTAGATGCCAATGCAATCTATTTTATTTTATTTTATTTTATTTTATTAATAACAAGATACACAACAGGTAACCATTAACAGTGTATCTGAGATCAGATCAATAAACATAATAACAATAATATGAAATCCAACAGGACGATAAACATTGATATAGATTCAAACAATAAAAGCATATGTACAAAAGAGGATTGTATTAAGTTAAGTTACCGGTAAAACAAGTAATAATTAATCCGTTAGAGATTAGAAAAATAATATAACCAATAAAAAGCTACAATAATTAGATGTGAGCTAGTCACTTTGCAGTTTAAGTGAAGAGGCAAACTTGTGGATGGAGTTCATCAGTGATTGGGAGTTGTCAAAGAAGTCAATGAGAGAGTCATTTGCTGATTTGCTGATTCTGTTCAGTGGACTGAACTTCATTAAGTCCGTGTTGGCAGAGTCAAGGCGAAACGGTGTAAGGTTCCTGACTTGTCTACAAGGAGCATTGAAGTTTATTTTACTCAGGATATCAGATGCTTCGTAAATTCCAGTGATTACTTTGGCTAGAAGGGCGATGTCAGCAGTAACTCTTCTAGTGCACAGAGGCCTCAGATGAAAGTAATCACACAGCGATTCATAATACACTGAGTGATAGAATAGAGGATTGCGGTACGTAAGGTAACGGACAAAGTTTTTTTGGACTGCTTCAATTTTGTTAGTTAAAGTCTTTGTGTGAGGATTCCAGATGGGTGAACTGAATTCTAGGATTGGAAGAACAATAGTTTTATAGAGGATAACCGCATATCTGTAGCTTTTGAACTTGTATGTGTTCCGTTTGATGAATCCCAGTGTTTTGAATGCTTTGCTGGTGATTTTAAGGACATGGGCATCGAATTTAGCACTGCTGGAAAAGAGAATCCCTAAGTCGTTAACTTGGTCACACCTTTCGATGATCACAGAGTTAATACTATACTCCGTATTCATTAGTTGTGGAGATCTGCAAGATGAGAAAGAGATTACTTTGCACTTCGAGGGGTTAGCAGACAAGCCATTCAGAGATAGCCACAGAGAGAATTTATTGAGAGCACATTGAAGCTGTTGAGAATCGGTAGTCTCCTTCACTGCTGAGTAGATCTTAAGATCATCTGCATAGAGAGCAACTTGAACATTGGAGGTGTACATGAAAGAAGGAAGATCATTTACGAAAACAATGAAGAGAAGAGGACCTAAGGGAGAGCCTTGTGGTACTCCGCTTAGTGGTATAAAACAGTCTGAGTTCACTTGATCGATGATAACGCTCAAGGAACGATGCGTAATATAGCTGCGTAGCCATGAGAGCAAAGGGTCACGGATACCATATAGCTTAAGTTTTTCCAGAAGTTGTTCGTGCGGGACTTTATCAAATGCCTTGGATATGTCTGTGTAGAGTGCATCAACTTGTAGGTGGTTATCAAGAGCTTCCGAGGTGTATTGCCAGAAAGGAAGTAAATTTGTGACTACTGACTTGCCACTGCAGAAACCATGTTGATTCTGATCAATAAAAGGCTTGAAGAATTCGAAGAGATGTTTGTGCACTGCTGTGTCGAAGAGTTTGGCCAGGCTGTTTTGCAAGGTTATGGGTCTGTAATCGCATACGTCATTTTTATCACCTTTTTTGAAAATAGGAACTATATTGACCTGCTTAAAGTGCTTAGGATACTTCCCCAGCCTGAGAGACAGGTTGAAGATCCGCAGTATGAGGGGTTTCAATGTAGTGACAGTCCTTTTCCAAAATAAGCCTGGAATGTCATCTGGGCCTCTGGTATAGTCATTTCTCATGCTTTTTAATGCCGAATTTAAATCTTCATCAGTGATAAAGAGATTAATGAGGATATCATCTTTAACAGGTGTGAAGTCAGGAAATGAGGCAGGTCTCAATGTATCATTTGTTTGAATTCTGGAAAAGTGTTTGGCAAACTCTTGAGCAATACTGAATTCGTCAGATAAGAGAATTCCATCTGCGTTTCGGAGTTGTAACTTTCTACTGGTTATGTTCTTATGCTTCATGAAATTCCAGAATGGTTTGATATCTCTGTGAGTAAGCAGACTATCCTGAACTGACTCTGTATACATGTTGTAGGAGTTTAATATGAGAGTTTTCACTTCTTTGCGGAGTTGGTTGAATATTTCATAGTATTGACTGTCACCTGTTTGCTTATACTTGTTTCTGTAGAATTCTTTGGATTTAATTTTACGTATTAGTTCACTGTTATACCAGTGCGGGTAGGTAGAGCGTGCGGTAAGATGGGATTGAGGAACAATGTCAGATATAACTGAATGGACACAGTTAATCAGGTTGTTGGTGAGCACATCGATGTCATCCATAGCGTCAGCGAGCTGCTTGTCTACATTTCTTAGAGCTAGGTTGAGCAGAGGCCAGTCAGCCTTTCTGAAATTGAATCGAGGAGTACGGGGGCTGCATTTGAAGTTATGAGAAGTCACTGTGATGTCAAAAGTAATTGGTGAATGATCCGAGTGAAATATGGGGTTGTCGGTGTGAACATCTATATGAGTAGAGGAAAATATTAGATCGAGGTAGGCATTTTCTCTGGTTGGAAAGTTGCAAATTTGTTCCAGACCATAGCTGTGAAGCATATTAAAGAGAGCCCTAGTCTGCAGTGATGGAGAAGAAGATCCTAAATTGGCCATTTGACAGTTAAAGTCACCCAAAACCATTGCTATGTCGGCAGATTGAATTAGTGGGAAGATTGATTCCAGCGAGCTTTCTAAGTACTGGAGGTCTATATTAGTTAAAGGAGGTGGAAAATAAAGCAATACTATTAAAACTTTTAACTTGCCAAGATGAAGAAGGCAGTATACTGATTCAATATTTGTGAAATTTGATGCAGTTTCACAGAGTATATGGTTAGAGTGTATAATAGCTACTCCGCCTCCACGAGATCCTCTGTCCTTTCTATGGATTGTATATTGTCCATCTATAATCTCCTGATCATCAATATCAATGGAGAGCCAGGTTTCAGTGAGCAGGTAAATGTCGTAAATATGTGAGCCTTGGATTGCTCTGAAGTGGTTTAGGTTGCTAATTATACTCCTGCAATTCTGAAGGTAAACACTGAACAGTAGGGATCTGGGGATTCTATGACGAGAGGAGAACGTAGTATGTGTAGATAGCAGGGTATCTGATTGCTATGCCGGTGGAGAGGAGATTTTGGACTCCCTTGATGGTCTGTCCGTGAAGCGTTTTACTAGAGCCCCTGATAAAAGGGATCTTAGATTCAGCACTTTTTCTGTTTGTGATGGAAGGCATGTTATTATAAAAGATGAGTAGGCGGGACATCGTGTCTTCAGAGAACGGACATCTACTCCGAAACCATATTCTTCTTTAATTAGGTTGATAAGATCTTCAGATTTAGTGGCGGGTCCAAGTCTAGAAAGAAAAATTCGGTCTTTTGTGGGAATAATTGTGATATTATACTTGTGTTTGAGTAACTGAGATTTTTCTGCAGTAGTTACATTCTGTGTTTGATGAGTTATGGCTGGAAGCTTGGAGAAAGTATCTTGAGATATAGATGCTTTAATATTTTCTGACGGTTTGTTCTGTTTTGATCTTTGGTGTGATATTTGAGACTGGCAATTAGAAACAGGTTTACTCGCTGTGGCGGCAGATCTACAGACAGGTTTGCAGACCTCATTAGATGTGGCAGCAGTTATTTTTGCATATGTTGCCTTAACTGATGTTGAAGAGGATTGCGCTTGGTGACTCTGAGCTTGTGAAATAGAGGTACAGACAGAACTGTTCCGCAGAGGAGAGTAGGTGGGAGGAGTGGTTCTATTTACACCAGAAGAATCATCTAACAGAGTCTGTTTGGCAATAAATTGCTCAGTTGAATGACTTGAGTCATGAATGTTAGCAGGCTTGAGCAAATTAATATTTGCAGCAGTAGAAGTATTGAGGCCGGTGGAAGGTGAAGATCTGGTCTCAATACTGAGGGCATCGTCAGTTAATGAAGAATTCGTATTCACTTTGAGCCCATTGGTTTCGAGAGTAGGTTCAGAATTCTTCCTAGCTTCCCTTAAGTGGCAAGACATAATTGAAGTGAGATTTTTAATTTGGGCGTTAATGTCAGAAATTTCAGCCTGTTGATTAGTTAATATTGTTTTTATACCACAGATCTCCATGGATAGCTCGCTGTTTCCTTCATTGAGTGTATTAGAATCCAGGAGAATTTCAGAGTTTGCAGTATGAGGTGCGCTGATTAGATGAGTTTGAATGAGGATTTTCTGCATAGTGTTAAAGAGTAGTTCCTGGAATTCAGTTGATTGCAGAATACCAAAGGTTGGATTCAGAGTTTCCGTAGAGAAGGAGTTAGCGCTGAGATCTTCTGACAGCACAGATATATGTGTTTGAGTTGATGCATCTGAGATTTGATGCGACCCCAAAGACAACAAAGAAGGATTAGAGGCTTCATCCATGTACGACTCAGAGTCGGTATTTCTAGTTATTGGCATGATATTTGTCTCAAATGTACTAGAGTACGGCATTTCAACTTTGTTAGCGGAAGAGGAGGAAAGTGACTCAGGTTCCGTGCTGTTTGGCGTTGCAACAGTTATAGGGCTTTTCTGAGAATTTCTGAGTCGACATCTATCACAACAGAATGATTTCCGCCGACTTTTATTTAATTTTTTCAAGTCAGAATGGGTACAGTCATTGCATATTAATTGTTTGCACTCAATACATTGGACAATGGGGTCAGAGCTGGTCCCACAGATGGTGCAGACGCTAGAATTTTGACAGGAGGTAGTATTTGTCATATTGAATTCAGTTGCTGTAGTGTTACTAGATAATTTAATATCACCACAGTTGTGGTTTAGCAAGCAATTGGCACTGTGACCTGCCGGTCGCCTTAATTGCCCTGAAGTGAAATCCACAGGGAGCAGGGGTCTAAGTAGGGAGGGAAGAACAGAGCGGCTAGGCAATACTCTAATGCCTGGTCAAGGTCAAGTGTCTGTTGGACACATGTATAAGTTGAACTACAAGATAATGGCTGAAAGCGCTTGTATGGAGTAGCAGAATGAACATGCAGAAATTCATTTAATACTTATCTGTTGTCCGTTCAAATAATACAGTACTTGCACCTGGTAATCCAAGGGCCTATCCTTATGTGGTGGCACTAATAGGAACTTAATACTTTAAATAAAAAACACACAAAACAAGAAAAGTTTACGGAGCATATCATACAGACAGCCGGACACAATCATCCCCCTAGCGGAATTAATAATAACAAAAAGAATAATCTCCCCTCTGTGTGTGCTCCTTATTTAATCTTACCGATGTCTTTGATGACTCGATTTTCCCAATTACTCTCGCACTGTTGTGTGAAATGAACGCTCTTTGTGACTTGTTCGATTCTGTTTCATAGCAATGTGTGCGCCACTTTCATTGGGGGTTTCATTTATATTGTGGGATCAATCGGTCGTTGTTTTAGTATATTTAAGGATTGTTTCGAACTTGACGATGTCAAACGATCGAGAAAAATCTCAGCAATAATGATAAACTCAAGGCACTTGCCCATTTTCTACAGATTCGGGTTCCACCTCAAACCTGACAGATCACCTTTATGGTTTCTCCCTAAAAAAGACATCCGTCATTCAACCAACAATTGGAGGGTTGCCGATACCTTCGGCTATCAATCATAAAGATCTCGGTGTCTATTTTGACACTAGACTTAGATTCAGTGTTCACACTGAACACCTCCTCAAGCGGGTCGATTGCATACGATTGAGAGCGGAGCAGAATCTTATGTGCATATATGAATGATAAAGAAACAACTAGCAGATTCGTGCGAACCCCCATATATCCCACAATGCGGAAATCTGGGCCTCGACATCCCCCCCCCCTCGCTACAGAAACCAATCTTTGGGACTGAACACTGGACCTTAAAATGGGGACCTACAAAAGCAACTTCTGTTTTCAGAGTAGAGCCACCGATATGCCCAAAAACTAAAGATCGAAGGCTGCCAAACCGCATGGCAATGAGCCGCGAGTCCCAAACATTTGGGATGTATGTGAGTGGTACATATTGTGAAGAATGATTTCAAGGATATTCCCAGTCCTTCCATTTGTCTTCGGAGCAGTAATTCATGATATAGAGCAGCATGTGAATAAATACTGTGAACAGACAGGCAGACTCGAAGATAAACTGTTCCAATGATCCTATCTCAAGTAACTTGTAGTTCAGTGAAATGCAATAGATATCAACTGCTGTCATTTGATTAGGGATGGGGAAGTTAGAGCAGCCAAAGATGTGGGTCACAACCCACATTGCTAATCACAGTGGTACTCATTATGCACCAATTGTTTAGAAAGCAATGTTTCGCTCTCTCTTAGGTTCCACAAGGCTCATCTTTAGGCTCTATTCTGTTTATCCCGTATTATAATGATAAATCGTATGTTTAAATCTGTTAACATCGATTCACGGGTGACCTCAAGACATAATCTTTGAAATCTACCAGCCATTACCTAAGGTTAGGGTACTCTCTGCGCATGGAGATTTGTATGCAACAAATAGAGAACAGACGGTCAGGTGGGGACGCATTGTCTCGTTGACTGGTCCCATCGGACGGTTGATGCTACATTTGTAAATTTCACGTCCGATCCTTTTGATTGCGCACATTACCCAACTTCAGGGCCGGCTCATGCACGCTCTCACTTTTTCCATCCAAGATAGCGCAATTGCAACTCTATTGCTTTGCCAATCCCACCGTTAGTCCAATGTTGATGCTTCTCACTTTTATTGCGTTTCTTGACTCCACGAGCAGTTTGCGGTGTATATGAATCTTCTGAGGGTTCGGGGACCTCTGTCCAATGGGGAATGAAAAATTCATCGACGAACAGCCGTAGATTTTGGAACGTCTTTCGAATGGCCAAGTTTCACTCTTTGTCTCTTCGTCTTGCTGGAGGACTGATATGGCTCCCCTGTGCCGGCATAGAACTAGAAGATAATAATAATTTAAAAAAAGAAAAAAAAAAAACTTATTTGGTTGATTGTTTGGATATTCGAGCGCATTGAGGACCCGGTTATGAAGCTGAAGCGTGTTTGTGTCTGTGAATTGCTTGCGCTGTTACCGCCAGTGTGCGCGTGCGATTACACAGGTGTGTGTGTGTCCTCTAGCAACGTACTGCGTCCCCCATAAGGAGGAAGGCAGATGGACTCGCGCGATGAATGCCATCGATCCTTTTAAGAAGCTCGAAATACGAAGAAAGTGATTCCTCTAAACTGTTCTTCGTTGATTGGAGACGGCTTTCCTTCAAGGGCATCTTAAGAACACGCTCGATACCTCATTTCCTAAAAGCGAAATAAGATTCTGACGAGCCCCTTTCCAAGGGAGGCCACGAGATGAGTTATTGAAGAAGCAGAAATCGATACCCATCATGCAACCAATCGTGCATTCAGAATGCAAATGGAAACAGCGCGGCTCCCAACGCACCGTTGGAAGACCCGCACCGGGTCTTGTAGCGCGAGCAGCTGGACTCGAGTCTGAAACAACGTTCCGAGCCCGAATAGACCGACGAGAGATCTAGGCATGCTCCAAATTTCACTAAATCTCAGCGGATATAAGCGAGAGTATCTTCGGGCCATTTCCGGCCAAAATAATCTACTCCGGCCACCAAGCTGGCGCTCGTTGTTTTTTATTATTATCTTTCTTTACATTAAAACAGTTTTCCTCCTCGTGATATTTATTCGAGCCAATGGGAGAAGAGGGTGAGACAATTACGTCACTACAAATACAATTAATTATCGATAATTTCCTCCATAACGTTCACCAACTTCGCGAACGTGCTTCACTGTTTAACATTTGCTATTCCATTGTAACGTTTTTTGTATATTAATGAATATTGAATATTTGTAAATAGTTTAGTCATTTTTAAATATTTTAAATATTTGTATAGTTTGTAAATATTTTAGTCCTGCTCTTACGGATGCAACAATATTCCTGAAGCATTATGGAACCTGAAGCAAAATGCCTTTGGCTACAATTCATTACGGCCAAGGCGGATTACGAGAAATCTTTGGCAAAAGATGCTAAGAAAAACAGCAAGGATTTCTTTACTTATATAAACTCTAAAAGGAAGGGGCTGAATATGATTGGTCCACTTGACATCGATGGTTCGAATGTTGATGATCCTGCTCAGATAGCAAACAAACTGAATGAGTATTTTGCATCTACATTCACACGTGAGGAATCATTACAGTTTGAAAATGGAAGAAGGTTATCAAATTGTAGCAGTGTGCTTAATGATTTTGTAATAACTGAGAGCAAAGTGGAGGAGAAATTGTTGAAGTTAAACATAAGAAAGGCACCTGGGGTGGATGGGATCTATCCAGTTATATTAAAGGAGGCGGCAAAGCAACTAAGCAAACCCTTAGCCATAATTATGAGAGCATCCTTGGATTCAGGGGAGGTTCCCACGGACTGGAGATGTGCAAATGTATCCCCAATTCACAAAGGAGGTTCGAAGGGTGACACGAATAATTACAGACCAGTTAGTTTAACTTCTGTTCCGGGGTAAAATAATGGAGTCACTGGTTAAAGATGCATTGCAGGATCATCTAGACAAGACTGCAGCAATAATTCAGACACAGCATGGGTTTGTTAAGGGAAAGTCTTGTCTGACAAATTTGATTGGTTATTATGATGTGGTCACAAAGGAACTGGATGCAAAAAATAATTTTGATATCATATACTTGGATTTCAGGAAAGCTTTTGACACTGTTGCGCATGGAAGACTACTGTACAAATTGGAGCAGAATGGTATTAAGGGTAAGTTGCTACAATGGATAAAAGGATGGTTAAGTGGGAGAAGACAGAGGGTGGTAATCAATGGGTGCTGCTCTTCGTGGACTAATGTTATTAGTGGAGTCCCACAGGGTTCGGTGTTGGGTCCACTGTTGTTTTGTATATTTATCAATGATATTGATGAAGGTATATCAGGCTTAATGTCGAAGTTTGCAGATGACACGAAGGTTGGCAGGGTTGTTAATGACAGTAATGGCAGTGTGCTACTGCAACAGGATCTAGATAATTTGGGCAGATGGGCTAAGAAGTGGCAACTGAAGTTTAACCTTGACAAATGCAAAGTACTGCATATGGGTAGAAGTAACCCCAGAGAAACGTACCAACTGTGTGGTACTACACTTAAGGTGGTAGAAAATGAAAAAGACCTGGGAGTAATTGTGCAGTCAGATATGAAGTTTTCTGAGCAATGTAGACAGGCTGCTAGGGCAGGTCATGGGGTTTTGTCAATGATATATAGGAAGGATGTAGGAAGGATGTAGATTTGCTTGAGCGTGTACAGAGAAGAGCAACACGATTGGTGAGGGGAATGAAGGGATCCTCTTACCAAGAGAGGCTTAAGTTCTGCAAATTGCAGTGGCTGGAGACTAGGCACCTGCGCGGTGATCTGATTGAGGTCTATAAGGCCTTGAATGGGTTGAGCACGCTGAATTCTGATGGGATCCTCCCACTTGTTCAGAATACGAACCTACGGGGACATAAGTTCAAATTAAGAAAGGACAGATGTAGAATAGATGTGCGGAAATTTGCCTTTAGCCAGCGGGTGGTTAATTGCTGGAACAAACTTCCATCTGTCGTTGTGGAAGTTGATAGGTTAAATAAATTTAAGGAGGAACTGGACAGGCATTTGGAGGGAATGGTGTGATTTTTTTTTTTTTTTTTTTTTTTTTGGCTGATGCTGCATAAGCTCCTACACTTGCTTTCTTGCATCAAGTGCCACTACTACTACTACTACTACTACTATTAAAATCATCCAATCACAGAACGACCACGACCACCTTCTAGACCACTCAGTCGTAGAACTTGGTCGTAGAACTAGGGTCGGCTTGGTCGTAGAACTAGGAGAGGAGGGGGTCTTAGCTTAGGTAAGGTGTTTACCCCATCCCTCTCTTTTAAAATTGGAAAACAATTTCCCGATGTTAAAACAGCGGCAAGTGGGGGGAATAAACACTCTAAGCATGTCAAACTAGGAGGAAAGTGGCAGGGCTAAACAGTGAGTGGCTCTGCCAATCACTGCCTGAATCTCTGAAGATCTGAATTTTTACCAGGCCTTTTCCTAAGTGACCTATGTAAATGCAGGTAAATAATTACAGTGATATTTATTCGACCTTGAGAATGCCGCGCATTACGAATGCACAGATAAATAATTACATAGGTCATTTCCTGATAATATATCGATCAGTTCATTTCGACGGGTGTGTCTTTTACGTAGAAAAGATTTGATTTACTCCGTCATACCTCTACATATTACGTAAAAAAGCGTACGCGGGGGTTGGTGAGCAAAGCGAGCAGGGGGTTGGGCCCCTAGTTATTATTATTATTGTTCGAGCAGGCTGCCTATTATGTTCAACAAATTTCTTCTTATATTAAAGTAATTCCTTAAAATCCCAATGAGCGCTGGAATTGAGATATTGTCATAGGCAGCAGAAATATAAAAAAAACATAATATCAATTTGTTTTTTCTCATTTAGTGCTTTCTGCACGCGAAAAAGTGTTTTCAGTAAGTTGGTTATTGTTGATCTTCCCGAAATGACTGAATGCAAATGTGGTGGTCTATGGCTGAAGCAGTGTTGGTTGATGGTAGGAAACAGTGCTTTTTCAAATACCTTCTGTAGGGTGCAACTAACAGAGATTTGTCTCTAATCCTTAGCCAGTTTCGGGTGTTTAATCTTTGGTATTGGATTTACAATGTAATTTTTCCAAGCTTACAGAAACACTCCTGATTTGATGATTTCCTGATAGATGTGTAGTAATAGATCTATTATAAATGGGCTACTTATTTTAAGGATGAACATTGGAAATGTATCTGGTCTAAGAGTTTCCTTATTGGGCAGGTCGTTGATTGCCTTCATTATATTCCCTTCAATGACTTGAATTTCACTCAGTGGAGGTCGTGTTAGATCATCTGGAGTCAAATCCTTTCCCCTGCTTAATTTTTTCAGGAGATCCAAAAATTTTCTTCCTATTTTCAGTAGTGTCCGTCTAATTCGGTCCGCCGAGTTAACCAAAGGTACTATCAGCCCATTCCTTGAAAACGCATTCAGTCAATATGGTCTGTGCTGTTTCTATTGCTAGTAATTCTTTTCGCTTGTTTTAATTTGTTATGGACAAGGTTGCAGTGTGCCTGTCTTTTTGATTTGATGAAACGTGCTCATTCCTTTTTATAACGAATGTGATGACCCGTTCTTTCCCATTTTCTGTGCAGTTTTTGCTTCCCGAGGACACTTGCTTTCAGTTTGGGTTGAACCATTCTTTTGTCCTCTCAGATATTTTGATTTCGTTTGCTGCTCCATCTAATGCTGTTTGGAATAGCTCTTGGGTGATCATTTTTAAAGCTTCGTCTACTGGCTTTCCTTGCAAACCATTCCAGTTGTAATTAGTCAGATGACTGAGAATAACTTCTGCATTCTCTCAGAGAAGATACCTCACCCAGAAAAGATACATTGTTTTGCCCAGTTCGTGTGCTTACCCTCCATGTATTTATGGATCTTCAGTGCTATTTCTACCTCAACGGGGTTGTGATCCGACTGAAATTTTATGAAATTTTGCAGTAGCTTGATGTCTAAGGAACTATGGTACAATAGGTCAAGTTGCTGCATTCCCCTTATCACTGGTGTCGCAAGCTGCGTTAAGTGCAATGCGCCTAATGTAGCATCCAGCTCTTTCTTGGCCTCCCTGTGTTTCGGAAGAGGCACATTGAAATCTCCCGCTATTATTGTGTCCACTGATGGGTTTTGATTTGCAGCAACCACGCATAAAGCTCATTTCTTGTCTCATTTGTATGCTCAGGTGGGAGGTATATGATGCACAACTGTACTTTGACGTATTCTTTTAAAAAGGAAACGTAGATGACTGGTGAGGGGAGGGTATGCAGTAACACACGTTCTTTGAGTAGACCGGGATTCAAGCCCCTGACTTCTAAACACGGTTGACCTGCCAACCCGCACTGGACCAGTGTGGCACATTATAGTCCATTTCCCTCAACATGAATTGTTGGAGGGTTCCATCCTGCAGTGGGCGTAGATTTATTTTTAGTTTTTATCCCTTCAAAATTATTTGAATCGGTTGTTCTTTCTCTTATAGTCTGCTATTTATTTTGATAACAAATTATAACTCCCCCTTCTCGTGTATATGTTCTTCCGGTTCCCACACATTTGTAGTTTGCTGATGTATTTAGCCGATCTAACTGTTTTCCATTTACCAACCAGGTATCCATTATGCAATTGAAATCCAGATCATCCTGCGTCATCATTGTTTGTAAGGCGTGGAGCTTATTTGAGATGCTCCTCACGTTTTGTGTAAAAAAGCGGATGTGATGTTCCACAACCCCGGTGAGGAGTAGTTTTTTTATTGCTATAAAGCATGATTCCTTGCATCAATTTTAACTCGCGATGTCGCCCATCTTTCTCTGTAGAGCTTAACTAAGGTACCGACTGGCCAGGCGCCTAGGTCCAGTTGGCAAGTTGCTTTATCTGGTGGGCAAGGAGGAGAAAGGAGTAAGCTGGGTGTCGTGTTTTCACTTGCTTTTCTTCCACAGTTATCCAATGTTCATCCTCGCTCATGGCTTTAATATTCCTAGGCTGTGTTGTGGGCCCCAGCCTCGATACGAAAATTTGCTCTCTGGTTGCAACAGAAGTAATGTAGATGTCAGAAAACCGACTATTTGTTTCAGGTGTTTTGCAGGAATCTATGGACTTGTTCATACCTTCTCTGTGAACTGGATTACATCCTCGGCCATCCTCGGCGAGAGCAGCAATGAAATTTTGGGATGCATGGGTTTTTTTAACCTCCAAAGTGTTCAAAAAAGTTGAACGCAAAAGGTTTTCAGGAGCCTAATCTGAGAGGGAAGAGGTAACTGTGGAGCTCATACTCTCGGAACACATACATGCCCTAATGATTGCAGTGGATTCCTGATGTCCTAATATTTCTGAGCTTTTTTACTTTTGTTTCCAATTTTCCCAGTGGAATATGTGAAGTCATTCTCTTCTGCTGACCCTAAAGTTTCACTGGGTTTGATGTTATTGCTTGTCGGGTCTTGCTGCAAACAGACAGTTCCCAGCTGGGCTTGAAGTTCACTTATTATTTGGTTCTCTTGTAGATATCTTATTCTTTCTGGTATGTTTTCTTCCGGATTCTATTCTTCTATTGTCTTCTCTTTGCGATTTTCAATAGTCTCTGTCCTCATGTGCAATCCATGCATTTCACTTCTACCTTTCTTAGAGTGGCTTTGCATCGTGTAGCACGATTCGTCGATTAATGGGGCTGCTGAGGCAGTGCAATGAGGACGGATTCAAACCATCCAAACTTTTCCTCCAGTTGTTTAAGGGTGTGCAGTATTCTATCGTTTTGTTCCTTGAGAAGGAGATTTTCTTCCTGTAGTTCCTGCAGCATTTAATGTGCAGGGATCAAATTGCTTGCGAGATTTTCAGCGTATTCTGTATCTTGCATCGAAAGGGATCTGATGCAGTCTGCAAGGATGTCCTTTAACTCCGCGCGCGAGACATATTGTTTAAGGTTCTCTTCCTGTTTTTCAGTCGGGGTATGATTGCTCTTTTGTCTAGCGGAACAGCCTTCAGAGTGCTTGCAGTCTTCCGGGCAAATATCGCATCCCAAGCTTTCAAGGATTGATCTTTTAGGATGGCTCAAGGGGTCATTTTCTAGGACGGTCTGCGAGAGAGCTACTCCTGTTGTTTCGGGTAGATTACCCTTTGGCGGAGGTGGCCAATAAATTTCTTGGTTCCTCGTTAGGTGCTCCGCTTGCCGTACCCAACAGCGGCGAATGATTAATGAGAAAACTTACGCTCGCACCGGCAGCGTGCAAATTACTCGAACCGCCATACATCACGCGATCTTTGGGTGATTTAGAAACTGAAAACATCGTGTTCCGACTCGCCTGTTCGGGCGATGAATTCCTCCCGTTCGGAGGAAGACCCATCCTCCCCGTCAGCAGCCAATTACGTTACGAAACCGCGGTGCTTCCACCCGTTTGTTGTTTAAACGTTTGGCTTCAGTGACTAACTTTTGGGATGGTAGAACAACTCTTCTTCGAGTAGATTCTGATTGCCAGCCAGTTCTGATTTTGCCTTGATGAGGCAGAAACTTCGATTACATTTATTAAATTAAGGGAAGATCAAAAATAAGGGCGGTTGGTGAGTAAACCATCCCTCGTCAGAGTGAAATCCCGAAGCCATCGTGCCTACTTTTGCTGGACAAGTCCATACGCCTCTCGCCAGTTTCCTGCACTCAGTCTGTTTTATACAATCCAGGGGATCTATCGTGTTGGCTGCGCTGTCCGGTTGCATCGTTGGTGAGAAAGCCAGGAGTCAATCACACCCACAGAAGAACGTTCACTCAGTTTCTCGACTACCTTGTTCGTCCTTACGAAGTGCAGACGCACTTTGCGAGGTCTCATCCAACGATTGTAATCAATGTACGCAGCTAGTGCCATAATCGTTTTGTGGATTTCCTTGGACACTTCAATTGGCAGTTTCGTATCTCTGACCCCCGACTGCTTCTGATGGTCGATGGCTGGTTGTCTTCTGACTTCTCTACTAACGAAGACCATCGCTTAACCAGCTGAACTGGCGTAAAATAAGCCAATGTCCCAATAGTTTACTTGAGTAGTGATCTGCGCCCGATCCTTGACATTCGATGATTCGGATAATCGGCACGACGCCGAAATCTCAGAACGGTAACTTTCCCTAAAAGCAAGAGCGCCACGTGCCTTCAAATTAAAGCGGAAGAAATGCCGAAAATCCGTTTTTCCGGCGGATCGAATATCGGAGGATGGAAATAGAACGGCGGGCATTCCGTGAGCAAATCCGACAAAATTTGCATTTATTGACGTTTAAGAGCGCATTATCCCGTGAGTCTCTCATTCAAATTGTGTTCGGGGGCTAATTTACCGGTTATTACGCGCCAACGTAATCATTACAAACCGCTGATGTGCGCGTGCAAAGTTTAAAACAACCGTTACGAAGATTAATGCACGAAGTTTAAACTGCGGAATGGAACGGGAAATTATCAAAACAACTCCGAAAAAAGTACATTTTCCAGTAGTTTCGTGCGGTTGGAGTTTCGGGAGCGATCGACGAGTGCAGCTGGCGATCCGATTTTCCGTCAGCTGCCAAATGCTCGAATTAATGGACGAACCCTAATAAAAGGGAACACCGAGGAAGAAGACGTCGAGAACAACAAAAGGGAAAGGCTGGCGTCCATAAGATAAGGAAGTGGAACGAGACGGACCAGATGATGACCGAGGCGATGGCAGTCCGTGCCCTTTCCGTACAGTGACGGCTAATACGCTTCGATGACCTCGTTAACTAACCTGCGATGACCACGAACGTGTCCACGGTACGGCGGAGAAGTTCTGCCATTACTGACGGGGGGAGGTTCGATATTATCGCTGCCGTTGGGGGACGGCAGTCAATCGCGTCTTCATCGATTCACTCCGGCCGAAAGGGAGGTTGATTTTCGGGGGAAGGCAGCGTCCCATTGATCCCGCTAATCGTGTTAAGTGGTGCGGGTCATGCGTTGGCATACTTAGAGCAACTCCGCTCTCCCCCGCCACGGAAAAGCAATTACGGCTTAATTAAAAGGCCGCCGTCGGATTTCACGAAGCGGCCATCAAAGCGCGGTCGAAATCAGCGGAAATTAAGATGCGGATTCGCCCGAATTAGCGTTCAAGGTGACCTGTGGAGCAACGAAACTGGGGAGTGAGGTTGGGGGTTGGGGAATGCGAGTCCGTCAGAAACAGCAGTCAGACTTTGACAGAGGTGCGATTGTCGATGTCAGATGAACGGCAACTCCGATAATACAAAGCCAAGTGCGTTCCAACGTGCAACTGAGCGATGCCTTAATGACGTTCCCCGTGACCCCCCGCCGGGTGCATCGACGGGAAACCAGTTGTAGCACGCGAAGTCACCGAAGATCGTCGGACGCAGCCAACCCGTCACGCTTCGTTGCAGCTGGCGTGAGAGTAACCCAATTTGTTAGTAATCCGCCCTTGTGGGGGTGCACGAATAGCGTGACATTCGCTTCTATTTGTGCCGTTGTCTCCGCCACACTACGGCCGTTATTAACGTCCAAAAGCGGCAACTCTGACAGCCGTTGCTAGGCAACTAAAACGTCCACGATGTTCCGGCAGAGAGCATCCTCGGCGCATTGTGTCGAACAGGGTGTGCGTCTCTCTAAGGGGCCTTAAAGTAGTTCTCAAAGAGCACCTCATCACCTCCGTCACTTCATCAGCAACGCGTGGACGGAACCGAGAAAGCCATCGTTATGCGACATCTTCGTGCGCTCAGATTTACAGATGGATAAAAAACACAAAGAAAATTTACGATGGCACCAAACACGCTGCCATCTGTTGGAGATATCACGAATCACAGGGTTCTGTTTAGCCCCAATTGCCAATATCAGTGGCCACTTTATTAAGTTCTCCTATATAATGATGAGTAGATCTCCCCATCCAATTAGCCCTGAGAACAACCAGGATTCGTCGTGGCATGGACTGACTCAACACGGGTCTAAAGCATGCCACGGGGATGCTGCTCCACATTGGCTCATTTGCATCCCACAGTTATCGCAAATTGCATGTTTGCAGATTTAAAGAGATCGTTCTACCTCATCCCACAGGTGCTCGGTTGGATTGAAATCTGACGACAGATCAATCCAACTGGTCGTGTCGACACGCAGACGTTTGTTCTACCTGAGGGATGTACACGACCCCGGAGCGGTCACCGAATTGGGCTCACTTCCCTGTCGTATTCTAGGAACCATCCATGTGGAAAGTCATAAATTATTTTATTCTTGTTTTTCAATTACAGTTGCCTCATGGAGTGCAACGATAATTCGTTGAATATGTTTTTAAAGAACAAATAAAAAAAAAACAAATAAAAATTATAAAAATTGTCACGTGTCCAATAAGTCTTTCGTAAAGGGTCAGATCTCATGAAAATCCGTTCACTGGTAGTTGATTCATTACATGTGATCGGACAGACGGACAGCATGCTGAAGGTAATGGACATGTCCGTCCGATAATTTATATTTAAGATTGCCAGAGATGAAATCGTCCGTAAAATATGAGTGAGGGAAGAGGATTTTCCTTGAATTCAGTCAAGCAGATGGTCGGAAAGCCCCCCTCCAGTTCATTGCCGCGTGCACTCTGTGGGTGTTAACACCCCCATCCAGGAGCGCACGTGTTCTATTTCTCAACGATTTCCGATTCAATAAACTTTCTGAGCGCCCTCTCGCGGATCTCCGCTCAATCGAACGTGTGTGGGTGGTTTCCCACACCCGAAACGCGCTGACGTGAATTCGCCCCGCGCGTGGCAGTGTGGCGCTGTTCCTGCAGAGTGACAGAATGCAACACAGAAAAGCAATATTCGTAAAAGGATCGGAGTGTTGTTTCGTGTTCCCGTAATGTGACACCGGGGCTTCTTGGATTCCGACGTTTAACGCAGTGCCCTCTAGCGGACGTCACAGAGCGAGAATCTGTTTGTTGTCTGTAGTTCGTGTCGACACGCGAGCGTTTGTTCCGCTGCAGGGATGTACACGACCCCAGAGTGCCCTGACAGAATAAAATCGGTGCCCCTACGAAAGTCGTTTTGAAATAAGTACAAGAAATGTTGCAACTGAAGTTCATTGAAAATCAGAGGGGTAGACGATTGTTCGAGCACGACCCACAAATAGGACAGTCTCGGACTTCTTTTGGGGACCATCTACACTAAAAATGCTACTATTGAAACTTCGATACCATTCTTTTATTTATTTAAATAGCTTCAAAAGAGCAAACAAACATACCTTGGTGTACAGCAACAAAATTAAAGTTCCACAGCTCCAAAGCCGACCGGGCTAGCCAGGTGGGTATAGTGCCTGCCTGGCAACCCAAAGGTCGCGGGTTCGAATCCCCCCTCGGGCTTCGATCAGAGTAAAATACAATAACTTTAGGAGGTGCATTATAGCCACAGAAGCCGATGCGACAACAACTAACAAAAAAAAAAAAAAAAAAAAAAAAAACCAGCTCCAAAAGAGACTTCGAATACAAATTTCATCTGGTGAAAAATGGCAAAAGTACATAAATTAAGAAAAGAGCAATTTAAAGGCTCAAATAAGTGGTGCGGTTTGAGATTTCAGTTGCTTCTTGAAGTGTCCAGGGCTATCAAGTATTTTAAAGTTTGCTTTGTTAATTGATCTTGCAGTGCTGTTGTTGTAATATCCATAATTAGTTCTTGCATAGGATGGTTTCTTAAAGCTCTTTTCGGTGCGTTGAAGTTAATTTGGGGGACGAGGTGAGGGCAGTTGATGGTGCTATTTGCCAGCTGGATAAATAGGAGTAGATCGGCTTTGTCGCTTCTTTCTTCCAGCATTTCAAATCCAAAGAGTGCAAACACCACTCTTGGTAAAATTTCTCATTAATTATTCTAATCTACTTTTGAAACAGACGTATTGCATTTCTCTTTTTTGGATATTTTCAAATTCTTAGTAAGCTGCATGTGGTGACCAGACCTGGGAAGCAAATTCTAGGGCTGGCCTAACATAAATTTTGTATAGATATAGGAATAGTGCCAATTAATTGAAGTCTTGGTTGATTATTGTAAGAAATCCTGGCTTTTTGCCAGCTGCCCTCACAATGTTTGATACATGGACATCAAAGGAAAGAGATTCTTTGATGAAAATGTCCACATTTTTTGGAAGAACTAACTTTTTAGATCGCCTTGTTGTTGATGCAATAAGAAAAATTAAGTTTTTTTTTTTGTGTGTGCATTAGCGAAACTCATCAGCTCACACTTATTTTCGTTGACTACCATTCTATTCTCATTCAGCCACTGGATTACTCATTGCAGAGCTTTGTCAAGAGTGATACAGTCGTTGGTATTGCGAATAGCTTTGTAAATTTTCATGTTGGCCGCAAATATGTTGATTTTAATTTGGTAGCCTCCAAAATACTTGGCATGCCGTTGATGTAGACCAGGAATAGCAGCGGGCCCAAGGGTGATCCCTGCGGGACACCCATTTCGGTTTTAAAATGATGTGAGATCTTCCCCTTTAAAACTCGCCAAATTTCTCTCCCTTCCAAGTAGATTGCTACTCAATCAAGACCCTCTGAGCCCATAGATCCCCCTGAGATCCAGTTTATTAATTAATTTTTGATGAACTATCTTGTCGAAGGCTTTGCTTAAGTCAAGGAAAATAGTGTCGACTTGTTCTTTCTCGTCAAGCGCCTGTGATATATTGCAGACAAACGAAATCATGTTTGTGCGGGTGAAACGAACCTTGATAAATCCGTGAGAATAATCCGACAGATTAAGTTCCATAAATTTGAATAGCTGCTTCATTACAATGGATGGGTCTTCTTTTTTATGAATAGGGGTTAAAAAACAAGCCTTCTTAAGTTGACCAGAATAGATTCCACTCTCAAAGAACAATCTTATTGAGTGAAGGAAAGCTTAACCTGTGTATTTACACGTTTTTTCCATAAAACCATAGGGATACCATCTGGACCTCGTGTGAGGTCCTCTTTCATACTGTGGATTGTGCTCAACAATTCTGCTTCGTTAATTTCAAGTACTCTTAGTGTATCAATGTAATTGAGGGGAAATTTTCACTAACTTCAGGTAAGTCTTCATTGAATATATTTCTTCAAATTTGCTAGCAGGTAGTCTGCCTCAGACATAGATGGAAGGTTCTTGGGAATATCCAGCGTATTTACAACAGTGTTTTGATTTTTTGAAATTAGATGGGCCAGTTTGTCAATTAAATACACTCTCAAAGATAATTAAATCCATTCTGGATTCGAGCAGCAAATACAACGTAAAAATGAAACTAATGCACCTGAAAGACAACGATTCATTTTATAATGCAAAACCACTCTAAAGCTCTGTTATCCGACGAGCACTGAACGTTTTCAACCCCTCCCCCGTTCCCGCTTTTCTCTCCCAGAAGACCACCCCCAATCTCCACTTCCTCGTCCGTCCGAAAGATGTTGCAGTCGGCAACGAAACACGATGTTTTGTGGTCGGCTGCAGCATCTTTCCGTGTCTCCTTGCCGGAAATTTGTTCCACACATCTTTGCCGCTCCTTGACCCATCTTGAATGGGTCACTCGCTGTTAGGGCAGTGGAGCTCAATGAAGACCTTTCCAGACTGTTTGGGGTTGCTTACTTGATCCTGTTGAAGGAGGTTCCTCTGTGTCTGGGAGAGCCGAGGCCTATGTTTAGCGTGCACAACGGGGGAAAGCTGTTGCCGCCAAGGCTCTCCCCCCGCCGCCCGTTCCCTTCTCACACTTCGGTAATCAATTCTCCGAAAACCTGTCCTCAGAAAAAAAATTCCACTGACGTCATCGCCTCTCGCCCGCCTTTGTTCTTATGGGGGGGGGGGAACTTGGAGCGGCTGGCGTGAGGTCTCCTACGGCGCCCTTCAACTCAGGCGCGGTTACCACAGCAACGGTGACGTCATTGGCCCAGACAACGGCGGGTCGCGTCTAGTGGCAGCCTTCGTCGACTGCTAGGCAATGGTTTATCCCACGGGGGCGGAGAGAGGAAGGATCGTCCCCTTTCCCTCTCCGGACTGGAGTGCGGAAGCTTATTTTCCACCTCGTTGAACGCTAAAGCGGAGGAAGAAAACGAAATTAATAACCTCGAAGCCTTTTAGCCGTTGTCTCCCCTCTCGATGAAGCGTCACGTGGTCGGACTCTCCGCTTAACAAAAGGGGTGCTGCAACAGCTCCGTCCATTGGTGGTAAACGGGATGCGTCGAGGTACATTCTGGCTCCACGCCCGGACAGCGTCCCAGGTTTCAGCCGATATTCCCGAGTGATCCTCATTGCCGGCTGGAGACGTAAGCGGCCCAAAGACCCGGATGTGATGCTTTTAATCTCGGATCGATTTTCTTCTTCGCCTTCTGCGTGCGTGAGGGGAGAGGAGAGGACACACTGAGGAGGATTTCTGTTGCATTCCCTGCGACCACTCCACTAATTTTCTGCTCATAAATGAACGCCAATTCGACCAAATACAAACCAATCTGACATGTTGAAATATGGATTATGACTCGGATTTGGTAATTTTTCTAAAAATTGCTTTCCTAAAATTGTTTTTCTGCTGCAAATCTGAGTCTCATCTTTGCCAGGTCCACAAATGGCTTTGTCAAAGGAATGATAATTTATTTATGTTAAACTTGTTGGGAGATAAAGCAAAAAGGGAGGGAGAACACACAAGCCAAAGGCTGTTTAGTGGGTGTTAACTTTCAAAAAGATAACAATAAAAAGAGTCTGAAATTTTACAGCTATTCTTCAACAGAATAAATCATAAAAATTGGACATATTTGTACCTTTCATTACATAGTTCATTACTATTGAACTTTACAACTTTTACAAATTAGAATTATACGCGTCTGAGCTGTGGTCCTCAGCCCCATCAAGTATCGCAAAGAAATTCCTGACAATTGAATATTGGGGTCTGAGGTAGTTGAACAGGATCCGCGGTAACCCATTCACCATCTCTAGATCTATACTACATGCAAACATGAATATGACACCACGGAAAATCAAAATTCTGGAAAAGAACTTCATCACTCTTGCCAAACTAATGACTAATAGGATAGATTCTCCCAACGTCCAAGAAATCATCCCAGCATCAAGTATTCATCCCAAGGAGCGACATAATCGACGTTATAGGTCGAGTCTTACCAACCTCGTCTGCCTTAGAGACATTTTCCCAGCGAATATTATTGAACATTTCAACCAGCTGCAAATTGACTTCAAACTACTGGATGACAATAAATAGAAGAATATCCTAGAAGACTTGCATCGAAGCCTTTGCCTACAGTGAATCCTGACACGATCATGTCACTCCATTTACTAGTCCATCACATGCCATCTATGGACGCATACATTCAGGAATGCCTTGAAGACTTGGGCTGTCATTTTAATAGAATGTAACTGAATTCATATTACAAATATACCAACTGCAGTCATGTGCATTGTCAATCGTCCTTTTAATGTACATGTTTTTATAATTCTATGTACACCCTTCTAGCCAACCAACTGTACAGGGGGTGAATTTAAACAGAAGAAGAAGAAATGATTGCATTGAATGTCACAAGCTTTTTGACCCATATTTCTTTAACTTATTTACATAATTTCCAAATTGGTAATGCATTTCCTTTATGTTTTTAACATCCTAGAGTTAAAGGTGATTTGAATCAGACATTCCTGGTGGGTGATGTGTTCAATTAGGACCGGTTCTTGGACCGGTTTAGTGAATTGGCATTTTTCATATTTTCAGGAAGATTATTCCAGGTTTTAGCGCCTCTGTATTTTATATTTTTTTGTCGTGTGGCCTTTCTTGAAAAGAGGAAGGTTTGCTTCATTTCTTAGATTGTACGATATTTTTTCTTCTATTGTTATGAAAAAGGATCTGAAGAGAGAAGGAAAGTTTGGAGTTTCCAAAGCATTGCAGACAAAGACCGCCTCAGCTTTCTGAAGCAGTTAGTAGATGCTTAAGAGTCTTGCTTCTTTATATCTCTAAGTCATCGATGCATTCCAGGGAAGGCCCAAAATTGAACGAACGCATCGATTAAGAATGGAGTTGATTCTCGCAAGGTTTTCTTGACAGGTGATGTGAAGCTGAATTAAGGAAAGGAATACTAGTCTTAGAAGGAAAGGGGACACCCAGCCAGAGGCTCGGGCGAGTATTCCTGCTAGTGGCAAAGTCTTCTTTTGTAGGTGATCATCTGTTTATCCCAACTCAGCTAATCATCAAGCCAGATTCCTAGAAACTTGGTATCATTCACCATTTCCAGTTGTTTTCCTTTGTATGCTATTTCGAAATCAATATTTAATGGCACATTTTTCTTTATAAACACCATGCATTTCGATTTTTCTGGGTTCAGAATAAGCTGATTCTTTTGAAGCCAACTATGCAGTACAGAGAGCGAAGCAGAGATTTTGAGTTGTGGCTGGTTAGGGTCTCTATCCGAGATCAGGATGGAGATATCATCGACATACGCTACTAAGTGGGTAGATGGAACAAGAGAGAAATTCATTGATGTAAAGAACAAATAGGATAGCTCCGAGAACTGAACCTTGAGGTACTCCCCTGGAGAAATAGCAAATGTCCGAATAAAACTGATTTGTTTTTACCACAAACGGCCGATCGGTAAGATAATCTTCAAGGAGAAGGTTAATTTTCCCTCTCAAGTCATGATTGTTGAGTTTGTTGAGCAGAGTTTTATGATTTATGCTGAGAAAAGCTTTAGATAGTTCTAGAAAGAGGGCTATTGCATTGTTTAGGAAAGGAATACTATCAGTGGATCTTTTTGAACGATAAGCATACTGTTGATGGATAAGCTGATTGATTTCCAGGAAGCACATGAGTCTACTGAGAAGAATTTTTTCGAATAATTTTCCAAAAACTGAGAGTAGAACTGTTGGGCGAAAGTTGTTGATAGAGTTGCAGTGTTTTCCATTTGGTACAGGGACAATGACTGTTTTTCTGAATTGAGAAGGTAATTTACCAGATTGAATGTATACATCAGTGGTATAAGAATTGAGTTAAGGACCTACTTCAGCAGAGCAGGAGATGTTTCATCAAAGCCAGGGACTCCCTTTCCTTTTAATTGCTGTCCTGTTTCTAAAATAGCTTGATCTGAGAGGGGAGCGAGAAAAAAGAGAGCTCCCCTCTCAGATCAAGTACACAGTATGGTTGTAAATGTCTGGTATTACTGTTGGTCGAGGAAATCTCTGACTATCCTACAGGTGTTCAGGATTGCGACTTTCTGGAGTTCTTTGTAGGTGTACTCTGGGAGACCTATTGCTGCCAGGCTGCTATGTAGAGTCTTTGGCACCATACCGGTGGTTGACACAATGATCGGGATGGTTGATACTTTTGCATATGCCACATCTTGAATATATGTCTCAGGTTCGTGTACTTCTTAATTTTTTCCTCATGGGTTTTCTGGACATTATTAATGTTGGGCACCGCTATGTCAATCAAGTAGGTAACCTTTTCCATCTTGTCCACAAGGGTTGTGTCCGGTCTGTTTTGCGGGAGGGTCTTATCCGTTATTATGGCGCGTCACAGTCCAGCTTGTGGGTTCGGGTCTCTAACACTGCCTGGGGTTCGTACTTGTAGTACGGTACACTTTCTTTGGTCAACTGGTATTTCCTCGCTAGCTTCTGATGTATCATCCTGGCTACCTGGTCGTGTCTATGAGTGTACTCAGTCTGGGTGATCTAACACATCACCTTGCACCCCTTGAACTGTTCTGCTAGGTGCTTACGGTGATGTGTTAGATCGTTTCTGAGGGCATTTGGCATCGTCGACATATGTCATCTGACATTCCGCTCCTTTGCGATGTATTTTCTATACTTTCTGGTGCTGATTACCTGGTCTTGGATGGCCAGCATGAATCCTTCAGTCTTGGGGAAGAGCGTCCCGCTGGTGAGCCATGCATTGGAAGCAATGTTATCGACGTGATCTTGATGGAAGTCATTGTAGTGTCTGCCATGGAGTGTCTTCTTTGCCATTTTTCTAACTTCTTTTCTTGTGCCGTCTGGGCGGGAGGGGAGTTCCTCGCTTAGGTTGAGTGGGGTATACCACTTATCTATCTTCCTTATGGCCTAGTGGAGTGGTGCTGTGTTGTTCTCGAAGTAATCCTTTACGTTAACTATCGCTGTTTTCTGTTGCTCTATCAGGCCCCTTCCTCCCTCTTTCCGAGCTATTGATAGTCTCTCCACTGCTGACTTCTGGTGGTGTTGGCGGCTCTTGGTCATTACTGTCCTTGTCTTTCGCATGATATCTTCTAGCTCGGTATTAGTCCAATCTATGACCCCGAAGGTGTATGTTAGTACTGGAGCTGCACAGGTGTTTGTGGCTTTAACAGTGTTCCCTCCGTTCAATTTTGCTTTCAGCAGACTATCGAGTCTCTCATGATATTTTTCGTTCAGGCACTTCTTGATTTCCTTGTGCTCTAACTGCTGAGCCTGCACCATCCCTAGGTATTTGTAGGTCTCTCCTTCTGCCATAGCTTCGATCTCTTTACCAGTTAGCAGCTAGTAGTTTCGGCCAACTAATTTTCCTTGGTGCATTTTGTGAGTCTTGCATTTGTCTAGACCAAATTCCATCCTGATGTCCTTGTTGAATTCTTCGGTGATCCGGAGTAGTTGCTGCAGTTGCTTCTTGGTTGCCGCGTAGAGCTTGATGTCATCCATGTACATCAGGTGGGTGAAGGTGTACAGGTTCTTTCTTCCTTCTTTGAGGTTATATCCATACTTGCTGCCGTAAAGCATGGTGGATAGCGGGTTGAATACTAGACAGAACCATAGTGGGCTCAGAGCATCTCCCTGAAAGATTCTTCTTCTAATGGGGATTGACCTGGTTGTGATGTTCTCGAACTTAATGGTGGTACTCCATTTCGCCATTGTTGCTCCTAAGAAGTTTGCCACTATCGGATTGACCTTGTAGATCTTCAGGGTCTCTATTACACAGCTATGAGGTACGGAGTCGAAGGCCTTGCGGTAATCGATGTAGGCCGTGTATAGGTTGCGGTGCTTCTTTTAGGTTTGCTCCATAACTGCAACATCTATGGTTAATTGCTCCTTGTATCCTTTGCTCCTCCGCTTGCATCCTTTCTGCTCTTCGGCCATTACGTTCTGACTCTCTAAGTGGTCTGATACCTTCTTCGTTATGCAGCTGGTCAGGATCTTGTACATCGTTGGGTGGCAGGTGATTGGCCTATATTTCCCCGTGTTTCTTGTATCTTCGTCTTTAGGTTTCAGATATGTGACTCCTTCGGTGAGAAACTTCGAGATTGTTTCCGGGTGTCTTATCATTCGAGTGTACTGTTCTGCTAGGTGCTTGCGTGTGCAGGTGAGCTTCTTGTACCAGAAGTTGTGGATGTTATCAATTCCTGGGATTCGCCAGTTGTGGGTGTTCCTGATCGACTGTTTTACTTCTTCTTCTCGAATCTCCCACTCTCTCATCTCTTGTATGTCCTTGGTTTTCTTCCGTTCTACTTCTATCTAGGGTGCTCTGCTGTTATGTCTTACTTAACTGCTCCAGATATTTCCCCATAACTCCTCGATCGTCTTCTTCTCGGGTGGTCCGTTTCCTGTTTTCTCATCTTCACCTAGTTTCCTGTAGAAGGCTCTTTGGTCCTCATCGAAGATTTGGTTGTTTATTTTCCTCTGGGAGCTCTCTTTGTATCGGTAGTCTCTTGCTGAGTTGAGTGCAAGGAGGTTCTGCTTCAGTGTGTCCAAGTATTCTCCGATTTCTGGTCTCATGTCTGCTGTGGACGCTCTCTCTTTTGAGGATGCTCTTCACCTTCACCAATCAAATTCTTACTTCTATTACCCTGTTGGTACTGGGTCAACTGACATATCTTGACTCTTAATTCTTCTATCTTCTGCTGACGTCTTCTTTCCCAAGCTGGCTGTTCCTTCTGTTTTCCGTTCTTCTGCTGCTCGGTTCTTCTGCTTATTATTAAAATCAGTTTATTTTCCAAGAAACCTTCGGTCACCTCGGGACGGCTCTGTACCAGAAGGATGTGAATATTTACAGACTAAGGTGCCAGGAACACATGTACAATAAACAAGAGTGCATACGTGCTCGACCCGAGACATTTACAGGATTAAATATACAATAATATACAAAACATACAGTAATATACAAAATATATAATTGCATGAAGACAAAAAGTCTTTGTCAAATACAAATAGGCAAGTTAAAAAAAAAACAATCAGTCATGTCCAGGAGCAGGTGAGTATTATAGATTTATTATCTGGTAGCAGTTATTGATGATTTCCTTCCTGTAGGGCTTTCCTTCACAGAACCTATCAGGGTGGATCCTATATTTGTTGAAGATCCAAAAACAATTGGCTGGAAACATGTTCCTCAGGGAATCAATGCTTGACAACGTAAGAAGCAGATGGAGACAGGAGTCGGGGTGCTCCCCTTTTGCCCTCCTTGGGCCAGAGATTAACGTGGATACCGATGGAGCATCAATTCGCCCCGTTATAAGCCGTGCAAGCGTAAGGACATTTTTTGTCATGATGATGATATTTTTCCAGGTAGTGGTGCCCACATTTGCTTGTAGAATCGATCTGGAGATAGTTTAGGGGGTGGTCTGCCATCCTGTTCATCCATCTAAACAAGCTCAGGCGCAGTCCAGGGTTCGCCTCGCCCGAGACTATATCTGCTTCCTACTATACCCGGCTACTTCCTCGTGCTGTGGACACGAAACGTGGGTTCCACTAGGGGCTACGCGTCTAAATGCAAGAGGAACAACAGACCAACATAATCCAACACTACACTACGCAGACCAACGCCAAAACTCGCACTATCTCTGACCTTTACAGAGTTTGTACTGCGACACACCACGGAGTTAGGGGAACCCCTGGTTCCGGTTGACAAGAAACACTATACCTCATGACCAAGCTTGATGAAAGTCTTTAGGTTTATGTCATTTACGCTAATCTGAGTCTCTCATAAAGGATTAGCAGTTAATATCTTTTCTTTAACGGTGCCCCACAAGGCTCCGCCCTAGGCCCATTATTATTTAATATATATATATATCGATGATATAGTCACACATTTTGATACATCGATTAAATTATTGTCTTATGCAGCTGACATTGAGCTCTAAGTGGCTGTTGATATATAATCTGATCCTGAACACCCAGCAAACAGAAAATCGACCATAGAACACACGCAATTTACAGACAGTATACACGGAGCGGTATGGCCTTAGTCGCTGATGTTCCTAAAATCCTACAACAACAACAACTGTGGTAACCTGTGCGGACCCTAGAAAGAAAAAGATTTTTGACGGACGACCATGGTGAACATAATAGCCGCATATATACTAACCAGCCTAAATGCACTGTTAAAATGTTTTAAATGCACTGTGGTTTATTTTTTTTGCGTTTTATAATACTGTACGTATACATTGTTATTGAAGTTTACTCTGTAATGTATATTTTTTGAATAAAATATGTACAAAAAGATAAATAATAATTGTCGCATTTCTATTTCTCTGATTTTAAAGTAATTTGGAATGGAAAATCTTTTTATAAAGCCCAAATATAAAACTGCATGAACATCTTTCCACTAGTAGCTGAGTTTTCGCATGAGGACGGTCGAACGGACATGACGAAGACAATAGCCACATATATACTAACCAGCCTAAAAAGCCGTTTTATTTCAAATAGGTAGCAAAAGTCTGCTTGTACAATAATAATAGGTCCTTAGAAAGGTGATTGGAGGAATGAATATAGCACATGCGCAGAAACGTAATGTTCTTAGTTGACGCTTTTTTTTTTTCTTTTTGCTGTTGTTGTTATAAATCATGACATTACTATTTGTTAAAGCGCCTGAAATGTAACCCACTATGCACATTCTAACCACGAATCCGCGTTGTAAGATGAGTAGGGTCTTAAAAGGGTTTTGAAGTAGGCAGACGACATTGGCACTCGTGTTGGCCGGGATAACGTTGTTTTCGTCTGCATTTACAGGTTGTTTTTTGTACAATGAAACTTACTTTTGCTAAAGGATATCGCAAGGTCACGCACACGCTTTCACAGACTCGTGCAGCGAGCTGACACCGAAAGTCGTCTGAACAAAGTTTTTTCTCTTTTAATGCGAAAAGCTCGAACTTGATACCCGGCAGCCGAGACACGCGCACAGAGATGTTTCGAGTGTAACCATGACGACGTGTTGCCGAATAAGCTCTTAGCAAGGCAGGGTATTGTTGCGCCCGAAAGATTCGGGCGATCTGCTTCCCTCAGGGACCGTTTTGATCCTCGTGTCCGATAGCGGACTTATTACAACTGCAGATGGCGCTCGGCTTTTATTTCGGATCCCCCAAGGAGCGTCTCAACTCTTCCTCTCTGATCTCGCGGCGCAAAAATTATTCCTCGTCGTGTGTAATCGCCGGGATCTCGCGCTGCGATGCAGCCTTGTTAGCGAACAGCAAATTACCACGAGAGGCGTTCGCAGGAAGTGAAGCAGAAGACGCTTTAACTCAGTTATCGCCGGGATCGCACAATAGCAGTTTCTTCCGGCACGCGCCTAATAGACGGGGGATAAAGAAATGCGAGAACAGTCCGACGGACTGAAGAACGCAAATGATCTCCGCTTGGAGGAAGCGGGAGGGGGGGAGCACAGTCGGGAGATAAACGAACACTCTAGCGAATTGGCTTGCTTGAATCACCAGATCGCCTCCTCCGGGTGAATAATTTCTTCAAGAAATGCGAGTGAGAAGGCTGATCGTCTGCCTTAGTTAAAAATTTCCCGATTGCTGTTGCCGAATGAGCAGAAGTGATTTTTATGAAACTTGGAGCTGCGCCTTCTTTGAGGAATGGCAAAGGGTTTTATTTTGTGGAGAGAGCAGTTGATCTCACTTCCCCATTGAGCTAGATGGAGTTGTTTATCGAAGATGAATTCGTATCGGTGTCTTAACAAAGTGTCCAAGCCCTTTGGACCTTGGAACCACCTTTATATTTCCATGGGAATGGTCCCCATCTTTTTCAACGAGTCATTCTACATCTAGCAATGCCATTTCTTCACTCGTGGGAATTATAATTGCCGGTACTTTCTTTCAGTATACGAGCCTTGTTGGTTAGATATGTAGCCTGTGGCGCGTTTTTCGTTTTATACATTTTGACTCCACCACAAACTTTGTGCAGCCGTAGCAAAAAAGATTCTGTTGAGGATCAATGTTGGTTGGACACAATCAAAAATTCAACCTGAATTGGAGAATGGCTACTTTTGCTTAAATCGCAAGAACATCAAAAAGTATCAGAACTCTCACTGTGATCAGTTCGGAATTCCGAACAAAAATAAACGAAGGTCTCGAAAAGGAAAAAGGAATCTGTTTTATAGCTGAAGGGGTACTTCTGGTGTTTCCATCCTCTTCAGTTCTTAAAGTGGATGAGTGCAGCTTGCTTGTCTTAAGATGAAAAACAAAATACTCTCCCGATATGTTGTAAAGAAAACAAACAAACCTTTACCAAACACGCAATTTATTGAAATAAATTTCGTGTGTTCTAAAGGTCTGAAACTCAATACTCTCAAAAACTCAACAGTCTAAATACTCAATTGAAAATGTTCTTATCGGTATTCCTTTTAATATACACCAAGTTACCAAAATATATAAATCTCTACAGAATAATTCTTCAAACAGGCCTCTGAGGTTGGGTATATTCATATTGTAGTTTTAAATGTTTTTCATCAACCTTATGCAGAAATAAAAAACACAACGAAAACTGGAATCTTGATAACTATGTTTTATAATAAATTATATTTGCCTGTATTTACAATAAATTATATTTAACTTTACAACTAAAATATATGAAATAATCATTAAAATATACCGGGTTAAGAACAATAAAATACATTAAAATATACTAAATTAAAAGCGATAAAACCATAGCTTTCGAAGGCTCCTGCCTTCTTCTTCAGCGGTATTTTCTTTGTTCTGCGGTGCGTCTTTAAATACCAGCAGGTTCACGGTACTCATCACGTGTTTCATTCCCACGTGTTCCGTTCTTTTGTATTATGGAATCGGAAGTGGTTCGAGAGTGGGTCATGTGGAACCGTTCATCCCTTCTGAGGATAGTAGCCTCAAAGAGGGGATGGATCCGCGTTTCTATATCTCTATTAATGTTCAGTGTGGAACAGATCAGCAAACTCTCGAGCCACTTGCGGTCCCACAACTTATGCGCCCGATCGGTGATGATAGCATCGTCCGGGGAGATCTGGTGCTGCTTCTCCCAAAAATGCTCGGTCACGGCGGACTTACCATAGTCCGCACTTCTTATTGCCTTAGTGTGCTCCCCCAGACGATCTTCGAGACGGCTTTTTGTTTCCCCTACATAACACTCCCCACAATCCGGGCATCTAATACTATATACGACCCCACTTGCATTCTCTTTTTGAATGGGGTCCTTTACTTGTGACACGATTGTGTGCAGCCTCCGCCCCGGAAGCTGCACACAACACGTCTGATAATTTCTTAGTATTCTACTCATATGATCTTATAAGTCTTTGCTATCCTTAATACTGAATTCAGAAAGTCCTACTAATGGAGATAATAATTTGGCTAAGAAACCAGCTAGTGCATATGTGGGACTGCCTATAAATGAGACTATGGATCTAAGTGGTACACCCATTTTATGAATTTTGGGCAAGCCATAAAATCTTGGTATTTGGCTCCCTGTAGCATGCAGTACCCAATATTGTTCTTTGGAAATTTTGCTACACTTAAGCCAACTCTGTACCATTCTATTCACTTGCCGTTCCAAGCTAAGCAGTGGACTTTTCTGAATAACCTTATAGGTTGTTTGATCATTCAATAAATCCAACGCCTTATTTAGATATGCTTCCTTATCAAGAACCTTCCGAGGGTAAGACCACAATGCTATCATCTTGCTTTTTTGGGAGAAGCAGCACCAGATCTCCCCGGACGATGCTATCATCACCGATCGGGCGCATAAGTTCTGGGACCCCAAGTGGCTCGAGATTTTGCGGATCTGTTCCACAGTGAACATTAATAGAGATAGAGGAACGCGGATCCATCCCCTCTTTGAGACTACTATCCTCAGAAGAGATGAACGGTTCCACATGACCCACTCTCGAGCCACTTCCGATTCCATAACACAAGAGAACGGAACACGTGGGAATGAAGCACGTGATGAGTACCGTGAACCTGCTGGTATTTAAAGACGCACCGCAGAACAAAGAAAATACCGCTGAAGAAGAAGGCAGGAGCCTTTGAAAGGAAAGCTATGGTTTTATCGCTTTTAATTTAGTATATTTTAATGATTATTTCATATATTTTAGTTGTAAAGTTAAATATAATTTATTATAAATACATAGCTATCAAGATTCCAGTTTTCGTTGTCTTTTATGAACACAACCTTATGAAGCAACTCCATAAGGTTGGTGAAAAACATTTAAAACTACAATACTCTACAGAATAAGTACGTTTTACGCACTTATGGCTAGCCAGGTGGGCAGGAGCAGCAGTGCGTAGCACACGTTTCTTGATCAGCTCGGGGTTCGAGCCCGTGACCACCAAATACGGAGGATGCGGAAAGGTCAGGGGATGACCACCGCATATCCCAGGAGCAATATGGCCTTAGTTGCTAATGCTCCTAACAACAAAATGGCTGCGCCGTCCAAACCCAAACTCTAAAGCATGGATGGGGGTGGCCTGATCATTCTGCACTCTATATTAGCTTTTAGTGTTCGTGCGCTAATTATTCTGTTTTTCTATTTTTTCTTCGTGAAAATATAATTAAAATGTGTTTGTCTCGCGAGATTTCTGAATCTTAAACGAGATGGTTAATCGGTAGCAGCTCACGGAAGATGTTTTAACGCTACACGCATATATCGTTTGAAGGTCAGAAATGCTTTTCAGGACGCATGCGTCATATTCATTCTCAGCTGCCACAGATTAAAAAAATATATTAAAGGGGGGGGGGGGCATTAAAGGAATTTCCCTAGAAGTGACCCCGCTCCTCCGACGCCGGAAGGCCACACTAAATCAGAACAAGAGCGAAGTCATAAAACACGATCCGCCGCGGTAGTGTGGGTAAATAAAGGCCACAGCGTAGCCAACAGCGCGTGTGTGCGTGCATCATTTACCGCGCACGTATATTCGGCACGGTTGCCATGGTAACACTGCACGTTTCCGTCGGTGAAAAGGGCCGATTTAGGCTCGCAACAGAGAGAGAGGAAGAGAGCAGCGCCCTCTGTCGACTTAAACCGCGAGATGAGGAACGTTTGGCATTGAAAATCTCGACCTCACTGAAGTCGAAGTCAAGGAATGTTTATTTCCACGCCAGTTACGATCGCACGAGACAGAAATAACCCCCGTGTTTGTTTATAGTGGGAAGATATGGAAAGTGACCTCGAGTCGATGCCTCACCTCAAATATTCTATCGCGGAAGAGGAGGCGAATTGTTAGCCAAAGGGACGAGCTGCAACGCTGCTTTGAGCTCTAGGTCATGTTCCTGTGGCCGGTTGGATTGTCGCACCTTCATCATTCATTCAACCTCTACATCTCCGTACGTTTTAAACTGGTGTTTCTAAAGTGTGGTCGGCGGACTCCCGGTAGTCCGTAGAGATAATCCAGTGAGTCCGCGAATAAAAGTTTCCAAATATGTCCAAAATTTCTTGTAAATATTTAAAGAATATTACAGAACAGAATTTTTTTTAAACTAAAAGTTCCCTGACGTCAACAAAATGTCAGCGCAGTTTCTTTTTTTTAAATTATTGTTACAAACTGATTCCGCGAAATAATTTCCTTGTCTACAAGTTGAAAAATGCATGAAAAAATCATTTTTAGACGTATTAGCATATATATGCGTAATGCGCCTACAGTCTTCACCATGTCCGTCCGTCCGTCTGCAAGTAATAACTCTGCTCCTAATTATTGGATTTTCATGAAATTTTATATTTGGCTCTTTTCGAAAGATTTGTCCACCAATCCTAAATTTCACCGAAATCGGACCAAGAGAAATACGGCAATTATTGTTTACTTCTTTCGTGCATATCCCATAGTCTGTCCATGTACCATATAATTGTAGGTGAAGCATTGAATATTATGTTTGTTGCCTGGCACTGACTGGAGAAAATAAATTAATGTGGCGATGCGCAAAAACGATATTTTCTCGGTTCACGCATAAAAGACTTCGCTTTGTGCTTTTTTTTTTCTTTTGTTATAAATAATGAATTATTATTATTTGTTAAAGCGCCTGAAATGTAAAGCACTGCATATTTTTTATTTTATTTTCCTTATTCTAAGTTGCTATTTTCTTAATTCCCGAGATTTCGCCTTCTAAAGACGAGCATACTTCCGTTCACGGATAAAACTACACTCCTATCTAAAAGTTTGGAATTACAGCGTATGACAACGTTTTCGTTTTTTTTTTTTTTTTTAACTATCACAATGTAAGGTTTAATATAAAAAAACAACAAAATACTTTAAGATTTTTTAAGCATTGAAAAATCTATAGCAAAAAAATGTTGAATGATTAATATTAACAACTACCTGATTTTTCATCAAAATATCCTCAACGAGGCTTTATCACTGGCATTCTGACGATTAAAGTTATAATAGTGTCTTATTCCAAGAGATCTGCAAGGTTCCTCATACATTTTGTAAAAATGGGCGACTTAAAGGACTGGAAAATCCATATGATCCCATGAAAACTCTACTGGGTTCAAGTCAAGCAATTGGGATGCCACACTATTATTTGCAATATCCCTCTTGTTGTTTAGTTGTTAGAAAGTCTCTGCACAGTTTAGAGCTGTGTTTCGGGTCATTACCTTCTTGGGAGATAAAATTTCTTCAACAAAGCCGAAGTCCAGATGATATTGCATTATGTTCAATAATGTTTTTATAGCCTTCTTTTCTTAAAATTCCTTCAATTCTGAGGACGTCACTCACTCCAGAAAAACAGAAGCAACTCCAGATCTTGATGGAACCATCACTACCGTGCTTGACTGTAGGCGGTAAACAACGTGGCACCATTTTTTTTCCAGTTGATCGTCTCATATAAAAACTCTACTTGGATCCAGAAATTTTAAATTTGGACTTATCCATCCACAGTACGCTTTCCACTCTTCAATTGTCCAATGTTGATGGCTCTTAACCCAAGCCAACCGTCTCTTTTGATTTTCTGGTTTTAATAAGAATATTCGGACCACTACATGACCACAAAGTCCTGCTTGTTTATGACGAAGTTTTACAGTGGATGTAGACGCGGGAGTTTCTCTGTTCTTATCGAACTCAGCTCGGGTGCTCAATTCAGGTACAGTAAGTCGTCGGTTGCGTTTAGCGATCAGTGCTATGGTCTCATCTTGTGCTTCCGTTGTCATGGGCGGTCGTGCTGACAGTGGTTTGTCCATTAAATTGCCAATCTCTTTGAATGGTCCAGTGGTAATTTGTACTCCTTTAAATCTTGTTTTTTGCCAATACTTCTCATGGAGTAGCTTTTTTATTCAGAGATCTAATAGCGCTTCTTTCAATACTCATTTCATGTTTACCACGAAACGCACAAAACTTACTCCAAACACTCTCTCTGAAAAACACTAATCATCTACAATCTTCTATAATATTGAAACAATACTGTACTCTGCGAAAAAATTTATTTGTTGCACAGAGCATTAAACTACAATTTATGTATTGTAGTTTAATGCTCTGTGCAACAAATAAATTTTTTCGCATTATGAATCCGGAGCACGTAGGCCTCTTTTATTAAATACTGTACTCTCACTTCCTACAGTATTCTAGAATCACCTACAACTTTCTGCCACATTCAGGAATCTTCTACAATGTTCTACCACGTTCAGGAATCTTCTATAATACTCTAGATTCAGTTTTTTGATTTTTGTACACATTACAAATTATTTGAATCAAATTTGGTAAGCAAGTTGTCCTAGTTTAATGAAAAAACTTCGAAGATTAAGAAAATTGAACCGTGATTCAAACTTTGAAGCGGGCGTGTACATGTATCGTTGGACTAGAACAGAAAGAGTTATCCAAGGGACATGATGGACAGAACAGCTGGGGGCCCACTAATCTGTTGAATTGTGGTGGTGGTGCATATTAATTTCGAAACCTAATTATGAACCTCTATAATAATGAATTTAAGTGTAAAATAAGAGGAAACAACCTTCTAATTTTGGTGTTAGGTCATTAATCCTGCGCAATGCGTTGTGGGCTCTGTTCATTTCAATACTTTGAAGCAAACGATATAACTGGCTTACGATAACAATGCGTGGCTTCGCAACAATTAAAACACAATTTACACAGTTGGCGCTTTTAACAATGAATGCATTCTTTGGTGACTGCGCGTCACAGCGTTATCTGTATATAAAGGGCAGGCTCATGCTATTTGATACTCCGATCAGATTTTCTGTTCAGGCCTGCAAATGTCCAAGATAATGAATTATACGGTCGTCGTGGACTGAATGTCTTAAAACAGAGGTTCACAGTCAAGAGTTATATTTAAATGTTTCTTTCTTTAAATGTTCATAGTTAATTCATGTCTCGCGATAATGCAGCTTTTTTAATCACGGCTTTCCCACACTCGGTGGAAAAGCCATGGGTTCGAATCCTGTCAGAAGAACACTGGCGGTTAGAGACAGTGTAGGGACATCTCATAGATTCAGTTGCGTTGACACATAAGTATATTACTTAGAAAGAAAGCTCTTCACCCGCGTACAATTACTGTTTTTACTAATAAACATTTTTTACTGTAAGGATCCCGGGTAGAAGGTGCTAACGAAAAAGAAAACTAGTTTTTCTTTCCCATAATTATCACATGCAGTTTTATAAGACGAACCTTCTTCCCGACCTTGGCTAGTGGCCACACATGTTCGGACAAGTTGGTTCAACTTGCGCGAGTGTGTTCGGGCTGCTCGTGGTTGGTTCGGGTGTTTAACCATAGTATTATTATGTGGGCGGTGTGGAGCAGTTTCTGTGGAGCGGAGAGGAGAGGATTTTTGCAACTGAGAGAGAGGAGAAGTGGATTAACGAGCGGGGCGGTGAGGCGAGGAATTCGATTCTGTAGGTGGGAAAAATACAGGCGCGGAGTGGAGGAATAATGCGCGCTTTTCGGATTAACGAATGCCTGGTTTAACGAAGAAGGATATTCATTTCTTAGAGACATTTGCAGATTTATTCACGAAACACTATCGGAGTCGGGAACGGACCACAGTGTACCAGTACACTCTGGTCCATTCCGAGCCCTTAAAGGAATATTTCAATAATTTAATGTTTTTTTTTATTGATTTATTGTTTTGATTCCGTCTCAGAAACCATTATTTTTGATATTGATCGATAATCAATATCAAAAATAAATCTCTGAGCATAGGGTGATGGGAGGGAGGGAGGAACAGATTTTAATCATGTACTGTATTATGAGCTCACTAAATTTCACTTTTCGCGAATTCCAATTTCCCCAACAAAAATACCATCAGGGGCTGCAATCTTGGGTCGCTTCTATAGGGATTTGCTCTAAATTTATTATCTCATGTATTATTTCTTATTCAAAAGGTAGTCAATCATTCTGGTCCCTTGCCAAAGCTATTGGCCATAACTTTTGTCCATCGTACTCCCACCCCTGCTGAAACCTGATGGTTCTATTGCCATCTGAGCTAAAGATAAAGCTGACTTATCCTACTTTTCTTCTAACTCTTGTATTGCCAATCTTTGTAAACCACCTCCTACTATTCCCAGAACACTTCACGCAATGCCTCCTGTGGTTTCCAAATAGCTCCAGGTCAAAAGTCGTGATGCCAGAAAGCTTCAGGTCTTGATATTTCCCCACTCGTTCTCAAAACTTCTGCTCCTGAGCTCAATCCTTTTCTATGCCTTTTACCACTCATATTCCACTGCTGTTTTTCCTTCTGCTTGGAAATTTGCTCATATCCAGCCAATTGCTAAAAAAGGATGACAAATCCCTCCCGTCCGATTGCCATCCCATTACACTTACCTCTACTCCTTCCAAAGTAATGGAGAAAGCCATTAAACTCCAACTAATAAAACTAACTGTAAGCCTACCATCTAATCAATGATGGTCGATATCCGTCAGTGTCAATCCACTGGTCATATATAGGCTTATTACCCATCGAGGACAATTTCAATTGAAAAGTTCAGTACTGTCCAATACTACAAGGATCATTTCAAGCTATTTGATCGGATCTGTCTTCTAACGTCCCCACTAATTCTGGTGTTCCCCAAAATTCAGTTCTTTCTCCCATTTTTAGACTCTTCAATATTAATGACCTTCCACAGATTAGAAATCTATCCATAGTTATGCTGATTATAGCACGTTGCATTCCTCCTGCCAGTCTGAGAAACCTTGCACTAAACAAACGTTTCAACTTCCATAATATCGGCTACGAATTCCTTAAATGCTAATTTCCAGGTAAATCCTCCAGCGGGACAAAGACAACTTAACGTACCTTCTATCTTTCAACCTTCCACCCATGCACGGTACCAAATACTATAGGTTCTAATAATTTTCGTGTTTGGATTCGCTTTTATTAAAAATTCCGACAGTTTTCTATCTAATTATTCTCCATTGAATAAATTACGCCAGAATCACTTTGTGTTCTCAGATACATGCAGAGTTTATCATATATTTTTGAAAGGCCCGTGGGACCTGACAGTTGTAGCTCCAAAAGAAACGATTGCATATTACCTTCAACGGTTTTATTTGAGCAGTTGTTTTTCACTTGGAATTATACTTCATCTTGCTGCTTTCGGTGTCAACAAAATGTAAACAAACACGTTGGTCTCCCAAAAGTTGATGTGTCTGCTACAGAGATCGGATATCAGCGCTATGGCAAGTAACAGATTCAGTCTATACGTAATGCGTTTATTATACATTATGTATTTATACGTCTACAAATATCTTTTCCAACCTATGAGTTCGAAAATTTTAGATTGTTGTCAAAAAGAAAATTGGTAAGTGACCATTGTAAAGAGATCAGTGAGAAATGCATTAATGGAGAATTTCAAGCGCTGAATCAGAATTATTACAGCTTTATTCGACGGAAAAATCAATAAGTATGGCCAAAACATCGCTGTTGCTAAGAAAGAACCTTAGACAAAAGATCAAAAGTACCATGGTGGACGAAAGTCAAACTGATTAGTAGAAATGATTGTTCAAACTGTCCTATTAGAAAAAAGTTCTTTCGCAAGAATACTAGATGCTGTGATCGATTAAGCGCATTAAACCCATTTACTATCTCCAGAAGTACGCTTTTTAGAACTAAATGCCATGCCATGACAAGTAACAGCGAAGAACTTCACAGTCACATACCTGGTTTAGTAATGCCAAGAAGTTACCTTTCAGACGAAACCTATCCCCATTCAGTTGTTCATGGGCCTTGCCATATCTCGAGCTTGACGTACTCTTGCCTCCAGTTGCAGGTTATCACAGGCTACTTGCCCTTGACCTTCACGACATCTACCAAGGTCTCTGTTCCAGAGTCTTCTTACAAATTACGCCATCACTGGCCACTCAACGCTAAACTCAAATTTTTTTCATCTTCCTGACTCGAATCGCTGCCTTTGTTGGATCTCTAGAGGATTGGAAGCATATGTTTATCACCGGCCGATTTATGCAGGTCTGAGACAACAGTTGAATTTTCTCACAAATATTTGATGCAGGTGGTGAAGAGCACAAAATCATTAAAGATTCATTGAAGATCCACTTGTGTTCTCATATTTTCAAGATTACGCCAAAGCTTTATTTACTCGACGGAAATCACTCCTGAGGCAGTCTTCTAAGAACTGAAGACAACTTAATGGTTATAACAGATTAGGAAAACCTGAGTGGTTCTTCAGGGGTGGTACAGTCAGCTTGGCTAAAAGTGATTTTCCTTTAACGAAAAAAAAAAAAAGAAATTTGATATTTTTAGCTGTAAATGAGCTGCTATCATTATAATGTCATGCACTTATAGTTCCACAGCCTTTGACACTCTCCTCCCTTTTCCCTCTTCTTTATTCCTTATTCTGTTGACGTCTCTATCTTTATCAGTTCCATTATTATTATTACTACACTTTGTTTCATTCGCAGCTATTTTTTTTTGGCAGATTGAACTTCTATTTTTGGCAGAATGAACCCAAAGATCATAATGGACATATAAGTTGGTAGACTGAGCGGAAGAGAGTAAGAAATGAGCTAGCGAAACGGGAATTGGAACTACGGAAGACACAGAAGGCACAATAAAAATAAAAATAAGTACTTAATGCTGAAATATCTTATGTTCAACATCTTCGTCAAGGGTCAACCGTCGAAACCCAGGAAAGACAGCAAGAAGCAAGATCTCTGTTTCTGACATGAAATATACATAGCACGTGGTAGAATCAGTAAAGCAATTTTGAATCTAGCGGTAGGGAAAGTTAGGCCTAAATATAATGATAAGAGTAAAGCGTACGTATATTTCGCTGACCCGAGAGAGGCGGAAAGCAAAAAAAGAAAGGTTAAAATCAAAAGGCAATAACTTACTGAAGTGGAGACGATATACAGACTGAGGTGTACTGCAGAAGTGTGAAGCCAAAAGATCTAATTGAAGCCAAGTCAAAGTATTTATAGTATACCATAACGACCCCGTGTGTCAGAATTCGGATAATTCGTGGTGTCGATAAAAGATTTGTAGCTTTACAGGTTAAAGGAGAGTTCTTATAATATTGAGAAATACGCTGTGGATATCGAAATAATTTCTCAAAATACGAATGACAGACACGATTGACAGTGTCATACGTTGCTTAAGATCAAAAAATATGACACGTAGTTGCAGTCTTGACAGAAAGGGCGCTTAAATCGTTATAAGGGTTTTCTAAGATGTTTCTAAGTTATAAGGGTTTTCTAAGGGTACGTTGATCTTTTAATGATTACTTTGTACAAGTGCGGTGGCCTGGTTCCAAAAGGATGCTCTTTAAAGTCTACAAAATTGTCCTTTCAAATATTTTGAGGGAGTTTCAACTGATGGCAGTGGGCTGATAGCCTTTCCTCATCGCGAATGACATTATTCATCGGTATCTTTCCTGCCTACACCCATACATTTGCCACGTGGTCCTCCACGATTACTCCCACGAAGCGAAGGAATATTTCAATGTTGGAAATCCTTTTATGTAAAACTCAATTTTTCGGATAAACACATCCGTAAAGAAGCCTGTCGCTTTCGAATTCCATTTAAGGTCGCGTTTAGTTTGATGGGATAGAAATGCGATCAACCCCACCAGCATGCAGAGACGAATCGACCAAACCCAACTCGGAAATTCCTTCTCGGTCTCTCAAGTCCGTGAAAGAGAGACAGCTCCAAAATTACATTTGAATTTCTAAACTTGGTGAAGTGAAACTTTTCGGCTCATTTTTCATTGGGGCCAACCTAGCATACAGCAGACTCCAGCAGCACCTTGCTCGGAAGCCCTGTCAACCACTAAAATGCATCACCAACACGAATGGTAAAAACCGATTCGAACGAAAATTTGCAGTTTCATTCCAGGCGACTGAAGTTCAATACTGTTTAAGAAGAAATCTCTGCAAGTAAATGAATCGAAAACGTATAACGTTGCACAAAATTCAAATGTGCATGCAGTGATTTTCAGATATTCTAACTATAAGAATAAATCGAACTAAAACAAAAGCCGTTTTAAAATAACAATAATCTTGTCATTAAAATACTATTATCTCCTTCTAGCGATTGTTCTGAACCATACTGTCAAAAGTTATTTCTGTATGCCGTCCCACATTAATTTCAGAGAGAGACTTTGATAACATTAAAATTCCTGTCCTTGATGGGATTAAAACTTTTCCAATCCGGGTCTTTTCCACTCGGTGTGGGGAGGACAGTGATTATTAACCAGAATGAGCCCAGTGATATTCCCATGTCCGATGATGATATTGTGCCCAGAGATGCACTTCAAACCATCGAATTAACAAGACAAGACCTTTTATACGCAATTAATAAGTTGACTGCAACTGGTAAGCGGGAATCGACAAAGTACCACAATTTATCATTAAATGTTTGAGCCCATATCTAAGTGATCCCCCTAATAAGTTTTAATACCATATTAAAATGAGAATTTTTCTCTCCAATATGGAATTTGTATTCTGTTAGGCCACTCCCAAAAGTTTCCCAGCCAACTAAAGCCAGGCACTTTAGACCCATCTCTCGTTCTTCGTGTCATTGTAACCTCAGTTGCTGATGCGCCAATAAACTCCAAACTCCGTTCCTCGTGTCTATTGAAATTGCTTGAAAAAACAGTACTGAAAACACTTACCACGCACATTCTCCCTCACAGGCATCAGCAAATTCATTATTCTTTGCAAAACAGATCAACAGTAACCTGATTATGACTACCAATGTCATCCTTGGATCGTTTGAGGAGAAAGAAGAAATGGCAATCACATATCTTGATCTACAAGCTGCGTTCGATAGTGTTCACATCCCAGCTTTGCTTAAACTCCTTCGAAATTACTATCACATCACAGGCCAAGTATTGAAGTTTCTGGCATCTCTTCTTCAGAATAGAACCATCCAAATGTCCATAGGGAAGCAAAGGTATACTAGACAAATACAAGCAGCCGTTCCACAAGTAGTCCAGTCTGGAATTCTTTTCACACCTATCATCTACCCTCTAATACACAAGGTGCCTCCGTAGCCAGGTGGAAAGGAGCAGCAGTGCGTAGCACACGCTTCTTGATCAGACCGGGGTTCGAGCCCGTCACCACCAAATACGGAGGATGCGGAAAGGTCAAGGGAATGACCACCGCTTCCCACCTTAGTTGACGACCAACGCCTCCTAGCAACAGTCAAGATGATAACAGGCATAATGGCAACACCTTCATTCTGGGATACCTGTGGCTGGAGGATCCCCCCTGCTGCCCTTAGGGCCAATCCCGAGCTCTACTCGCATTCAGCACGACTCCATCTCTCCGACAGGTTCCTCCCTCAGCAGATGTTCAAGCAAACCCAGGCACTTGACGCCGACCTGAACAAATTCGCTGTTGACCGGACTTACAGGAAAAAAATTATGACGAATAGGACTAATCAGCAATGACTGATGTATACCTTGCATCTGTTCCTGTCTGATTGATCTGGTGCTCTTATCTCGATGTTAAGCCAGCTCAATCAGATTTAACTCTCGTAAGGCGTTCTCTCCTTTGTATTATGATATGTTTTCTTTGTAAAATTACCTTTTTGTAAATAATTGTTCAATTTTCCCGGAAATTTGGGAAACTGTAAGCCCCTGGCTTCATGGCCGTGAGGGGTAATAAAGATTATCTCTCTCTCTCTCTCGCATATTCCCGGAGCAATATGGCCTTAGTTGTTAATGCTTCTAAAAACCAAATAACAAACAACAGCTAATACACAATAGAACAGATTTGATATCATATTCGGATGATTTAAAGATCTTAACAAAAATAAATTCGACCGATGAAGCAAGTAACCCCACAGTAACCATCAATAGGACCTTAACCGAAGTACAGCAGTACCTCACGAATTTTGACCTGCAATGAACCCTGAGAAATCTGCCATCATGGTATTCTCACTTAAACCCATACCAACCATAATTCAGCCTGCGATTGACGGAGTCCTGATCCCCTGCGTTGAAAAACAAAGAGATCTGGGTGTGATCTGCGACAGAAAATGACGATACCATCATCATCATATAGAAGAACTCTGTGCTAAATTCAAAAAGAGACGGTGGGTTGCCAAGCAGCACTTGCTACATATTCAGAACATAAGCCTGATAAAAATGTATATCAGGATGATGATTTTCGGGAGTTGTGGGGCTCAGCTGCAGACACCACAATTAAACCATTAAAAGCCGCTGAATACTGGCTCCTGAAGTGGGCAACTTGGAAGTGTCATCTCCCACCACAGCAGCGCACAACACCGATGTCCAAAGCGCTGAATTTAGCCAAGTTTTCAGCATTAATGCACGAGAGAAGACTCATCTTCACTGTAAAAATAATTGCCGGGAGAGTCTCAGCACCCAACGTTTGGGACACCGTGTGCTGGCGGATCCCCCAACCAGCTCTCCGCTCCACTCCCAAGCTGCCTGCTCTTCCTTCGATGCTACATTTTAGATTGTATCCTCCCTTATCAGAAGCTAAATCCGGTTCAATCCCTGGATGCTGACTTGTTTAAAATCATAGATGATAAAAATGGATTCTTTCTATAAGACAATGCAACTATCCACCGTACAAAAGTTGTATCTGAATGCTTTGAGGAACACTCCAAGGTTTCCAACCTCTACACTGGCCGTCCGAATATCTGATCTGAATCTAACCGAGAATATTTTAGGTGTGTTGCAAAGGGAAATTTAGGATCACAATTCCGTACCAACCACGATAAAGAACAGAAGCTGAAATATGAAAATTCTTCCTCGTGGAAGAATGGAAAAATCCTAGAACTAAACCCCCTCCCCCTCCAGACACCTAGCGGAATGCATGCCACGACCTGGATGGGCTGTTATTCGAGCAAAAGGTGGCCCTATCACGTCACTATCAATTCTTTAAACTTCAGTGGCTTTAAGACATTCACACTGGATCCAATGGGTTTCAATAACATCCAGACTCTAAGAATAATGCAGCGTGATCTTGCGGAGAAGTAAAAAAATAAAAATCTTTTATAAAATATTTGCAACTTGGGACACGTCGATTTACAACCCTAAAACAAAAAACATAAAAATATTGAGTTGGAAGCATTCTTGGAAGATGGAAAATTACTTTTACGCGTTTATTTGTAGTAACCATGACAACCGCAATGTTTTACGTGTGGCTTATTTCCGTTTCCGTGGCGTTCTCCAAACTTAACAAAAATGGCTTATTTTGTCGATAACTCGCGTATTTATTTTAAAGTAAAGCGCAAGGATCGCGTTCCGCAGTGGAGTTTTATTTACTTTCCAAACTGAATTGCATTTTTGGAGATGGAAATGTCATACGATTTCGCCTTTTAGGAACGAATACCTTTCGCCACGACTGCGCACAATTTACTTGACTGGCAAACGCAAGAAAGTTATTTCACATATTTGTGGATAATGAGAAATTTCCAGTAACGTCACCAGGGACACGCGGATTATTTATACTCATATACTACCAACGTAGGCATCCCAGTTGCAATGAGAACAATCATCAGTGTTTAGCATAAAGAAATAGGAATTGAAGAATCACCTAGACAAGATACAGTAATAGTTAAGACACAGCATGGGTTTGTTAAAGGGAGGTCTTGTCTGACCAATTTGATTGGATACTATGATTTGGACACAAAGGAACTGAATGCCAAAAATAATTTTGATATCATATACTTGGATTTCAGGAAAGCTTTTGATACTGTGGCACATGGAAGACTGCTGTACAAATTGGAGAGGTACAGCATTAAGGGCAAGTTGCTGCTTTGGATCAAGGGATGGTTGAGTGGGAGACGACAGAGAGTGGCAATCAATGGACGCTGCTCTTTGTGGACTAATGTTATTAGTGGAGTCCCCCAGGGTTCGATGTCGGGCCCATTGTTGTTTTGTGTATTTATCAATGATATTGATGAAGGTATATCAGACTTAATGTCCAAATTTGCAGATGATACAAAAGTTGGCAGGGTTATTAATGAGATTAAGGACAGTATGTGCACAGTTGGGCAGATGGGCTGAGAAGTGACAACTAAAGTTTAACGTTGACAAATGCAAAGTACTGAATATGGGTAGCAATAACCCCCAGTGATGTACCAGCTGTGTGATACTCAGGATAGTGGAAAATGAAAAAGGCCTGGGGATAATTGTGCAGTCATATATGAAGTTTTCTGCGCAGTGCAGACAGGTTGCCAGAGCAGGCCATGGGGTCTTGTCAATAATATACAGGAATTTATTGTTAGCAGGGATAAGGAGATGATTATCTCCTTGTATAAGGCAATGGTCAGACCACACCTTGAGTTCTGCGTACAGGTCTGAAGGTCACATTTTAGGAAGGATGTAGAGTTGCTAGAAAGGGTGCAGAGAAGGCAACAAAACTGGCGGAGGATACAGAGGAGTGCTCTTACCAAGAAAGGCTTAAGTTCTGCAAATTGCAGAGTCTGGAGACTAGCATCTGCGAAGTGATCTGATTGAGGTGTATAAGACCTTTAATGGATCGAGCAGGCTCAATATTCCGTCCCTGAGGGGGGCATGAACTCAAATTGAAGAAAGACAGTTCTAGAATATATGTGCCGAAATTTGCCTTTAGCCAGCGTGATTACTGGAACAAACTTCCATCTGTCGTTGTAGAAGTTGACAGCTTAAACAAATTCAAGGAAGAACTGGACAAAGTTTTTGGAGCGAATGGATGGGTAAAATGGGAAGGTTTTTTTTTTGACCGACGGGAATCGAACCGAGGTGTTTTCCACCCGGTGTGGGAAGCACGGCGATTCTACCAACCGTACTACCAACGAGGGCAATGAAATAAATCGAAGTGATGATGCTATACAGAGAGAGTTTCCGTGCATCGAGAGAGCATAATACTTAACTGAAAGAATTTCGAGTTAATATCTTCAACAATCCTCGACAACCTTAGTAAATACAATGTTGGGTCACAACATTACGACCACCCCTGTGTTTTAACAATCGGCTGTTTCTCCCCGCCTGGTGGAAGGGGAGAAAGTGTCGCGGTGAGAACCCAGAAATGTGATACTGCAGGTTCGTAGCACGCGGTTCGTCCAAGTAGTTGATCGATATGAGCAATGAACGTGATCTGAAGGGGGGACCCGGTGCCGCTTAACAAGAAACACTATGTCCAACTCCAAACTCAAAGAACAAATTTTTCTTCTTCTTCATTTATCCCTTAACCTCCGTTATGTACAACAACCTTCCTGAACAAAATTACGACCTATAGAAATTCAGCATATGATTACACGTATCATCTGTCTCTCTCTAACCTTCTTTCTTCAATAAAAAAAAAAAAAGGCTTCGCCATTAAATTCGTAATTTTTTAAAAATGCTGCTGAGAATTTCGAATCACTTTGTGTTCTGTCATACGCATAGTTTAACGTATTTTTTGTGTGGTGCGAAACGACCTCGGAACTGGTCGCGTGGCACCTAACAGGTGCTATACCGAAATAAAGATTTCGAATTAATTGTCGGTTCAAAGTTTGGCTGAAACGTTCTGTATTTTCCCAATTATCTGTATACAGTTAGGATTATATAAACAGTTTTATGGAAGTAGTTTCGTTGGAAGTGATCAATTAAACAAATACACCAGACGGTTCATTGCCGGTTGCGTACTAAATTCATGATGTTGGTGTACCTTCGTAAATCCAAGGATTTGGGTATTGAGCAGCATAGGCCAATGATGTAAGTGTTCCTGTTTTCCCTTCTGATAACTAAAATGTAAAAATTACAGAATTTGCCAATTTATGAGGACTTGTTCGTGATCATCGTGTCGATATAGAGGAGCAACTGTACAACTTAGATCTTTAAAGGATTATATATAAAATCACCATGGTAACTAAATTATTAGAGAAGAAAATCTCCCGGGAAGGTTTTCTTATCAAGATTTAAACCTGCACTTGACAACACAACCAAACTTCGTTGCCACGGAGATGTTAGCGCACTAAAGCTCAAAGGATTATCGGCCCACTTGGGAGATTCAACTAAACGAAAATACCTTCTGATATCCTACATACCTTGCCGCCGGAAATCCCGTTAGACGTCACCAAAATCCTCGCGTTTTCATCACTACCCACTTGCTGTTCCATTAAACTTTTTGCGTGTCGAAGGATTTGTTATATTGAGGACGTCCCTCGTGGTAGAGTGAATTCAATACTTCCACCTGCCAAAAGATCTTGTGAGAGAAAATCAGAAAGAATAAGGGGGAATCTTTAATATAGGCATACGAGTAGCTTCACAGGGGGTCACCCCTGAAGCAGCACTTTAGTATTGGTAGTGATAAATAAAAGAATAAGTAAATTTTCCATTCATACTTTGGGACTACCACGCGGTCAGAGGAGTTCACAAGAGATAAATAATACAAGAAACAGCACCGTATTTAGCAATTATGGGCTTAAACCCTGGTCACTCAAAGTACGTGTGCTTATGCACCCTCACATTTGACCACTCGACTACAGCAGCCGATACAAGGAAAATGACCGTCATCATTAGCCAAAAATAAATAAATAAATATATAAATAGAATAAAATAAAACAGAACGTTCCAACATCCAATGTAAATTTACTTAGGCCCGCTGCATCCATTAGGTTTCATGCCAGTGTTCGACAACTTCATACCCACCAGCGAACTTCATGAGATCCTTATATTTGTGTTCGTGTCTCACTTATGGGAGTGAAAGCCAACCCCTTGGGTGCCCTATATACCTCAATTAGATCTCGCTTTAGATATCTGGTTGTCAAACATTTGCTATCCACACCAGCTAAACCCTTCTTTATAAGTGCATTCATCAGTTACCCATTCCTCGAACTCACTATGGGACGTTCTGTTATTTTCAGGTGTGGTTTCAACGCCTGAATACAACATTAAAAATGCAGTTTTAAACATCCTCATCCTCCTTACAAATACAGACTGTACGGTATCGTGTACTGTGCCTTCCTAGCCGCCTGTTTATATGCATAATCCAACATTTGGACCCCTGTGAATAGCACAGTTGGTAGAATCGCCATCCTCCCTACACCGCATCTACATACATAATTATGGTTAGAAAAAGATCCGAGTTCGAGTCCCGTGGATGAGGTGAGAAATATTTATGGACCTTTTTCACAATGTGGCCGAGTTAGGCGGTCTCAGGCAGGACAGCATGGATTTTACTCCCGGAAACTCGGGTTTTTTGTACACCAAACAGAAAATCACCACAGAACACAAGCAATTTTTCAGACAAGTGGGATTTACTCAAAGAGGTAACTACCATCAGGGGTAAAGGGAAGGGTTTTTGCTTTCGTAAAGGCCACTACGGTGATCTGAGACAGTATTTAAATTCTATACGGTGGAACCAACTGATGATGTTACCAACAGCAAATTCAAAATGGGAAGCATTCAAAGAACTTATCTTGGAAGCTACTAGGCTTTACATACCAACTAAGAAATACTGTTCAAGGTTTAGGTCTAAATGGATGTCAGATGAACTAATGAGGCATGTGGCAGAGAAGAAAAATGCATGGGATACATACAAATTAACACGTGACACAGAAGCCTATGGCAGATATAAGTTAGTCTGTAATCAGGTCACAAAGGAGGTTAGGCAAGCGAAGGCAGATTACAAGAAATCTTTGGCAAAAGATGCTAAGAAAAACAGAAAGGATTTCTTTACTTATATAAACTCTAAAATGAAGGGGATGAATCTGATTGGTCCACTTGATATCGATGGTTCGATTGTTGATGATCCTGCTCAGATAGCAAACAAACTGAATGAGTATTTTGCATCTACATTCACACATGAGGAGTTATTAAGGTTTGAAAATGGCAGAAGGTTATCAAATTGTAGCAGGGTGCTTAATGATCTTGTAATAACTTATGTTTAACTTCAACTTTCTTATGTTTAACTTCAACAATTTTGTAAATTGTTGAAGTTAAACATAAGAAAGGCACCTGGGTTGGACGGGATCTATCCAGTTATATTAGAGGAGGCAGCAAAGGAAGTAAGCAAACCCTTAGCCATAATTATGAAGCTTCGTTCAACTCAGGGGAAGTCCCCATGGACTGGAGATGTGCAAATGTAACCCCAATTCACAAAACGGTTCTAAAGGTGACACAAGTAACTATAGGTCTGTTAGTTCAACTTCTGTTCCGGGGAAAATAATGGAATCAATGGTTAAAGGAGCATTGCAGGATCATCTAGACAAGACTGCAGTAATAGATAAGACACAGCATGGGTTTGTTAAAGGGAGGTCTTGTCTGACAAACTTGATTGGACACTATGATGTGGTCACAAAGGAACTGAATGTCAAAAATAATTTTGATATCATATACAGGGTTGTTAAAATTAAAGTATCCCTATGTAGCAGGCTCTGGAGCGAGTTATAAGGCTCGTACTGAAGAGAAATTTGGACAACAGGTACAATGAAGAGTGCGCTCGCCATTTATTGGAAAAAAAAAATATATATATATAGTTACAAAATTTGTCACTGTATGGCGCTGTGTCACTCTATGGCGCGTAACTATCAATAAATATATGATTATGCAAATAACGTAAGTTATTTGCATAATCATATATTTATTATCGTAAGTTATTTGCATAATCATATATTATGCAAATAACGTAAGTTATTTGCATAATCGTAAGTTATTGCCACAGGGCCACTACTCAGCTCTACTGTACTATATAAAAGCAAAGCACTCTCTTCAAAATCATACAGTAGATGTTTGCCTGCACTACAGCAGCAATGCCAAAAACGTTGCAGGAAGAGGCGCTATTAGTGAAGCTGTATTATCAGAACAGCAACGTTGCAGCTGCGGCTATCAGAGATTTCCCGAGTCATAAGCGTATAAGGCGTGAACCTATGACTGTTTGTGCTGTCCGCAAAATGATTGCGAAATTTGAAGCGACAGGACATCTTGGTGTTCAACCAGGTAGACCAACCAAACTATTATATTTAGGCCACCCGAATAATTAAATTCATCTGCCGTGCTGTGTCTTATGTCTGTTAATTGCGCGGGTTCTATGGTCGATTTGTCTGTATGCTGGACGAAAAACCCCTGTTTTCTGCGGAAAAAACCTTGCTATCTACGCCTCAGTTCAACCAGGTAGAGGTCGAAAACGAGTGGACTTCTCTCGTGTTGAAGATGTGGCTATGGCTGTCGTGGATTTATCAAGTCAATCTCCATGTGGTAGCGGAAGTGTGCCAGCTGTTTTTCGTGAAGTGGACATGCCGTATTCCACTGTAAGGCTAGTAATGCGTCAGGTGTTGCGCTACTATCCTTACAAGATGCACATGCTACAGCAGCTAAAGCATGGTGATGATGCAGATATTCGTTTCACATACGCACTTCAGTTTCTGGCCCAAATGACAGTGGATATCACTTGGCCATGGAGCATACTTTATAGTGATGAAGCCCACTTCTGCTTAAATAGACAAGTGAATACGCAGGATTAATGTCTGTGAATATATCAGGATTAATGTCCAAGTTTGCAGATGACACAAAGGTTGGCAGGGTTGTTAACGACAGTAAAGACAGTATCCTACTCCAACTGGATTAGAAAAAGTTGGGCAAATAGGTTGAGAAGTGGCAACTGAAGTTTAACATTGACAAATGCAAAGTACTGCATATGGGTAGCAATAACACAAGAGAAATGTACTAACTGTGTGGTACTACACTCAGGGAAGTGGAAAGTGAAAAAGACCTGGGAATAATTGTGCAGTCAAATATGAAGTTTGCTGAGCAGTGCAGACGGGCTGCCAGGGTAGGTCACAGAGTCTTGTCAATGATTTATAGGAATTTTGCTAGCAGGGACAGGGAGGTGATTATCCTATTATACAAGGCTATGGTCCGGCCAAACCTAGAGTACTGTGTATAGGTCTGGAGGCCTCATTTTAAGAAGGATGTAGAGTTGCTAGAACGAGTACAAAGAAGGGTAGCAAGATTAGTGAGGGGGAACAAAGGAGTGCTCATACCAAGAAAGGCTAAAGTTCTGCAAATTACAGCGCCTGGAGAGTAGGCACCTGAGAGGTGATCTGATTGAAGTGTATAAGACCTTGAATGAGTTGAGCAAACTGAATGCTGATGGGATTCTTCCTCTTGCTAAGAACCTGAGGGGGGCAGAGATTCAAATTGAAGAAAGACAGATGTAGGATAGATGTGCGGAAGTTTGCCTTTAGCCAGCGCGTGGTTCATTGGTGGAACAAACTTCCATCGGTTGTTGTGGAAATTGATAGCCTAAATAAATTTAAGGCTCAGCTGGACAGGCATTCAGAACGAATGGAGGGGTGAAATGGGAGGGTTTTTTTTTTGGGTGATGCTGCATAAGCTTGCTTTCTTGCATCGTATGCCTCTACTAATGCTAATGCCAATGTATGATTATATTACCAAATAAGGCAGTCATTCGGATAAAGCTTAACGTTTCATAGACAGACATGGTGATTTATAAAATGCGAGCAATCGAAAGAAGCATTAGAGGTGAACAAAATACCCAAATTCACTTTACAACGAAGTTAAAACTTCAAGCCACAGACAGACGTTAAGGGAATGCCTCTGAAGTGGCTTCTTTCAAAAAAACTTGCAGATTGGCTGTCTAAACCGTGAACCGACTTAACAAAGGTGCCGTGGAACTCCAGTTTATCGATTAAAATGTCACGTGTAACCGAGTCAGAAGCTCGTGGGCAAGGAGACGTAAATTACATCGACCTGTATACGTCCACCTAAATTCTTTAATGAAAAACAGGGAAAGCAAATTTCTAAATTATAAAACGTTTAAGTTTCATTTATTTTTTAAAATTACGAATGTGTAGAATTTTTCGAAAAAGAATTTTGTTAGACCATAGGACCAATTCGACACTAATCGTCTGGATTCCTTCTTACACACGCTGACTTCGACCAAGGGTAAAACTGTCTACTAGCTAAGGAGTTAATGCAGAGTTTTTGAAAAAAAAACAGGAATTCTGGCTCTCGGGTTCGGTCCTTCTTGAAAGAGGAAAAAATTAGTATCAACTACATCGGTACTGAAGGTAAAGTGCAGCTATTATCAATCCACTGCAGGATAGAAGTCTCCTGAACGATTGATGTTGAAGGAAGTGGACCATAATCTGTCACGCTGGTCTAGTGCGGGTTGACAGATCGATCGTATTTAGCAGTTAGGGGCTTGAACCCCGGTCTACTCAAAGAGTGTGTGCTACTGCACTCCCGCTTCTAACCACTCAGCTACGTAAGCCGCTGTACTGAAAGGCATTCTAACTTAACCTGTGAAGATTGTTCGGACTTCACTTGGGGAAGGTCCAGTACTGTCTAGGCGCTAGTTATTAAAAGTAAATATCACAGACACTTAAAATCCAGTATGATTGTGATGTTCTCTTATTGCGAAAGAGTTGAAATGCCAGAACGGTCGAAGGTCATGATAAGAGAACGATATGGAGGATTTTTTTTCTAGCTTTTCTCACTTCACAAAAGACATTTTGCCATTAAATTAGTTTTCTTCGAACCGTAAAGGGTGAGAAATGATTGTCAAAGCACTCTATCCAAACATCCGGCCATTGAGTACACGCATTCTTCAACCCGTTTTGAAAATCAGTTACAGTTCTAGCCAGTTTCACTTCGCACCCAGCGTGATTTTAGTTTAATAAAGATACAACGAAATCATTGCAAATCTCGGCCATTAAGACTGCACCATTGTCATAATATGATTTTCTCACTTAAAATCAATCCATTTGTAGTAATCCCATGCTTCTTTTTATCTGGAAGTGGGCCGACGTACTTTGCCATGGAAGCCCCCTAAAGACAAAGGTTTCAGCAATATCTTTTCGGCTGATTGCTGTAACTTAAAAGTGATTCTTGTTGCAAATTAGGTAAGGCACTCCAAAAACCGGGACATCATACCTTTACTTTTAACCAACCATAAAACAATCAGAAATAGATAAGTTGTTTTTTACAGTCTGCAACGTTCCCTACTCGAGAATAAAATTGTCATCCTCGGATGGCGACATCAACAGTGTTTGATTGGCTTCAGATCAAACTGATCAGATGCATTTTTAGCTTGCTGGGAAGAATACTCGAAACGGCTGGTGCGAATGTGATAGTTTTAGAAAAACTGGCTTATATACGCGTCCCTACTTTTAATAATTGCGAAAATTCTTAGACCTACTCCAGCTTTCTGAACCACGCAGAAATTTCCACAAATATTATACTGAAATCGAATATAACGAAAAATTTGAAACTGTCCTGAGAAAACGTCAGAAAGTGTTAAAAATATCTTAATGGTCCTAGCATTTCACACATTACAACAGTCATCGATACTTAAATGATTGAATGTACGATAAAATAGTTTTCAACCCGGAAACATGAAAACTGGTCTAAAATTCACAAATATTCCCGACACCTTGAGGTCTAATGGCTTTAGTTACCTTGGCCCAAAAGGAAACAACAAATAGAACTTCTTTTACGTGTTAATAGTACCTTATACGAGGTTTTATATCTGAATGTCATACAACAGCGCCATCTACGACGTTCATATCACCAAAAATCGATTATACATTTTCAAAAATCATAAAGCACTGCCAAAATCAGATAGGAATCGTGTTTGCGATATAAGCCAGTTGTTTAATGGATTAAAGTTTCATATGTTTCTTTTTCTTGGGATATACGTGACCAAATACAGATGTAGGCTTCTCCCCCCGCTGTCTTTTATGTATTTCTGAATTGGCAGAGTCGTTAATGATCAGTGCCAAGCAGCACTCCTTCAGGATGACTTGAACTGACTTCAAAGATGGTCAAACATAGTTGCCACAGAAGTGGAAATTATGTTTTAATGCAGTAAAATGCAGCAAAGTCTTACACTTGGGGAATAGCTACCCACAATTCAATCCCACTTGGTGGATTGAATTAAAAACAGTGGAAGAAGAAAGGGATCTGGGCGTCACGATACAGGTTGACACGAAGTTTTCTGAGTAGTGTAAACAGGCGCAGGAAAGCCCATGGTGTCCAATCGATTTTTATTTTTTTCCTATCGGTGATTTATTGAACGTTATCCTGTAGACAAAAGGCCATAATCCCACTGTATAAGGCAAATTGTAGGACCGCATTTGGAATACTGTGTTCAAGTATGGAGACCTCATCATCATTCTACTCTTCCATTTGGCGCGAGTTGAGTCCCTATTTAGATATCGACCTCCATTGTTCTCGGTCTCTTGAATCTTTACATTATTTGTTGAGGAGACCTCAACAATTTGTTTGATGGAGATCTCACCTGAAAAAAAGACATAGAGCTTCTTGAAAGGGTTAAAAGACGGGGAAATCGCATGGTGAGATCCGCAGAAGGACGACTGTATGAGGAAAGACTCCGATTATGTGGGCTATAGAGCTTGGCAAACCGTGCAACTCAGAGGTGACCTCGTTGAGGTTTACAAGGCTCTGAGAGGTGTTAGTAAAATGAATGAAGGCGGAATTTTCACTGTAATATAGATTCCAGAACCAGAGGTCATAAATTCAAGTTACGGGGAAGATGGTTAGACTAGATTGTAGGAACTCAACTTTGTAGGAATTCACTCAACTAACGTGAAATGGATTTTCTGTTCAGAAAACATTTTTCCATTCGTTGAAGAAGTGAAGGCTACTCTGAGCAGGTGTACCTTTTTGATGTCAGCAAAAAAATGTGTGTGGCCATTCATTCGTTCCTTCAGCTTTCTGGAACGACTTTCCTTCACACGTTTTTCCTGAAAATTACAATGTACAGAAGTTCAAGTCTAATATCAACGATTATCTTCTTTCATCTTCTCAACCTTCAACCCATACACGGGACTAAGCACTATAGTTTATAATACCTCTCGTGCTCGGAGTTTCATTAAAAAAAAAAAAAATTAGCACGTGCCCAATGCATATTCCAAAGGGATTTTATGTCCAGATGACAAGGTCGCTGGTAGATAGAATACAGAATCCTCTCCCCGTCCCAAAGGAAATCCACGACAACCCTTACGCGATTCGGGCGACCTTATCGGCCGTCAGATGAGATCCGGGTCAAAGTTCGGTCGAAATTCGCCCATGAAAGCCTCAAGTACGATCTCCCACATATGGACTGTCGCCCAAACAACAGGGGTTCGTTGTCCGTATACGCTCCATCCACTCTTCGAGGATTCCAGCATGGTCAAAGTTTCCCCCAAATCGGACAAAGAAACAGCCGCCATCACGTTGTCACAGATTACTAAGGGGTGCAGAACCCTGACAGCGAGGTGAAAGTTCTATCAAGCCAAACGCCAAGGCCGGGTTGCAGGAGAGTGTTGCATTTTTAGGCGCCTTTCAATGTCAACGCATTTTAAGAAAGCTTCTCAAATGGCGAGCGCCAATCATGTTCGCGCCGGCCCTGTTCGGACCCTACGATTAGCCTGCAATTACACGCACAGCGTTGATATTTCGATGACGAAGGCTGGTATGCGTTTGGAAACGAAAAAGAAACGTCACAGAAGTAAAATTAAAACACATTTTTTTTTTAAACAACTCATTTATTTGAAGAGCAGCGCCATCTAGGAATAAAACAGGCTACTGTGCAAACTTAGCGAGGGCAATTTGTGATTAAATAATTACCGTAATACGTTCAACCCAAAGGGAAGAGTGCGTCGGTTTATCAGGCGGCCACTTGTTCCTAGAGGGCGCTGCAGGTACGCGAAAAATCCAAGCAGCTTAAACGAAGAAATGTAACTCACCTTGACTTCTGTCGAGGAGACCCAGAAGGGGGATTTCCAAATTCTCGTCGAACACCGCACAAATCCCTTCCCCCAGCAACGCTTCTGTCCCCTCGAAGGCTGGAACCCTCGTGTTCGTCCCACTTTTTGTATTGGCTCGGCCGGAGAAACTGCACGTGGCAGATTTGTAACGCTACTCCGATAACCGTGTGTTACCGGCAGGTCGCCCTGTCGCTAGGCATTTGCGAAAGGCGCAGTCCCGCCCGGCAGCCGACGAACGACGCCGGTTATTACGTCCATCGACCGCATTCGCCGCACGGGGAAGAAGTGCGGGATCCATCGGCGGAGGAAGAATTAATGCGTCGGCGATTTCACTTCACCCCAGAGGGGACGTCAGGGAGGAGGCGGAGCACGTTCGAAGATCACTGCCAACGTCGCGATGGCGAAGAAGTCAAAGGGTATTCAATCAGACGGCGTACGAAGGAAAGAAGCCACGCCGAGCGAACATAAACTCGGGAGTTTCCCAATCCCACCCCCCATAAAGATCTAATCGCACAACCTCTGACACAACGAACACGCAGAAGACACAGCTGGGAAGACTCCCCCCTCCCCCTCCCCCATGATGAATTGCCGCAGCTTCGAATTAATAAAACGGAAATGATTTTTCCCAGTGGTTACTTTTTTCTTGGGGAGGGGAAGGGGAATTTATTTTTCAAATTAGTCAGTGGTCGTTATACCCTGAGAAACAGAAGTTAAAGCGTTGATGAAGAAATGCAATCGTTTGAAGAATCGGGACTCAACCGAATTTGTTTCCATCGCCGTTTGGGAATTATGCAAATTAACTAGTGAATACGTAGAGTGTCCATCGGTGGAGTAACCTATATCGAGACACGCATTAAAACAATTAATAAATAAAAATATTATAAATGTTAGTGTACAATCAGGTAACGGCTGCGCACGTCCACAAATCTGTATTTTCCAGTAAACTTCATTCATATACAGCCATTGGCCAAAAAATTACAAACCTTTGGAAATTTCCATTAACAGATAGTTAAACGTACTGTATGCAAATGGTTTCTAATCCGGGCTTTTTTTGTCGATTCGGCCCTCAGGAAGGCAGGTGATCTTTCCGATTTGCAAAAAGGTGTTATTGTTGTAACGCTTTTAGCGGTAGCCACAATTGAGAAAATAAAGGAAATCAGTGGTATTTTGAAAACAACCATCTCAAAGTAAGTGGAAGACGAAAGGAAAATGCAAGAGAAAGTCGGTACTCCAAGAACGAGACTTCAGGAACTTAAAAGAGAATTATGCCTCAAAATAGCAAGTCCAGTGCGCAGAAAATGACAGAAATTTTCAATTTAAACAAAGAAAGACCCATTTCCAACCGAAATATGCAGTGGGAGTTGAAGAAACCCGGATTTGGTCGTTGTGTACAGGGGCAGACAGAACTTTTTTCTATGGAGCTCTGGTACAATCGGCCCCATGCGTAAAGCAGCCCCAATGTACACCAGTCCACCGGGCTACACCCGGTGAATCTTATGGCCAGTTCGCCCCTGGTCATGTGCCCATATGAAAGCCGATTCATTCAATAAAAATCGAAAGATTCCATTGGAATGGTGCTGCCAACGCCAAACTGGACTGGAACAGTGGAAAGAGATCGTGTGGTCTGCCTAGTCTCGATCTACACTTTTTTTTTAAAACACCAATGGTGGGATGAAAGTGTGGCATGAATTCCATGAAACTCTAGATCCAGAATGTCTTGTATCCACCACTGGAACGGCTGGAGGTGGTATCATGGTACGGAGTATATTCTACTGGTACGGTCTGGGATCGCTCAAACCTTTAGAAATTAACATTACCCCCTAATAAATATCTTTCTGTCGTATGGGCCAAATTCACTGCAGGTGTTCATTTTTACCCGGATTGCGATGGATTCATTCAAGAAGACAACGCAACTTTCCACCACGCAAAAATTGTATGTGAATGGTTAGAGAAACAGTCCCAAGATTTTGAACGTCTACCACGACCGCCTAACCCTCCAGATCTCAGTCCAGTTGACAATATCTGGGCTTATGCTAGAAAGGGTAGTTCGGGATCGCAGTTGACTAATATCCCGATGGAACAATGGTCAAATCTGGTATTAGACTCCGTCAGACACTTGTGGAGTGCATGCCACGACGTGGATGGGCTTTTATTAGGGCAAAAGGTGGCCCTACTAGATAACGAATAAAGGTTTCTAATTTTTTGGCCTATGAATGTATGGTACAACTCTTAGAGGGTTGTAAGTTAAGTCTCGAGCGCTCATCGACAAAACACAAGTAAGATGTTATGTTTGGTGGGCTTCTGTGATAACTATAAATCCAAAAATCAGCAACATGTGGTCAAAGGTGTTTACAATAACTAAACTGGACTGGACTAGCATCTTTCTTATCTTAAAACATTTTTCAATATAAAAGTTTACAGAAATACAACAATAACATCAATATTTATTTGGGAATATTTTCATGAAGTTTAAATTTTTCTTTCTGTTATGCAAGTTCTGTCTTCTTATCAATTCCAAATAATATTCTTTATTATACTTTGTATTTCTGTGTTTTTCAGAACTGTCATGTGCCTTTGAATATAATGACGGAAATATAAAAGGGGTTCTGAATTGGGCAGCCATTAGACGGTTTCATGTAACTGCAGGCTAAAATCATATTCGTCTTCTCCAAGCCACCCACTTGAAACGTCCGTACGATACCACGCACAATAAGAAACGCCTTCCCTATCGCAGAGCTCGAACGAATATACGGTACGTGAACTCTTCTGAGTTCTGGTTCTTTTGTGTCCGCTTAAATCACAGGATGTACCAAACCTACTTTTCTTCTGATGAATCTTAAGAAAGTGTGTGCTTCATCGAAGAAGATGGCACTGAGATGGATCACCTGAAACAGAAACGTGTTAAATTCGATTCCGATCGAGCGAAAGATTTATGCCACTTCTACACAGTTTGATAATTAAGTCCCGGGACTGAGTTAGTTTAAATAAAATAAAACCATACGTAAGAATGAAGAAAGCTTTTTAAAGAAATCGCCTCGAGCAGTTACGCGCTTCTCAGATTCCTCACACAACTGTTGGAAGGAAGTTTTAAACACATTTGAAGTGGCCGTTTTTAATATCCGTACACCATCAAATTAGAGTCCGTTCCTCGTGTATTTGACTTTAGGAAACAAAAGTAGACCGGGGGAGATAAATAACGGTGGAGGTTAGTTCCGCAATCCCAGGCTTTGACCTTGATAATGAGGAGGTTGGTGGTGTCGTGCAACAGGAACTAGAGCCTTACTCAACGAATCCTTTTAACCAAATGATAGAAAACTTGCGCGTGCCCAGCACTCCACATTCTTGGGCATGCGCAATAATTTGGAAAAACTTCGTCACTGGTGTTTGTAAACATTTTTTTTTTTTTGCATCTCGGAGAACACACTGATCGCCGTTCCATATTTTGTTGGTCGTCCTGGAGCTCTCATAAGAAGTGGAGTTTCCCAAAGATCGGCGAAGGGATAGAAAGCGTGATGTCAAAATTTGCAGATGATTTTAAGATCGATAGAGAATGGCCAATGCCAAACAGAGCTTCTTCAGGACGACTTTGATAAACTTCAGATATGGTCAGAAAAGTGGCAGCAAAATACAAAGTGCAACTTGGGGAACAGCAATCCCAAAATAACTTATATGCTTGGTGGGGTGAACTAAAAACAGTAGAGGAAGAAGAGTATTTTTGAGTTACGATATGGCTGGATATGAAGTTCTCTGGGCGCTGCAGACAGGTGGCAAGGAAGGCCCATTGTTCTTCCCACCCATGTGGTTCGCCAAGGAAGGCTCATGGTTCTTTTCCACCCAGTGTGGGTGGAAAAGACCTGAATTCGAGTGCCCTCGATGAAACGAAGAATTTGTATGGACCTTTTTCACAACGTGGCCGAGTTAGTTGGTCTCAGGAGAGGGTAGCATGGCTTTTTTTCCGGGAAAATCGGGTTTTCGTCCAGCAAACAAAAAATTGACCTCAGAAAACGCGCGCATTTTGAAAAATATATATATAACGAGCAATATGGCCTTAGTCGCTGATGCTCCTAAAACTCGATTACAACAACCATGACTCGTCACTTCATTCGTTTCAATCATGCAAGTAGGGATTACCATCGATAGCCTCCTTCGAGTGTGAGCAGCTTTTATTCATCAGTTAAAAAAGGGAGGAACGAAGCCAGGGCAGATCTGTTTGTCTATATGTCCCTCAGAAATGCACAAACTGTTTTTCAACAAACGTGGAGTTATTTTAACACAATTCGAAAAATCATTCGATGATGAGCAACAATCTTTGCTTCATCACTTAACAAAATGACAAAGCCCTCAACATCAAGACTGTGTGCGAACCGCTTATAATCTTACGAAGGGAAGCACTCGCGTAGGTCAGTCCTGGAACTTAATTAAAAGTTATTCGAAACTATCCTATCCCAATACGATGCGTGGGTTGCAGACTTTAAGAAAATTGTTGATATTAGACTTGAATTTCTGTAGATTGTGATTTTTGTGAAATACGTACGAAGGAAGGTTGTTCTATAAATAAGGGACAAATGAGGAAGAGAAAACGCTGATTCTGTAAATTTGGAATTGGACAGTAAATGGATGCTGACTTGAAATCCTGGTTGAAGCACGTGTTTGGACTAGTTTAGAACAGTGGTTGGAGCTGCAGATTGCCCGGGAAAGGCAAGCAACATCTGACAGAGAATGAACAGAGCTCAGATGAGAAGGGTCATTAATTAACCGTACTGGCTTCTTTCGGATAAAATACAACCGCTTTTATTTATATTTTTATTATTTATTTATTGCTGCAGAAGTTGCAACGGCAACAGAAGACACTTTTACAGACAAAAAATCATGGCACGGCATGTACCACGGCAAATGGGACAAATCCCAATTCAAACACAATGGCTGAATTGTTAGAAGTTCTCTTAGAGGAATCTCACCGAAAGAGATCTTTCTGCTCTTCCTCCTCCTCTCCCCTCTTCCCTTGAGTGCAACTTCCAGGAAGACGAAGCTGTCGAAACGGGAGAGACATCGGCACGAGCGCACTGTCTTTATTACGAATATTCTAATAATTCCGAGTCAGCCGGAGACGGCGCAGAGATTCGTAAAGGTCACGGTGCTGATCGATATCTGCCGACGTCTCATTCGGTAAAGGTCATGGAATTTTGAATTCGTTCGGTTTCCGGGACATCTGTCGTCGCTCGTGACCTTCCCAGCAGAACACTGCGTTCACTTTCTGCAGCACAGAAACGTGTGTGCCCGGTTAATGGTTTTGCCCCACCCCTTTACCTTGAAGCTTTAAATAAACATTTCGAGGGAGGAGTGTTCTGCAATGCAATTACAGGAATGACGTCAACAAACAGGAAGTACGCCACTGGCTCTCCGAGAAGGAAACAGGTTGGAAAAATGATCCAACTCGCAAGTCCTGGTGCATTTAAAGGACTTCCGCACACCAGGGACAAAGCATCCGAGGGAAGAGAGGGGAGATGAATGCCTGTGTGATTATTCTCGCATATTCTGAATCATCGAGGGCTCATTGACTCAGTTTCGTCTCTTCATAAAATTGCCGAAAATGGAAGAGGAAATACGTCATCAGCAGCAGCTATCACAGGTCATTTCTCTGTCATCTCTGTACTAGCAAGCAAGTTCACTGTTGTTAATTAAAATACCGCATGTCAGACCTGCGACTCAAGTGGTTTCAACAGGTCTGATCAAGGTCCTTAAGCTTATCTTAATCTAATCTACAGCCTGGTTAGAACGGTGGCTATGGCGGTATTTGGACAAAATTTTATGTAATTTCTTGTATTTTTACAAGTAAAGGAAGATATAAACATTTGGAACAGTTTTAATGCAGATTCAGAAAGACCTCCTTCACCAAATAGAAAAATCTGTCTGTCGAGAGCGTTAAAAAATTTGAAAAGGTAATGTACCAGGCGAAGTCCAGTACTCTTTGAGGTATACTTTACTCACAGTAAAATTCATGTCCGCTAAGCCTGTCAGCTAATATATCATTTTCCGTAGTATGTGCACGGGATGAAAAACATGGCTTTTCATTCCACACACAGAGGGAAAAACCATTTCATTCTACCTCAATAAGCTCGATCACAATATGTCCCAACCGTCAAGTCCTTTTGGACAAAGTTAAAAAACAACTATTTTAGGTCTCAAGCAAGGGTAGCATGTCATTTTCTCCAGGAAACTCAAGTTTTTCGTCCAGAAAACAGATTAATCGACTACAGAACACACGCAATTTACAGACACAATATACCATTGCCTCATTATCCATATGGTTATTAAAGCTCTACAACTATTCGTGCGTGCAGGTCTGCAGTTCACGAGCTCTGCAACAAGGGATTGAGTTGAAATGGCGATATCATTCAGCTGGTACAAAACAAGAGTGGGAATGTGATGAGGATGCGGTGCAAAAAATTAGTTGTTCACTCTCTGATAAAGAAATTGCTAGCTTTTAACTGGTGCGAGGTCTGTTTCGGAACTATGATGGCGACACTACATGTGGTTGACCTAGTTTTAACTCTAGTATAACGATTACGTTGTTGTTTGCTTTTGTGCCAAAGACACTAAAGCTGTGTATGAGACGTCATCGTATTGTAATGGATGCCTCGTGGGTAGCACAGTTGGTAGAATAGCCGCCCTCCCCACACCGGGTGGAAAAGACCTGAGTTCGAGTCCAGTCGATGATGTGAGGAATTTTTAAGGGTTTTTCGCAACGTGGCTGAGTTAGTCCACCTCAGGCGTCGGTAGCATGGTTTTTTATCAACGGAAACTCGGGGTTTTCCTTCAGCAAAGAGAAAATCGACCACAGAACACACGCAATTTACACGGAGTAATATGGCCTTAGTCGCTGATGCTTCTAAAAATCCAAATACAACAACATTGTGATCGGTTAGCCTGTTTTGCTGGATGAAAATTCCATGGAAAAGCTCTGACATTCGCTAGGCCACGTTGTAAAAGCACATAAAATTATCCCGATCTTAACTGGATTCGAACACAGCTCTTTTCCACACAACGTGGAAGGATATCGTCATAACAGTTCCCAAGACGCACATGTACCCTCTCTCTCTCTCTCTCTCTCTCTCTCTCTCTCTCTCTCTCTCTCTCTCTCGGTCTTTCTGGGGACCTGTAGAATGACAACGCAGCGTAATGGAGAGATCGAAGTGAATTAAGAATGAAAAGTGCCGACAACATCTGCGACCTGCGTTTCTTAGTAGCCTCGGGAGAAATAAATGCTAATTCTAAACGTGCAGCCACGAGTTTATTGCCTGTTTTAGAAAAATAAATTGTGATATCGATTGGGAAAGACGCTCGTATTTTTGAATCTCCCAGCGTTCTTTAAGTTCAGATTATTTTGGCTCCCTTCAGAGAGGGTGACGCTTCCTGCAGTAATGAAAAAGACAAAAAAAAACAAGCACGCGCCCAGTTAAAGTGTATAACAGAGGACTAAAATACATGAAGATACCAAGATTGTACATAAACAAATAGAAGAATGACGCACAATTACAATGATAGTTTTACCCATACGGGAAAAGTCCACTTCAAGGAAATCAAAGGAATTCGTGACATCATTAGTCCAGTATCCTGAAGAAAATCTCAGAAAGCAGGCAATAGCAGGAGACATCACCACACACACAAAAATAACAACTTCCATCTTGTACACATCCGTCAACCAGCCAACTTGCTCCACATAGTTCTGCGAAACTCTTTCTTGTCCATAACCATATCCAAATCAAATTTGTTCATGAGTGTCATAATTCTTTTGAAGGAGTTCTTGGAAATCTGTATCCTGGAGTTACTGTGTCCTGGAGTTGCTACATTCAAAACGATTGGTGTTCTGTGCCCATTGATCTGGATAAATCTTCTGATTACTTAAAAGGTGGGAGGACAGTTAGCGATCAGAACCAGGTTTTGTTTCTCCAGAAGGATCTGGACCAACTACGTATCAAGTATGGTCCAAATATATCAGCTAGGGTTTAATGGTACCAGATGCAAAGTAGCATTTGGGGACAAAATACGGAATTAGTTTACAGAGAAGAGACTAACAAAAACCTGAGGATTATGATAGAAAGACAGAAATTCAACATGCAGTGTATGTTAAAGTTCAAGGCAGCAAGAAGGGTGGTGTATGTTTTGTCGGAATATTGCAAGTAGAGAGAGAGAGAGAGAGAGAGAGAGAGAAAGAAGGAGGTCATTATCCCTCTGTATACGACGATATTGCAACCATATTTGGAACATTGAATACAGGTCTGGAGTTCGTATCTAAAGAAAGAAATAGAGAAGGTAGTACAAATGGGGAAGGTGCGCTAGATGCCAGGCAGCCGAGCGCCGACTTAGAGGGGGAATCCAAAATGCTTCTTAAATGGTGATGACACAGCTATAGCAAAAGAAATGGGTTCCCCAAAACCAACTATGTATCAGATCACCAGTGGCATTCCACCGTTCTGTAGAACGTGCACATGTTGAGTGGGTCGGTTGAGTTTTTTAGAATTTTTGCCGAGGTAATTAAGGCCATAAGGCGCCAGTGTATCCTTAAATTGGATGTGTTTCGTGGAGTTATCTTGTATTTTTGTTCGATGTTCTTTTGTTAGATTAAAATCCGAGTTTCCGAAAGGAAATGCAATACAATCCTCGTCCGAGATTAAAAAAAATTGTTGCCAACTTGATCATATGTAAAATCCAAAGGATTACTGCTGTTATGGGTGTTGCATCATCATCAATGTAACATACATATTACCGCTGATTGCAATAAAGATATACACAGATTAGGGGAGCGATGCTGCGTGGCATCGTGGTTTATTTTCTATCTTAAAACCGTTTTTTTTTTTTTCCTCTACACAAAATAACACCTAACCTCAAAACAAGAAGTGACCCTGGACACAAATGAGTGATCAATGGCTCGTTCGATTTTATATCGTTTGTCCAATCTCCATATATAAAACATAGCCACTGCATCTGTGTATAAACAGGGTTCTGTTCATTTTTATTATTCAACTGTACCCACCCCTACAGAGATGTAGTTGATTATCTGTGATGGTGAGTTACCGGGATTTGCAGGCCATTTGGGGACATGCTTGGATCTGCGAAGATGAGGCACCACTACTTTGCAACCAAAGATACGATTGGATGGCTTTTCCCTTGTGAATTCCCTTTCCTTCAGGAATGACTGGTGGTGCAGAAAATGGTGTAGAGTGTCTCTCCTCTTTGCAACTTGTAAGTAGATTACGTATAATTTCAGAGCCGGCCCTCGGTCCATTTCAAAACGCAATTTCGTTAAAGAGACAATCGCTTCGGTTAGAAATATGCGATGGTACCGACGAACAGTGGTTACTCGTGGGAGGGGGTCGCACAAAGCGACAAAACGGATAACCAGCTCTGAAAAGATCAATGGCTAACTTCTGCGAGCTCGTGAGAAGGAATTTCATCACCGACAAATCGCTGAGAGGATCGCGGATGCAAACCGTTCAGAGGAAAACTGCTTTTACTTTCCCCGAGGGATGAACCACATCCTTGTGCCATAAGCTCAAGCTGGCATCGATCCGCCTCTCCCTAGCAGAGTGCTCCGCGCTAAAACCGTCTGAAAGGAGGGAAGCCAAAGCAGACAGGTGCTGATGTCGGGTGGAAGGCGCTACGGAGGATTCGGACTGTTCGCTTTAAGTGGAGCGTTGCTGAAAGAGCTCCTTGGCAAGTGACATCCTACCACGCACTAACCCGATTGGACGTGGCAGTCGACATTTACGTGATTAACTTCGCGGCGAATTTCACATGGCAACCGTAACAGCACGAAGCAAACAGGAAGCTCCTATCCCTGTCCGGAGGGAAAGGTCGAACGAAGTATTTCTTTTTATTATTGTAATCTTTATTCATTATATATTGAATTCATTTTGGGTACCATATCCATCATCGTGGTGATGCTCCCGTTTCATTTTTTTATATTGTCTGTAAATTGAGTGTGCTCTGACCGACTAACTCGGCCACGTTGTAGAAAAGACCCATAAAAATTCTTCACCTCATCGACGGGCGTCAAACTCGTGTCTTTTCCATTCGGTGTGAGGAGGACAGTGATTCTACCAACTGTGCTAGGTTATTGGGATAGCTTAATGTTTTATGAAGTAACGTGGAAAAAAAAATTGTCAATGCCTTATGCAGATTCTAAAATTTACTTTTTTTATGTTGGTAAGTGGAAGAAGAATGAATATCCAGCAAATCAAGCATCGCTCAATGAACAAATTTTTTGACCAAAGAGGGCAGAAACGCTAAAGAAATCATGAAAAAAAAAAGAAAGAAAAAAAAAAGAAGTCTCAATCAGCTACGCTACTGTTTCAAGGTTGTCGGCCGAGTTCCAAAAGAGGACAGGAGTCATTTGAGGTAATGCAAGGTGTGGTCGGCCACCTCAAACAAATAACTCTAAAACCAGCACCATTGTTGAAGAAAACATTTTAAAAAACAGATTTAACTAGTTTGAACTCGGAATAGTACTTAACATTTCCCGTGGAAGCATACCTGAGAATTTGGGAATGCCTAAAGTTTGTGAAAGTAGATTGCTGGAAACTTTTCCATCCCTGACAAACATCAGAGGGTGGAGTCATCGAAAGGGAATTTAAAATCAATTCTTGCTAATCCAGATAGACTTTCATCCCATCTGATAAGTGGTAATGAAACTAAGCGACATTTTAATGATCCCAAATCCAAATAAGAAATCATGTAACGGAAGCACAAGGGGTCTGCAACGGAGAAGATGTTTCGAACCCAACCATCAGCTGGAAGAATGCTGGCCTCAACTTTATAGAATACAAAAGAATTGTTGATAACTGATTATCTTATACCTAAAATCACAATAACAGGGAGTATTAAGCCAAACTTATGCCAAATTTAAATGCTGCAATCCAGGAAAGATGACTAGGAGAGTGGGGTCATCGAATTTTGCTTCTTCATAAAGATAAATCATTTTAATGATAACGAAGAGCTAAAAGCTGCCGTCGAAGCCTGATTCGATGCCCAACCCAAAGATTTCTATTTCTGAAGAATTAAACACTTTACAGATTAAATACAGTGCGCTAAATTTTGGAATAAATACATTGAAAAATAAAAGAAACAGGATTTTGTAGATATGCCTTTTATAATGCGCTCTCAGAACTTTTTGAGCACCCATTTCATCGTCCTTTCACAATCCAAAATTTAATTTGTTTTATTTCAGAGAAGCATAAATTTTTAATTAAATTTCTAATTTATATACACTACCTGGCCACTTTATTAGCGATCTCAGTTAATTACAGTCAACGTAGGTTGCACCTACGTTTGCTGCAATCGCTGCTCGGAAATAGAGCTCAATGAGGTGTTAAAAAGTGGCAAAAGGATGGTTGATAACTGATTTTCTTGCACCTAAAATCACAATAACAGGGAGTATTAAGACAACCTTATGCCAAAGTTAAATGCTGCAATCCAGAAAAAGTAGAAAGTGGAGTCGGATGGTTGAGTGGGACAAGACAGACTGATTACCATCAATCGATACTGTTCTTCGTGGACTAATATTATTAGTGGTGTTCCCCAGGTTTCAGTGTTGGGCCCATTGTTGTTTTGTATATTTATCAATGATATTGATGAAGGTTTAATGTCAAAGTTTGCAGATGACACAAGAGTTCGGAGGGTTGTTAATATCAATAATGACAGTATGCTGCTGCAACAGGATCTAGAAAAGTTGGGCAGGTGTGCTGAGAAGTGGCAACTGAAGTTTAACATTGACAAATGCATATGGGTAGCAGAACGCCAGAGAAATATACCAACTGGGTGGTGTTAAACTCAAGGTAGTGGAGAATGAAAGTGACCTGGGCGTAATTGTGCAGTCAGATATGAAGTTTTCTGAGCAGTGCAGACAGGCAGCCCGAGTAGGTCATGGGGTCTTGTCAATGATATACAGGAACGAATTTTGCGAGCAGGGATAAGGAGGTTATTATCCCCTTGTATAAGGCAATGGTCAGGCCACACCTTGAGTACTGTGTACAGGTCTGGAAGCCTCATTTTAGGAAGGATGTAGAGTTGTTGAAACGAGTAGAGAGAAGGGCAACAAGACTGCTGAGGGGAACAAAGGGGTGCTCTTATGAAAAAAGGCTTAAGTTCTGCAAATTACAGCTTCTGGAGACTAGGCACCTGCGAGGCGATCTGATTGAGGTGTTATAACGCTTTGAATGGATTGAGCAGGCTCAATGCTGATGGGATTCTTCCTCTTGTTCAGATTACAAATCTTATGGGGCATAAACTGAAATTGAGGAAAGGCACTTGTCGAATAGATGTGTGGAAAATTTCCTTTAGCTAACAGGTAGTTGATTGTTGGAGCAAACTTCCATCTGTCGTTGTGGAAGTTGGTAGCTTAAATAAATTCAAGGAAGAAGTGGACAAACTTTTGGAGTCAATAGATGGGTGAAATGGAAAGATTTTCTTTTTTGGCTGATGCTGTATAAGTTTTCTTTCTTGCATCATATGACTCTGCTAATGCTAATGCTGAGAGGACCTTCGAGATTTTTGAAATCTTACTATTAGTACTGTAATGAATAAATGATGAAAGAAAGCAGACTTTATCTGCATTTGCCAAAAAAAAAACATTTTCCTGGCCACTCGTACTTTCACCACTCCTAAAAGGTGATTATCCAATCCCGCTTTAAACTTTACAAAACTCTGTGCCTTGGCCACTGTGGCAGGCAATTCATTCCGTGATGCACAACAGGTTGCCCAAAGACAACCGTCATGAAATCCAGACTTCTGTTATTTCCCAAAATTTTGTATTTGTGCCCTCAAGTTCTTCTCTCTCTCCCTTCTACTAGTAAAACAATACCTCCTTCGCTCATTCTAGTAATTCCCTCCAGTGCCTTATCAGGTGAGGTTCCGTTAAATTATAAAACACATTTCTTTGTTCGCATTACGCCAGCTATTGCCCTAAATTTTTTCTTGAAAGACTTTTAAAACAAATTTATAAATTGATCTAAGAGTGTTTTGAAATAACTTCTGTTCTGACTTTAACTGTTGTTGCACATTCCATTAAAAAGAGATTATGCAAAATGAGAAAGATTAGAAATAACGCAATAATATGACAATCTGCTTAGCTACGCTATCATGCGGTAACATTGCGACTGGATGTAAAACATAATTTTTACGTAATGTTATTATATTCCAGAAAAGCTTTTGATGCGTTGAACACGAAAGACTACTGTACAAATTGGAGCAGTGTGGCATTAAGGGCAAGTTGCTGCTATGTGTAAAGGGACGGTTGAGTGGGAGAAGGCAGAGAGTGGTTCTCAATGGACCCTGACCTTCGTGGAACAATGTTATTAGTGGTGTCTTCCAGGATTCGATGTTGGGCCCATTGTTGTTTTCTATATTTATCAATAATATTGAAGAGAACATTTCGGCCTTATTGACTAAGTTTGTGGGGATACAAAGTTTTGGAAGGGGGTTAATGACAGCAACCAGGTAAGCAACTGCAAAAAGATATATAAAAAACTGGCAGTGGGCGGAGATTTCTTAGTCGAAGGTTAACATTAAAAATTGCAAGGTACGGGTAGAAGTAATACCAGATAAGAATGCTGTAGTATCACATACAACATTCAGGGTAGAAAATTAAAATAACCTAGGGGTAATTTTGCTAGAGGGGATAAGGAGGGGATTATTCCATTGTAAAAGCCACGCCATGGGACTCCTCATTTTGGGAACAACGTGGATCTGGTGGAAAGGGTGCAGAAAAAGATTTGTCAGGGAAACAATGGGTTGCTCTTACCAAGAAAGACTTCAGTGCTGCAAATTACAGCGTCTGGAAACTAAGCACCTGTAAGGTGATTGAGGTGTCAATGGAGTGGCTTGAGTAAGCTCAATGCTGGTGGGATTCTTCCTCTTGCTCAGACTATACACATGAGGAGCATAAATTCAAACTGTGGAAGGACGATTGCAGGGTTAATATAAGGAAGTTTGCCATTAGCCGCCAGGTAATTTATTGTTAGAACAGGCTTTCATCTATTCTTGTGGAAGTAGGTAGTCTGAATAAATTCAAGGAAGAACTAAACAAACGTTTTAGATGTAAGCATGAGTTTTTGTTTTTAACTGAAGCTGTATAAGCTTGCTTTCTTTCATCAATTGCCTCTATAAAGGTGCCTTCGTAGCCAGATGTGCAGGAGCAGCGGTGCATAGCACATGCTTCTTGATTAGCCCGGAGTTCGAGCCCGTGACGACCAAATACGGAGGACGCGGGAAGGTCAGGGAATGACCACCGCATATCCCCAGAGCAGTCTTAGTTGCTAATGCTCCTAAAAACCAAACAACAACAACAACAACAACAGCCTCTATAAATACTAAATACAACCACAACCACGAAATCTTTACTTAAGGTACTCTTTACTGATGAGAGTAGATTCAGTCTCAGCAGCAATTCTGGACGTCAGCTAATCTGGCGAGAGTTTGGCACACGGTATCACCCTGCACACATCACTGAAAGGGATCGATAAGGCGGTCGAGGTGTTCTCGTCTGGGGAGGCGTTATCTTGGATGGATGTACACAACTCCAGATACTGGAAGGCGTACTGTGACCGGTGCACGTTACTGTACTGAGGTAATCTTTCCCCATGTGCGTCTGTTCCGAGGTGCCATTGGCCCCGAGTTCGTGTTTATCGATGATAACGCCACACCCCATCGCACTGCAGCTGTTGATATGCTTTTGGAAAGTGAGGACGTTGGTCGTATGGACTGGCCTGCCCGTTCCGTTGATCTAAATCACATCGAACACATATGGGACGGTCTGGGGAGACGCTTAGCGGCGCGTCCACACCCACCAGAAAATGTTCACGAGCTGAAGATGGCGCTGACAGAGGAATGGACAATATTATCTCAAGAACTTATCAACAATATTGTTCTAAGTATGGACAGGCGGTGCAAAGCCTGCATTGACATTAGGGGTGGTCATATCTCCTACTGAGGACCAACTCTTCCCTTCGTCCCATCTTTGGCAGTGATGCATCTGTATCATGGCAGCCAGTGCTATGTTGTCATTTTTGAATAAAGTCCCTTTATACCGTTTTGTATCCGTTGTTGTTTCCTTCATCATTTCTGTACCTCACGAGGTTCCTTTGGTATGCTTTTCCAATATCCAGCCCACTCCTATGAGAAGCTACAGGTGAAAACATGACTGGTCCTTAAATTTTGCACACCAGTGTACTAAAACTACACTTTTCATATGATGAGCCTTAACAGCCCTTCCTCTTCCGAAATCAAATAAGTCGAGTCACCGCTTGAAAATCTGTAAAAGTTTTGCAGCCACTTGTAAGGATGAATTACTTCGGTCTGCCTCAATGGAATCGAACCCTCGGAGGACTTGTTGGGATGTAATCGGACTGCTACACAAACAGATATCTGTCATTGCCATCCGTCGGCGGTAGAAACCATAACAAGCTTAAGTGCCAGGGGCCCTCAGAAGATCTCCTCCAAATAATCAATGGCATGAAGTTACTTTTTTAACCTTACAGTGCGAAGAAGTTTATTTACATTTTAAATCACACGAAGGGGTGTGTGAGGGACCGCAGTTCTTTGTGCAAACGGGAAGGGGAGTTATATTTCCGCTCACGTGTTGCAGTAGTTCAGGACATCGTTACGATGAGGATCCCCGGAGGGTTGTGGAAGGAATCAACGGGAGACACTCTCGTAAAATGGAATTATTAGGAGGGTCCTGCAGCGATGTTTCTACTCACACGTTTCTCGAAGACAAACAGAGACCATTCCCGGAGCGGTCGACACTAACAAGAAGACGCCTCGAGAAGAAACCACGTCTCGTGAAAAGTCTTAAGAAGTGAAGGTTCTGAAGAGCAAATATTCGTCAACGAAATCCCCGTGTCTATCGGAAGACACAGAGGTGCTTCGGTACGCTTCAGCGAGAATGTTAATTAAAGGGGTCACGAAAGATCGATTTCTTTTGCTTCTTCCCCCAAGCATCTTTCAAGACGGTCGCTTTGACGAGAAAAAGCAGATAACGGACCATGCACCAGCAGTTCGCATGTCTGTACTGAACCCGGTGGTCAGTGAGCCCGCAGAGAGATTTTGTCTAGCTCATAATCGTTATATGTGTGCCACTGTGTATTGCGATTACCGCCTCTCTCCCACCCCTTACATTCTTCGGGATCGTTTCTCTGTATTGAAACCATTCACCTGGAATGCAGTATTCTAGAATTACAAACATTAGGTATCACTGTGAGAGGCAGAAGTGAAACATGAAGAAACATTGATGATTACGAAAGAATACTCTAACCTATAATTTCATTATAGTCCTTAGAAAAATAAAGAGAACTTAACATTGAGTTATGAAATGCGGGTTATTGGTATGTGCAATGTAAATAAACAAATATTCATCCAATACAGATTGAAGGAAAAGAGCCTCAACTGGAAAATCACGCAAACACAAACTAATCCAAAGATACAATCAATGCTTAAATACTTCTTATAACGTTTCATAAAATTTGAAAGCCAAATATTACCTGACCGTGCCCAAACCCGAACGTTATCTGTGGTACTCTGTCTGACTTGAACCCGATTATGATCTGTGCTTTCAGGCCGAATCCGGCCCGAGGACTAAGCCCGTGCCTGTGCAGACCTCTAGTAGGAGTATCATCTGAGGCAGTGGCTGGACCGTTTTTTTCCGTGGGTGCAGTTAATGCAGACTCAAGTTAATGAAGTTAAGCTGTTCATAAAGTTTCAGTCCTCTGGCATTAGATGCATGTTAAAGGCTAAAGCAACTGACGCCACCACGCTTCATTATATTTTGTGTATAATTATATGTGTTCTTCAGTCAATTTTCTGTTTACTGGATGAAAAACTCGAGTTTCCAGGAGTTAAAACCCTTCAATCATCGCCTGAGACCGATTAACTCAGCCACTTATGAAAAAGCCCTTAAAATTCCTCCCGTTACTGATGCAGTTCGAACTCATGCCGATTGTAAAAAATGGTGTCAATTTTGCAGAATGGAAAATTAAATTTCCACCCAGCATGGGAGGACGGTGATTTTAACCACTGTGCTCCCAGCGAAGGCAGTCCTCTGGCTTAAATAAAGATCTGTGTTTTGGACAATTAATGCATCCCTATGAATACTGGTGTCCAAAGGTTAAATTATAACCATGTTATCTTATATTTTAAGCGTAATTGCGAAAAGTTTTAGAAGTTTGACGTTTAGATGTGATTTGAATATTTTAATGAACCCTAATAGGAATCGCAGTAAAAGTTAAACATAATTTTTTTTTTTTTTTTTTTGATAGTTGTTGGCGCATCGGCTTCTGTGGCCATATTGCACCTCCCAAGGTTTTTGCAGTACTTTGATCCAAGCCCGAGGCGGGAATCGAACCCGCGACCTTTGGGTTGCCGGGCAGGTACTTTACCCACTCGGCTAGCCCGGTCGGCTTAAACATAATGTACATACAAGTATTTGTGCAAAAATCACATGTACACGTAAAAATTCAAAATAGAATGGCCACAGTTGTCCCCGGTGGTGTCAAAACTGGATTAATGGACCTGCTTCTTGAAGGATACCAGTCCTACCTCTTTAGTCCACATGCGTCATGCAGTCACCATTCAGAGTGTTGCACAAAATCAAACACTATTTCGGAATATGTTCTTAATTCAAGTAGTATTCGGCAAATTGAAATACTGTAGACTGTCAGTCATGTGCTTTTTCCCTTTCAAGATTAAATTAAATAATTATGCTTATTTGGGCTTTATCATTAATCGTTTCTTTAATTATAAATAAGGGTTTTTAGAAAACGTCTAAAGGCTTTTAATGCTAAGCTAAAAAAAATTAAATTAGAAAAAAATATATGTATATATATAATAAACCAAATTTTATATTATTCACACAAGAAGACCATCTAATTTAGCTTTGAAATGAGCCAGATTCAGTCCTTCTGCCAGGTTGGGACGGAACTTATTCAGGTGCTCGACAACCCAATGCCCACAGGTGAACCAAAAAACAGAAAACTGGATCTCGTGAAGTTCACAGGATCCATTCAGTTGTTACTCGAGATCTTATATTTGTGCCCCCCTGGTCTGCGATGGTAGCGATGATTATAACACCATCCTTTGCACACTGAATGGAAAAGTCACATGATTGAATTCCGTCAATAACGCTAGGAAATTTTATGGGCTTTTTTCATACGTGACTCCTGGATTTCTGTTCCCCAAATGCATAACCTTACATTTAAAGCTTTATACTTTAGTGGCCAATTCTTCAACTAATGCAATCAATCCGAGTCTTTTTTGAAGTAGCATGGCCTGGCTCGAGTTGTTAACCACCCGTTCAAGCTTCAGATCATCAGCACACACACACACACTCACAGCTTCTTTTGGATTCTTTTGCCAGTACCACTAATGAAAATTAAAGATAATAAGGGGCCCTCGACCTCTGACGACTCTGACCGCTGAGCGACTTCATTCGTTATATTGGTCCACTCTGAAGTCTGACCATTTATGACCTCTGTCCCCTGTCTTTTAGCCAGTCCGCGAAAGTCTAGATATATAATGTCAGAAGTGTTTCTTGTATCCAATAAAACACACATTAGCATTAGTGCTGACAAATGATGCAAGAAAGCAAGCTTATACAGCATCAGCCAAAGAAAAAAAAAAACACCTCCCATTTCACCCATCCATTCACTCCAAATGTTTGTCTAGTTCTTCCTTGAATTTATTCACGCCGTCAACTTCCACAATAACAAACGGAAGTTTGTTCCAGCAATCAACCACCCGCTGGCTAAAGACAAACTTCCGCACATCTGTTCTACAACTGTCTTTCCTCAATTTGGATTTATGCCACCTCCGGTTAGTAACCTGAGCAAGAGGAAGAAGCCCATCAGCATTGTGCTTGCTCAAACCATTAAAAGCCTTACACACTTCAATCAGATCACCTCAGGAACCTAGTCTCCAGACGCTGTAATTTTCAGTACTTATAGCTTCTTGGTAAGAGCAACCTTTTGTTCCCCTCGCCAATCTTGTGTGCTCTTCTCTGTACTCGTTCCAGCAGCTCTACATCCTTCCAAAAATGAGGCTACCAGCCCTGTATGCAATACTCATGGTGTGACCTGACCATTGCTTTGGACAGAGGGATAATCACGTTATCCTTGCTAGCAAAATTCCTGTATATCATTGAAAAAAAAACCCATGAGCTGCTCTGGCAGCCTGTCTGCATTGCTCAGAGAACTTCATATCTAACTGCACAATTACTTCCAGGTCTTTTTCATTTTCCATTACCCTGAGTATTACAGAGCTGGTACGTTACTGGGTGTTATTGCAATCCATATGCAGTACTTTGCATTTGTTAACGTTAAACGTCAATTGCTATTTCTCAGTCCATCTGCCCAACTTTTCTAGAATTTGTTGCAGTACCATACCGTCATTCCTGTCATTAACTACCCTGCTAACCTCATCATAAAGGCTCTCTTGTTACAAGCACAGACCACGCTGAGAAAAATTCAACGCCATGAGCCTTGCACAACCTCTCCATTGCCGAATTGATTGAAAAGGCTCTCATTATATACTCTCTCCTATCGTGTCTGGGCAGAATTGCAAACACTTTCAAATTTAACCCTAATTCGCGACTTTTTTTCAACATTGATCTACTTGTTAAGTCTACATATCTCCTACTCTTAATGTCATTAGTGCCAACGTGTACAACAATGTCAACCTTTGTGCTCTTAAAAGATGAATATATTTTGTGTACAACGCATCAACTTTTGCCCCTGGTAGACATACCCCACCTATTCTTTTTGCACAATATATTTCCTGTTTCGATGACAATTCATAATTCATACATTCAAAACAAGAGATGAAAAAAGTACGCAATCAAAGAACACAGCAAAATAACCACTTAAGGCAAGTAAACGTCTTTAATGGAGATCTTGTAAGAGCAAAGAAACGAAACAATATTTGAGATTTTGAATAAAGCACGTAAACGCCCGTGCTCTGTACCGAATTTAAAAGCAAACAGTTATTATTATTATTATTATTATTATTATTATTATTATTATTATTATTATTATTTTCGGCAAAAGGAGTAGGTATGTCGCCCCTCGGGAGCCATGTACCTGCTAACATTGGCTGCACAATGGAGGATCTGAAACTGATCTGAAGGTGGATTAGAGAAGGTGAAAAATCTGTGGCTGACGATTGGTTGTTGTTGTTGTAGTAAGATATTAGGAGTTAGAGACTAAGGCCATGTTGCTCCGTGTATATTGTCTGCAAATTTCGTGAGTTCTGAGGTTGATTTTCTGTTTTCTCGACGAAAAACCCGAGTTCCCCTGAGACTGACTAATTCAACCACGTTGTGAAAAAGGCCCATAAAAATTCTTCTCGTCATCGACGGGATTTGAACTCAGGTCTTTTTCACCCGGTGTGAGGAAGATGGTGATTCTACCAACTGTGCTACCCACGAGAACCTGACGACTGGACAGCCGAGAACCTCACCACTGAAGAGAAATCGCAGACGTCGAGAAGATTTTGAATGAAGACAGAAGAATCGCACTCCATCAGCTAAGCAGCAGAATGTCAATCTCATAAAGCAGTGAGCACGCGATTTTTATAGAGAACCTTAAAATATTGCGAATCTGCTTCGATGGGTTCGACATCATTGAAAACTTAAACTGAAACAAAAGCAAATGAAAGTGTTTTGAGGAACACTAACGCAGTTTGAGATACACATTGAAGACTTTCTTAGCACTCATGGGTAGCACAGTTCGTGCGATTGCCGTCCACCCAACACCGGGTGGAAAAGACCTGAATTCCAGTCCCGGCGATCAAGGGAGAAATTTTTATGAAACTTTTTCACAACGTGGCTCAGTTAGTCGATCTCAGACGAGGGTAGTGTGGTTTTTCCTCCAGGAAACTCGGATTTTTCGTCCAGCAAAGCAGAAAATTGACCTCAGAAAACACGCAATTTACAGACAATAATGCTACTAAAATCGTATCACAACAAGAACGAGACTTTCTTAGTCGCATAGTGACTGGTGATGGGAAATGGACCAGTCAATATGATTCAGAAATACCTAACAAATGGTTCACAGTTACAGCGCGTAACTTAATAGCACTTTGCAACTACTAGACGTGTCAGGACTTGCAACTATGCCAGAGTATCTTGTATATACATTCGCCTGCCATCTACCAGCATTTCCCAGAAACTTAGGTAGTTGTAAGGTTGCGCTGCCATTGCCCAAATTAAATGATCTGCCTGCGTATACTCTGCTCCCAAAGATTGGAGCACTAATCCCAACTTACCTTTTCTAGATGGGGTTCAAAGGAATCAGCAGATTGGCAAAGAGTACGAATCGTTATCGACATTAAAATAATGCAAGAACAGCACCGTATTTAGCAATCACGTGAGTCAGAAACACTGTAAACTCAAACGTATGTACGACTGTACACTATGGCGGCCTGGTATACGGTGCGCAGGAGAGGTACGACTGGAGTTTTGATTAATTAGAAGTTTGTATTTGGGATAAGCAATATCGCTTCGAATATTGAGCAGCGACAGCTCTGCGCAACTACGACTATCAGCCAGATTCCAGGTAGTGCGTACGAGAAGTGACCACTCTAGCGGAAGATGCATTATTTAGTAGCACGTGATCGATTTGGCCTCTGCGAAGTCATCAAAAATGAAACTGGCACAACCGCGTGTGGCAGGTTGGTCCGCTTCCGTTGGCGTCTTGAAAACTGCGCTACAAATCTTTAAATAAATCTCTCTTGTGATGCATTACATGTTGTGTATTAACATGGTGAAAAGTTAGAAATTTTCGTTTCAGAGGGATGGGGGTGGAGCTCTGACCATAAAAAAATAACTAAATTGGACATGTTCGTAAATTTCCTAAAACTATTCCGTACGAAAAGTACTAGTAAATTTTCTGGTTGTTATTGTGCTTGCAAATGGCATTTAATCTATAGTTGGTTTGGCTCTCGATGAAAAACCAGAGTTTTGGAAATTTTCAGGCGTTTAACGCGTATACAACGAATATTTTCTTATAAGCAGAATTGGTTCATCTTAAACTCTACCAATATGCTTTACATTTGGGGAGGAAGAGTCAAATGTATGTATCAGAAATTCTGAGCAGAACCACACAAATATCAGTTCATAAATTAGTGATATAATTAGTATTAGTATTAGTATTAGTATTAGTAACGGCCGTATGGTGCAAGAAAGCCTATGGCTTATGCTGCACCAGCCAAAAAAAAAAAAAAAAAAAAAAAATCCGAACAAAACAATGATAAAAACAAAAATTAAATAAATAAATAAATAATAATAATTAATAAATAAATAAAAATAATAAAATGAAATTAAAAATTAAATAAAAAGGAAATTAATCCTATCATCCTATGCGCTTCCCTTACCCGAAAGTACTATCCAGATGACCTTTGAATTTCCCCAAACTGTCGGCCTCTACCACCCATGAAGGCAACTTATTCCAGTAATTTATAACTCGCTGGCTAAAATAAAACTTCCTGCAGTCCAATCTAAACGTTTCCCCCCGTAACTTGAATTTATGTCCCCTAGTTCTAGCATCATTTATAATCTTGAAAATTTTGTCCTCATTCATTTTACTGATGCCTCTCAGAGCCTTAAACACCTCAATCAAATCTCCCCTAAGGTGTCTAGTTTCCAAACTCTGCAACCCACATATTCGAAGTCTTTCTTCATACGGACGCCCTTTTGCCGATCTCACCAGGCGAGTTACCCTTCTTTGCACCCTTTCAAGAAGCTCGATGTCTTTCTTTAGGTGCGGTCTCCATACTTGAACACAGTATTCCAAGTGTGGTCTAACATAAGCCTTATATAATGGGATTATCACGTCCCTATCTCTACTTGCAAAAGTTCGATAGATCATCGATAGGACACCATGGGCCTTCCTTGCAACCTGTTTACAATGCTCAGAGAATTTCATGTCTGACCGTATCGTAACACCCAAGTCCCTTTCCTCCAGTACTGGGTTTAGTTGAACTCCACCAAGTGAATAAGTTATTTTGGGATTACTGTTTCCCAGGTGTAATACCTTACACTTTGTTGGATTAAAGCACAGCTGCCATTTTTCTGACCATTCTTGAAGTCTATCTAGGTCTCTCTGGAGAAGCTCAGCTTGACAGTGATCATTAACTACTCTACCAATTTTAACATCATCTGCAAATTTAGACATCACGCCCTCTATCCCTTCATCAATGTCGTTTATGAAAATTAAAAACAACAGTGGTCCTAATACTGATCCTTGGGGAACCCCACTTCTTACATCAACCCAATCTGAGGAATAGCCATTTATCACAACCCTCTGCCTCCTGCCCTGAAGCCTCCTTCTATCCATCTAAGGATTTTTCCAGTGATTCCAACCTGTTCCAGCTTATAAAGCAACCGCTCATGTGGGACTGAGTCAAAAGCTTTGCTGAAATCTAAATAAACAATGTCGAAATTATTCCCTAAATCCAGCTCGTGAGTGACCCTTTCGAAATAGCGAACCAGATTTGTTAAACATGATTTTCCCTTTACAAAACCATGCTGAGTATCCTTGAGAATTTCAATTCGATCCAAATGATCCTGAATTCCACCCTTGATCAATGCCTCCATGATTTTCCCTACTACTGAAGTCAGACTGACAGGTCGATAATTTCCCACTTCACTTTTAGAGCCACCCTTATGTATGGGAGATACATTTGCACTTTTCCAATCCAAGGGAATCTCCCCAGAGTCTAGTGATGCTCGCATAACCAGCCTCAGTGGTTCAATGCACTCGCTTGCCGCCTCTCTCAAGATTATAGGGTATATTCCATCAACTCCAGGAGCCTTACTAGTCTGTAGGCTTGAAAGTTTTTTCATTAAATAATCTTGCGAAATTTCAATATCATTAATTACATATTTTTTAACTTCGCTCCCACAATTTCCCATTGCCACAAAAGGCTTTTCATTTGTAAATATCGATGCAAAATAACTGTTGAGTTCATCTGCAACGGCAGCTGGTGTATTTATTACTATCCCCTTTCCCTTACGTAAAGGTCCGATCTGGTTTGTCCTGCTCTTCTTCGCATTTATATATGTGAAGAATTCTTTATCCCCCCTCTTTGCTCTGTTTGCTAGTGATTTCTCATAAACTGCCTTTGCCTGTCGAACCTTTTCTGTGGCTCTATTACACATCACCTTGTAGCTGTTATAGGCTTCAGTACTTTTTATTGCTCTGTAACGTTTCCATGCCACCTTTTTCTGCTCAAGTAATGTGGCAACTTCACTATTCATCCAACTTGGAACCCTTCTCGTGGAGTATTTTTTTAATGGTATATACGCATTCAAGGCATCGGTGATTAATGTTTTAAAAGCGTACCACAGTTCAAATGTAGTCATTCTCTGCGCGATATCTACCCAGTTAATAGAGGCCATGTAGTACCTTAAGGCATCGTAATTTCCTTTTCTGAAATTAAAACCCATTCGTTTGCCTTTTACTTCTGCTACCTCTCTCGTCATCATCCACCGTAGAACTCCGTGATCACTTCCTGCTACTGGTTCCTCTACTCTCAGCCCTGTTATGTCATCTGATTCATGTGTGATGATGAGGTCTAGGATATTCTTTTCTCTAGTACTTTCCCTGACATGTTGATACAAATAACAGTCATCTAGTTGATTTAAAAATTTTGTTCCCCATGTCGAGTTTCCTTCCCATTTACTCAAATCAATTAGAGGCAAATTGAAATCACCCATAATAAGGCATTGACGCTTACTTGCCCATTCCATTTGCATGTAGAGGCTTTTGTCATAGTCTTCACAATCACCTGGTCTGTAGATTACGCCTACTCGCATTGTACCTTTGTTTCCAACTATCTCACACCATACAGACTCTATACTAGCATGTGAAATGTCTGAATCTGGGAAAGCTATCGTCGCACTCAGGCTGCTTCTGATAAGAAGCATTACCCCACCACCCCTTCTATCTACTCTATCCTTCCTAAATACATTATACAAGCCGTACTGAAACTCATCATCCCCAATTTCCGGGTGGCACCACGTCTCCGTAAGCCCTATTATGTCCGCGTTACTTGTTTTAACCAGCAGTTCGAATTCGCTCATTTTATTGACGACACTTCTAACGTTACTGTATAAACAATTAAGATTTACTGTTCTTGTATATTTAACAACCCTAACACAACCCTTGAAGTTTTTTAGGCTCTCTTCCCTGATATTAGCTACCTGCTCACGTGAAACGTCTTTGCCCCCAGAACATCTAGATAATACGTCCAGTTGGGGTAACAGATAAGAACTCTTAAGGTATGTGCAAGAGTTACATTGACCAATATTATCAGATAAACGCGTGTCAGTAATACCCACATCCCCCCTAACTAGCAGTTTCCCTGAGCCTTTAAGGTATCCTCAATAATACTGGCAAAAACTTTTGCACCACCTTTGTTTAAGTGTATCCCGTCTCTACAAAACAAATTCCTTCTACCTACAAGTGTGGGCCATGCTGATAGAAATTTACCCCCTAAAGCCTTGCAGATTCCTTCAAGTCTTGAGTTAATCCACAAGGCTCTTAACATATAATCCCTCCTATCGTGTCTGGGCAGAATTGCAGACACATAGACATTATGGCCTAGCTCGCGACATTTCCTCAGCATGGTCCTGTATTTTTCCAACAAATCGTCAGATCGTGTACGTTTAATATCGTTTGTCCCCACATGAATAATAATATTTTCTTTACCCCCTTTAAAATCTGACAATCTGTTGGTGACATCATCAATAGTTGCTCCCGGCAGACATACCCTGGTTCTCCTCCACCTATCTTTATTACAAAAAATATTCCCCGTTTCCCTGACAATGGAGTCTCCTAATAATACAATGTCCTTTTTAACCAGAGTAGTTTGCACTTGGTTTTTCTGTTTTGAGGCTCGAATCGGGTGTGCATCACTTGGTAGATTGCTGGAGTTTTGAGTCCCTGACGAGCTCCCAGAAGCATTATTTTCGAGGGCAAGCACTCGTTTTTTCAGGGACTCAAATTGTTCCATCAGTGCACCAAATTGTAATTTAAGATCGGTGCACTCCTTACATCGATCACAAAGAAAAGAATCCCCAGGTGAGGTAGGATTAGTCACCAGGTCGACCTTGGAAAACTAATAATTAAAGGGATGGGCTAGTAATTGCAATCTCGTTTTAAATGGAAGGCTCGCGAGACATTCGATGCAACTTCCTCGACACGAGATCAATTATTAAAGACAGCGACAAAAAATAAGTGAACTGTGCATTTTTTTTCAATCACGAATTGCTTTATGAATTCTCGTTGGTAGGGATTCAATTACACTGGTGTGCAAAACTTAGAAAGACTAGTCAGGTTTTCAACTGTAGCTTCTCATAGGAGTGGCCTGAATACGGGAAAAGCATACCAAAGGAACCTCGTGAGGTACAGAAATGATGAAGGAAACAACACCGACACAACGGACACAAAACGGTACAGAGCAACTTTATTCAAAAACGGCAACATAGCACTGGCTGCCATGATACAGATGCAGCACAGCCAAAGATGGAACAAAGGGAAGAAGTGGTCCTCAGTAGGAGATATGGCCACCTCTAATGTCGATGCAGGCTTTGCACCGCCTGTCCATACTTGGAACAATGTTGTTGATAAGTTCTTGCGGTAACATCGTCCATTCATCTGTCAGTGCCATCTTCATCTGGTGAACATTTTCTGGTGGGTGTGGACGTACCACTAGGCATCTCCCCAGAGCGTCCATATGTGTTCGATGGGATTTAGACCGTTGGAATGGGCAGGCCAATCCATACGAACAATGTCCTCACTTTTCAAAAGCATATCACAGCTGCAGTCGACGGGGTGTGGCGTTATCATCCATAAATACGAACTCGGGGCCAATCGCACCTCGGAACAGACGCACATGGAGAAGGATTACCTCAGTACAGTAAAGTGCACCGGTTACAGTACCGCCTTCCAGTATCTGGAGTTGTGTACGTCCATCCAAGATAACGTCTCCCCAGACGAGAACACCTCGACCGCCATATCGATCCCTTTCGGTGATGTTTGTGGGGTGATACCGTGTGCAAACCTCTCGCCAGATTAGCTGACGTCCAGAATCGCTGCTTAGACTAAATCTACTCTCATCAGTAAAGAGTACCTTACCCCATTGCGCTGCTGTCCAGTCCTTCTTTTCGATGCACCACTGTAAACGGTGTCTTCGATGGGCAGGTGTTAAAGGGATACAGCGTATTGGACGTCGGGCAAACAGTCCAACTTTGTGGAGTCGCCTGGCAGAGTAAACCGCGATATCCTGCGTCCCGTGCTCCTGTGCAGCTGGTTTGCAATGGATCTCGCTGTCTGTTGTCGGTCTCTCTTGGCATGTAGGTGTATATAGTGGTCATCATTGGGCGTTATGTTTCGTGGGCGACCACCCCTGGTCCTTCGAACAGCTGCACCTGTCGTTCTGAAGCCGACCACGCACGTGAGACGATGCTATAGGCGATACCAAACTCTGCAGCCACATTCCTCGCACTTTTATTCCACCGGGTAAAATCATCCAGATGTTGTCTACTGGCCATTTGGTTGTCTGTAGCACTGTATGAAGCAATCGAACGCCTGCAACAATCGTGAGTATGGGTGCGGGCGCACTTTGAATAGAATTTCACAGTGGGTGGGCTACCATCCACCCTACCCCTAGGAGAGGCAGACTGCCCCCCTCCCTGGTAAATTGTGTTCAAAGTGCCCGCACTCCTACTATGGTGCTCGCCATTGGGCAATTTGCACTTAACTGATAAACTGCTGCTTTTATCTGTTTATGTGAGCCCTCTCATCACGATTCAAATTTTTGCATATACACCAGCTTTCTACTGAATGGCCTATTATGCAAATCGCCACAGGCTGTTTCGTTCGATTTTTGTGGCTGTAACCTTTAGAAATAGCGTTGGTCCTTAAGTTTTGCACACCAGTGTACAACCTTTATATAGTTTGTATTAACATTAAATCATTCTGAAAATAACTGAGCAGTAATTCAATCAGGTTTCTTGGATGCAGTTGTGTTTTCACTTTCCATTGTCTGTACGATTTAAATTTGATGATTTTGTTGACCACTTTAAATGCCTTACGAGGAACATGAGGATTCCCTCATGTTCCTATTGCCAGTTTAAAACAGTAAAAGCGTTGGAGTGGGCAGTTATCTTCCTTGACTTCATGAATATCGAAATCACCAATGTCCCTTAAATATTCAGAAAACAGCGCAACATGATCATCCAGAATATTTGCATAGACAGCCTAATTTATCATGGTTTGCTATTTAAAGTAAGGAACCCACTTCATAATGATTAAAACATCCTCAAATAATCACTAACCAACACTTTTCACACAGTCTAGATGAAATACCTCATTACGAAGAGAATTTCATAACAGGGCTATCAAGCATCTAATGATGCCAGACACAATGCCTGGCATCATTAGACAATAGATATCCCTGTTATGAAATCCTCTTCGCAATGAGGTATTTCAGCTCACAATATTCTTTCAAAATTCTAATTACCTGTAAATTGAGAAAAATGGTAACCTTTCACTCTAATTTGGATACGATAAGCAAAGAAGCGTAGAAGAAACGTGTTCAGTCCGTCATATGCCCTAAATACCACAAGTGACAAAACTTTTGTCTGGGATCTGTATCTCTGTCTTTCTCTCCCAATGTGTCAGCGCGATGATGTCGTGTGAAAGAGGGGAATCGGCGAAATGCTCCTTTCAGTTGATAAAAGAAGGGACACTCGAAGATGCCGAGTTCGATAAAATTTGTAGAACTTCTCAAAGAGTTGCATCGTTGTCCAATGGTTTCGACAATGATGGACTTTTTTTATTTATTAGAGAAGGCGGTCCTAGCCATACGTCGTGCAACCCCACCATCTGTCGCAATAGCGTACAGGCAATTTCTAGCATAACACATACTACCACTAGTTGGTTATCATTCCTGACACATGGAGATGGCCAGAGATCGTCTGCCAGCGTACGGATAATACCAAAACAGCATCGATCGTCTGCCAGCGTGCTGATAACGTAATGCACAACATCAATATTACCCCCAATTTGGAGGATATGTCAGTTCATGAGTTCATATATCAATGAAACAACTATGTCGCATTAAAGTTGATCATGAGTCTGCCGGTATTAATTAGAGGATGTCTTTCTCACGAGTAAATATTTAACTGCTTCATCTCACCACAGAAAGTCGACATTGCATTCCCTGCATAAATTCACAATCAGGATAAGAACTTTGTTCCCACAACAACAAATGCAGCTGATGTACCCATCGTATGATTGGTGAAGCTGTAATCAAGAATAGCACTGCTGAGGAAATGGAACGCAATCCATATGAAAATCCATGCAGTAATGGAATAAACAGGACATGTAGCATCATTTCATTAACTACAGTACTAAGGAATACGCAGCTCAGTAGCAGCCCAATAGGAACCACCATCTTCAAGAAGCAAAGCAACAATTCGCTATTCAATCGTCGCCATCACAAGTCGTGGTAGTCTAATCCAACGGAGGAGCCACCAGTTTCTCCGACAGGAATCCAGTCACCAGGAGCCGACAGTCGTGCTTCAAGGGTGATGGATCACAAATTCAAACTCAAGTTTGAATTTGTGATCCATCACCCATCTGGCCTCTAAATGCTACTGCTACTTCAACGTTGAGCTCAATTTCATAGTTGGCTCTTCAGTTCATATAGGTCGCAATACCACTGTACGAGATGTTCCCCAATCGCAGAAAACTTCCGATCTTCTATCTAAAGTGCCACAAGGCAGCGTCCACTCACTTCTACATCTGACTTGTACTAGTGTCCACTCACTCGTACATCAATCAAAGCAGGATCGCAGCCATTCATTCGTCAAGTAACCCATAGGTGTGTAACCAGGAGCCAGAACTTTTCACCAATAGTCTAACCATCGAAGCGTCCACGTCTGTTTCAAAAGAGCAATGTTTTTCATCAGGTCAGCCCGCAAACATCCGCACATGACATTCATCACATCAAATACCCACTGTGGTTCCAACAGGGTAAGTGCCACCATTATGTGCTAACCAAGTAATTTCCGTTTCGAAAGCTGCTAACAAGCCAATAGAATCGATCCATCTTCAATGTGATGCTTAACATATCTACCTATGAGCAAAAAACACACCTTAATTACTGCACCCGAGGGACACATCCTAATGCATCGAAAGACGCGTGGAACAAAGAGTTCTGTGCAACGCAATGAAAACCAATAAAGCACAATACGTGTATTGTAAAAGATCCAATGATCATTGCGCCACAATGAGATATAACTTAGGTGTACGCAGAAAACTAGCTACCAGTGCATCGCAAGAAGATGCAGGAAACACTGAAGCACCATTAGGGCAAACATTGCACAGCGCCACAAGGAGACGCGTGTGCATAATAAAACAAAACCAATTCGCAGTTAGCATTCAAAGCTCCGTGTTGTCAGCTTGGTGCAATCAGAGAAGAAACTTCATTCAGTCCACTATAAGAAAATAAACCCAAGAAAGGCTACACTGAGTAATTCTCAATGATGGACTCATTAAATCATGAACAGGCATCGGTGATAATTAACATTCTGAAGGAACAAGAGGGTTTTAGGCACATCAGCAACTTAGGCCGTATGTAATACGTCTGTAAATTGCCTATGTTCTGTTGTCAATTTGCTCTTTGCTGGACGTAAAACCGAAGAGAAAAGCATGAGGACAGCATGATTTTTCAGGGAGAAAAATCATGCTGTCCTAGCCTGAGATCGACTAACTCTGCCACATTATGAAAAGACCCATAAAAATTCTTCACGTCATTGAGGGAAATCGAACCCAGATCTTTTCTATTCAGTGTGGAGAGAATGGTGATTATGCCAACTGTGCTACGCACAAGGGTAACATTCTGAAACCAGAAACTAAGATAAAAGAACTGGAATTAAGATTCCAAAAGTTATGTGGGCTTCAAATTGCGACATCATTCGTGGACCCCACGGCAGTTGATCCAACAGCTTTCTCAGTTCTCTGGAGTGTGTCTCTCCTGCAAGCTTGGGAAGAGTGGTGTCGCAGTTTCCTCTTACAAACAAAACTATCTTCAGATAGATCATTAGAGCAATTTTTTTTTTTTTAGTGATGGAAAAGTACGAGTGATTGGATTTATTTTTTTATTTATTTTATTATTATTATTATTTATTTATTATCTTTTTTTTTTTTTAAAGTTTTGAAGACATTTGGGAACTCATTTGGAATAGGGCTTCTATAATCCTTTGCACGTATCTGTACAGTTGTGCTCGGTACAAACGTTCAAATTTCTGGTTAGATGGCACTCTATTCAAATAGTGGGATCATCACTTGGCTATAATTAAAGATCTGAAGATGAATTTCAGCATTCTGCGGAGATGACGGCCATCAGAGAGAGCAGGCCGCGGTTTAAGGAATGGCCGATGACGATGACAAATAGAGGTCATCTCATTTCCCAGCAAAGTACGTACCTCTTGACGCATCGATCTCGACTCTTTGTAATTAAGGCTGGGCCAGGTTACAATGGGTGTGTGCGCATTGTCGTCATCCCTCATCTCGACAGGCTATCAGTACTCACTTCCAGCCTCCACATAAAGCGATGTTGAAGAGCAACAATAGGTGGCATGGCAACCACACCCTAATGGAAGATGTCGTCCGCACATCTCGGAAAACAACCACTCGTACCACACTGCCACGAACAGAACTGTGTTGAAGCACGGCTCAGTTTTGTACTCCCCCCCCCCCCCACACTCCACCTTCCGCAGTAGGCTGTGCCACTCACTTAAGGGGGACGGTTATGCGTCACCATAATGTAAAACGTTTTCGCATAGCTCTACCTGTACCAAATACGCACTATTTACACCTGAGCAATGCTTTACGCTTCTCAGTGGGCTAAGATCACTGGTTGCCGCTTTGGGACCCACTGACTATCAAATAAGTTACTCTTTGTGTACACGAGGCGTGCCACCCACTGACCCAAAATCGCTAAGAGAAGCGACAGATGCAGTTTTCATTGATGCAAATTAAATTTCGTATCACAAAATTAGTGCGTGCCACTTGCTTTTTGTTCGTGATCCACCATTGGAACCTCGCGTACCGATTAAACATTTTTCCTTTTATTTTTAAATAATTACGAATTTGTTTGATATGAACGGTGTAATATTGATTCTCACAAAAGAAACTGTTTCTGTTTATGTCCGATAGATGGCAACATAGAGCAACGAATAAATTACTTTCAGAAATGAAGTCATAAATAACCTTTTACAAAGTTCACCCTTTTTTTATCTTTGATTTGATGTTGCATTTATGCTTTTTGAAATACAAATAATTAAGCACACTCTCGTACTGAACTCAAATCCACTTATATAACACAGAAATATTAGATTTGATCATGGAATTTACTGCATACACACGTATGCAGTAACTTGTAAAGCTGTAGTTTAACTGTAAGCTCCCTCTACCGGCATATTTTATGTGTCGGTTAAATACTTTTTAACTGTAAGCTCCCTCTACCGGACTTATAGTTGTCAAATGGCAATTTTTAATAAATAACTTCGCTTATAATTCATCGTATTGAAAGTCCCTGTTATTTGGGTGGTCTGTTATTATTATTATTATTATTATTATTAGCCATATGGCACAAGGAAGCCTGAGGCTTATGCTGCACCAGACAAAAAAAAAAATTTGGATCGAATTTTTTTAACTTGGTCAGCACATGCAGTTCAGTCACTAAATGCACTGGTGTGTAAAAATACTCTTATTGTTTATGATATAAACAGAACGGAGTCTATCTTTGGCGTATTTTGAACCCAGGACAAAACATTACTTAAAAAAACCCAATTTCAATGAAAAAAATATATAATATTAAACAAGGTAAAATATTTTTCTAAATAAAAATAATAATCAACAAAAATTATATAAAATTATGTAAAAGCAAATGCATAGCCCACTATTTCAGGCAGCGCGACATAAATAAATATAAAATGAATACGCGATAAATAATACATTTCTTTAAAAAAATCTATTTTATCAAAGAATTCCCATTCATATACCTCTACTGGTAATTCGGACCCTTGGGGAGTGGTGTACCGAGTTACTACCAACAAATTGCCAAGAGGAGAAGTAGTCCATTCCACAATAACACCACAAGGAACCATGACAACGTCATGGGAGCAATCCATGATGAATATCTTGGATACTCTCTTTATCAGCGACGCCGATCATCTCACAACACAACAGCAGCAAATTTGTATAGATAATGACAATTACCACATTGACTCTGTGGAGGAAGAATTTAACACTGAAGAACTGCAGCAAGCCCTTGGCAAAATGAAGGATAAAAAATCCCCAGGATTAGATCGCATTGAACCAGAAATACTAAAAAAGGTCGCCCAGGTAAATCCCCAATTTCTGCTTAACCTGTTCAATAAATGCCTAACCCAGGGATCCTTCCCAGAAAGCTGGAAAATAGCTGAATTAAAGTTAATACTGAAAAATCCATCGAAGCCTCCAGAACAGCCTAACTCATACCGACCCATTGCCCTCTTGTCCACATTGAGCAAACTACTTGAACGCCTCCTCCATACCAGACTCCTAACACACTACACAGAAGCTGGCCTACAATCCAATTCACAGTATGGATTTCGCCCAGGACGCTGCACAGAGGATGCTCTCTACCAAATAACCCAAGCTGCAGCCAACACTAATTACAAGTACTTTCTCCTCATAACCATTGACTTTGCCGGGGCCTTTGACATGCTCTGGTGGCCAAGCATTCTTCGCAGGCTAAGATTGGCACGCATACCAGCCAACTTATACAGGTGTATAGAAAGTTACCTTTCCAACAGGAAGATCACCATTTCCTCACCATACCAGAAGCTCACCAAATCTATCTACAGAGGTTGCCCACAGGGTTCGGTCCTCGGCCCGTTCCTCTGGAACATCGTCCTTGATGAGTTACTTGATCTGGACCTGGGCTCTGTTACTATCCAAGCATTCGCAGATGATATTACCATCTCCATCGCAGCGGACACCAGAGCAGCTCTCGAGGCCGCTGGAAATCAGGCACTACAGATCTTACAGGACTGGGCAACTCTACACAAGCTCCGGATTTCTCCACAGAAGACACAATCCATACTTCTCAAAGGCACCCTACAAATATCAAGGCCACCTCAGATCAAGGTACAAGGAAAAACCATCAAGCTGGTAACTTCCCTAAAACACCTGGGTATCATCCTGGATTCAAAGCTCTCCTTCTTCCCGCACCTCTCATACCTTCAAGTAAAAATCAGAAATTATGCAGCCTTAATCGTCCGAGTAAGCAGGTGTGACTGGGGTCTGAACCGGAGAACACTCAAACTCCTGTATAACGTTATATTCCTCCCTGTTATTACATACGGATCTGGGATTTGGTACCATAGAGCAATAATTGTTCGCAATAAAAGCAAACTGGAAACAATTCAGCGAAGTATACTGCTTGCCATTACCAGGGCCTGTTGCACAGTAAGTTCTCCGGCCCTACAGGTTCTTGCAGGTGTCCTCCCCCTTGACTTGGAGGTTATCCGTCGAGGATTGCACTACTGCCTGTCGCGGGGAATCCCAGCTACCATCTTTGGACATACCATCAACACCCGCACTGACTGCAAGCAAGAAAAGAAAAAACTAGCTGCCATGCTACTACAAATCTGGCAGACAAGATGGGAGGAGACGGACAAGGGCCTAATAACTAAGAAATTCATCCCGGATGTCAAACTAGTTTATCCAAAGTCGCCGCCTTGGTTCTCTCCTGGCCTCTACTGTACATATATTATAACTGGACACGGCTCTATAAATCATAAGTTGACTACCTTGGGAATCATCAATAACCCCTACTGTACATGTGGAGAAATTGAAGATTGGGACCATCTTCTTTATAACTGCCCAATTTATAACGATCTTCGAGGAACACTGTACACAAGGCTACAACACATACCTCAAGGACAGGAGCACCTGCTAATTTCTGAAGAACAATATTATAAATCATTAACGGAGTACGCACAGAACCTCTTTTCTAGGCGTAGGACTCTACAACCAACTCAAGCAAGCCAGGGATAGAAACTTGTAAAGGACTTACTCAAACTCGAAATAAAAAAAAATCTGTACTTGACTGTTTTACCAGCATCGACTTGCTAACCCTGGAACATCCAAAGTAGGATTACCTGCTAACTTTCCATATGGTTTGGTAGGCTCCAGTGGTCTTGACCACTCCACCGCAAAATATAAGTCACACTCAGCACTCTCGCTGAGTGGTTTTTCTACCCTTCTGGAGTTATCCCCTCCCCCTTTTCTCCTGGTGGGGCATATGCTCCACTGTCAATTTATGGGATGCCCTTACCCACATCCCCTTACTCTTACTTTCATCCCCCATCTTCTTCCGTACACCCTGTACTGCCGCACTCTACCTTATTTATTTATTTTTTTTTTTATTTTATTTTATTTTATTATTATTTTTTTTTTTTTTATTTTTTTTTTAAATTTAATTTATTATTATTATTTTTTTTTTTTTTTTTTTTATTATTTTTTATTTTTATTTTATTTATTTATTTATTTATTTATTTTTTTTTATTTATTTATTTTATTTATTTTTTTTTATTAATTTTTTAAATTTTTTATTTTATTATTATTATTTATTTTTTTTTTTTATTTATTATTTTATTTTTTTATTTTTTTTTATTTTTTTATTTTTTTTATTTTTTTTTATTTATTATTTTATTTTTTTATTTTTTTTTTTTTTATTTTTTATTTTTTATTTTTTTTTTATTTTTTTTTTTTTTTATTATTATTTTTTTTTTTTTTTTATTTATTTATTTTTTTTTTATTATTATTTTTTTATTATTTTTTTATTATTATTTTTTATTTTATTTTATTTATTTTTTTTTTTTATTTTTTTTTTTTAATTGGTCTCCGTTCAGGAAGCTCAGGCGACTCTGACGGAGACCTGCCAGAGAATAATGGGCAGCCTGGCTACCTCCTAGTGGTGTGTGCGGGCAACGTGGGGTTCCACCAGGGGCCCTGCGGCCAAATGCCAGGACATACAACAGAACCCAACACAAAACTACACATTCAACACACTACACTTTTTCTGGCATTTACAGTGTTCTGTATTTCTTCACAGTGTACATATGGCGCAGATGTGGGAAACCACAGGTGGCGCCCGACCCTAACACTATGCACACTATGCACACTATACCTTCCACATCACGAGTCCTTGCACCACTTTTGTGAATTGGGGGACATTAGAGATAAAAGTCTGAAGTGATATTGGCGTTTAAAGCCTGGAGGGATGTCACTGCCTCTCTAGTTCAGGGGACCGTCTCATTAATTTCAGCAACGGAATGATGCACTACATGTATCCTGTTGTATAGTAAGGTATGTACCGCCTTTGCATAACTTTAGTAGCTTTTCTAATAAAGCCTTCTTCGAGATTGTTATATCACTTAATTTAAGATTAGAGCAGTCTGGCTCCTTGATCATTGATTTCTCGTGATTCGAATAGTCTTTCAACTGTAAAGATTGTTACAAAGTACCTATTCAATTTGTTAGCCACTTTTGCTGAGCTTTTCATTACTTTTCCACTTCGATAAATGAACGAAAGAACTCTTTGATTTTATTTTTAGCTATCTTTGTTGTGATTTTTTTTTTTTTGTCTTCAGTTTTAACCTATCTTGTCCTCTCAGTGGTTTTGATATATATATATATATATATGTGTGCTTCCAACGTTCATATAAATCAGTGTCTTGCAATCACCTGTAACTGGCCCATGCATTTTTTTTTTTTTTTTTTTTTGTGGTCAATTAACCATTAACCTCTCTTGTCATCCATTTTAGCAGTTTTTTTTTTTTTTGCAGGATGTCACTGGATATAAATTAAATTCTTAAATTTTTCTGGCTCTTTATATACAGATACAACACTGTATCTGCTGAAACACGATTTTCCTGCTGGTATGTGACTACTAATGGGGTTTGCACTTGTTTTAATGTTTCTTTTATGCAGATAACATAATTAGGCAGGATATAATTAAAAGGAGGGTGAAGTGTGAATTTCGCCAATGGCAGTAACCTGTGTCATTTCTATGACCCCCCCAAATTAGCAATTTCGCTGAAAAAGACTTCCTCAATGGCATAAAGAAAAAAACCCCACCTCCTCTGTTCAAAATCTTTAAAAAACAAATTTTGTTTGTTTACAAAATACAAAACAAATTTTTATTAACTAGGACAGGTCAGGCTGAACCCCCCCACCCCCCCATAAGCCTTATAGACTCCCTTATGTCTAGGGTTAATTCACAAGGCTTTCATCATGTGCCCACGAATGTTTTTTTTTACTTTTTGTTCGCAATCATTGGTCCCTTAGATACCAAGGATTGTCGACACTAGAGCCATTTGTTAAACTTCCTAGCCAACCCGGGGAAACAGGGTAACCCAGACAATATTTTGGATGAGACTGCTTGACATCAACATTAGAACAAGTAAATAAACACAAGGTCATATCTCTGGCTCGGATTGCTGTGTTTGGGCTTTGGAGGATGGGAAGCATCTGCTGTTGGATTTATGTGTGCGATTTATGCACATCTAGGACAGCAGTTAAGCTTTGTCACCCAAATATAAGATCCTGGTCAGGAGCATAAATTCGCTGAAATTCTGTTATGTTCCAATATTTTTAGGATTACGCCAGAGCTTTGTTTACTCGGCTCTCTGCCAACTAAGAAAAATTTGAGTGATTACAATTGGCTAGGATAACCTGTTGAACTCACTGGTGGAACACCAAAATGTTCTTGAGAGGTGAGTATGGCCACAAGTCTACATGCGATTCCTTTTGCAAATACAGTATGACAGATATGTATAGGCACATGGACTGAAGAAGATTACTCTGGCTTTATTTCATAACTGCAGATTGTTTACACATAAATACAATATGAATGCTTGGACACTACATGTTTTATTGGCAAACTTTGCGTTTCTTCTACTTTGATTGTCTTTTAATATTTGTCATTTGAAAATTAACTGTTTATCTTTATAATGCTGCTTGTCTGTGTGTGTGTGTGTGTGTGTGTGTGTGTGTGTGTGTGTGTGTGTGTGTGTGTGTGTGTGTGTGTGTGTGTGTGTGTTTGTGTGTGTGTGTGTGTGTGTGTGTGTGTGTGTGTGTGTGTGTGTGTGTGTGTGTGTGTGGTTTGTGTGTGTGTGTGTGTGTGTATTGACCACAATTTGGAACGGGAACTATCTAAACCTGGCGGGATTTCCTTGCTGGAACGATGGCGTGGACTACTAATGGTAAGGGATTGCTGGTATCCACAGGTTATTGGCTTTTGCTTTCCAATGGATTCGAATATGTAGACTAATCATCACGGACTAGTTGATACGCGTATAGTTGTAGCCTGCCTCCTAGTGGCGGGGACGGGTACTGGGAAACAGCCTTCCTGGTGATCGCTGCTTCCTGGTATTAAAGTAACGTAACCAGAAACTGCTAAACAACATACACACAAACTAACAGAAGCTGAGAGGTAAAATTCTCAAAATCTTATGTCAAATATTATGTGGAATTATAATTTCATATAATATTAGGCGCCCCCACCATTTTTTTAAGTCGTTCAAGAAATCACCGAAAACCAAATAAATCGGCTTTGATTTGGCTTTGTCATATTTTGACGTAGTCAGTGGATGAACTTATAATCAGCATTGATTCCTAGAACGTTTCTTAGGTTAAATATTCTGTCCAGGAATGAAATTTTTTTTCTTAACGGACTTCTTAACAACAGATCTTGAGTTCAAGTTCTGTGAATGGGGAACAACTTCCTCAAAAATCATTCAAATGTGACTTTAAAAATTAATGTCACTGAGCTCAGTCTGTTACGTGCTTGATATGAAATTGGTTTTCATAAAAAAAAAAAAGTAGAACTTGCAGATTAAATCTCCCAGCCTTGAACAAACCAGAAAGTCAATATTTTGCATTTCTTTTTTTCGGAAAATATAAGGAAGATTAACAGTTTTCAGATACTTATCTGCAAACCGATGATTTCTGTAGCCTTACTATCGGCAGATTTTCTGCGTTCCCAAAAACAGATGCAAATAAAATAGCAACTGGTGAATAGGATAATACATAATCCACTTCATGTGTTGCTTCGCCATACAACTATAACACTGCAATCTTCCCCCGATATCTTTGATTTCTTCTTAAACTACCTTTTCATCCTCAACAGAAATATATTTTGTAAGCAGCCAATTCTTTGTAGGCAAAGCCATCTTCCCTTTCGTCTGTTTCGAGTCATTCAAGAATCCTGACATTCCAGTTTCTCTCTTCAAATCCCCAAGGCTCGAAAGTGTTTCAACTGTGTCCAGCAGGAGTGTTTTTCTTTTTCAGCCTGTTGGGTCCCGGTGCAGTTAGTTGCTTCTATTGAACGTTTCTGTTTCCAACCGGTGTATTGCATGTTTATTTACCGTAACTTTCCTTTCAAAATCCAAACAACAGTTACAATATCCGAGCAACGAACATTTTGTCAATGTGTATCTAAATATATATACATATTTTTTTAAATTTCTTTCTTCTTCAATTCATAGCCACTGCAGGTCTTATATGTTTACAATAAATCGTTTAGGCATTTGCAGATTTTGCAAATCTTTAAGTTCAATTCGGGTAAAACCGTGAAAAGTTGCCCAATTACGATTGTAATTGGGCAACTTTTAGTGGAAGGCAGTTTCATGGCGAAAAGAATGGTATTTGAGGAGCAGTATAGCATTTATCAGTGTGGTGCTTAATATGAGTAGTTCCCGAGAAGAATGTGTATTAATATTGAATCATAATCTAAGAAATGCGATTGAGAAAACAGGCTTGGATCTTGAAGAAGAGGTATGCAGTGGATGCTACTTCACTATTTAAGGGTACCCAAAGTACCTAAAAACAGATATAATTTTATCGAAATTGTGGCTAGTCGCCCAACTCCAGTCTTTGCAGCTGTTTCCCTGGGTCGGCTCTGTACACAGAAAAATCCACATGATCAGGTTGAGCTGAAATTGGTTCCACTGAATATATTCTCCGTTTTCTAATGTCGTAACTAATGCTGAAGTAATCCAAATAACCCTTGTTCTTTAGCCCAATCTTTTCCTATTATATATTAATGACATCAACTGCATATCATATCCAATTCCTTTCGATATTGAAACGTTTCTGGCCAGTTTGTCGTAATGAAAAAACATAATCATATACTGTAACCAATAATGAACATTACCAGTAACAATAAAAATTATTCACATATTTATTTTATTCCGATTTCCAGTTCAATAAACCCGCTCTACAAACCTAGTTTCTCGAATATCTACTTCCAGGATATTAAATACATAGAATATACATTACACGAAATGTGCAGGAATTGCCCTGCACATCCTCCCCGAACCGGGTAGAAAAGATTTGAGTTCGAATCCGATCGATGAAGTGAGGAATTTCTATGGGCCTTTTTCGCAATATGGCTGAGTTAGTTGGTCTCGGACAAAGGTAGCACGGTTTTTTCTCCGGAAACTCGTGTTTTTCGTCCAGCAAACGAAAATCGACCAAAGAACAGATGTAATTTACAGACAATATACACGGAGCAATATGGCCTTAGTCGCTGATGCTCCTAAATATCCTACTACTACAACAACAGAGAGTAATTCGGTGTTGGAACAAACTGCCTTTTGGAGTTGTGGAAATGGGTAGCTTGAATAAATTTATAGAATTAGACATATTAGAGAGATTGATTGTGTTGTTGTTTTTATTTTATATTTTTGGCTGATGCTGTATAAGCTTGCTTTCTTGAATCAACTGCTACCTCTAATACTAACACTAAATGCATTTCCGGGTAATTGTTCAGAGGGGTGAAATTTAGTTAAATTCGATCCTTCTTAAACTCGATCTTGTTTCATTTCTGGCAAAAAAGAGTCTTCTGCTCCCATGTTTATTTTCGATGACACTCAGATTCTGGTGTATGCATCCCCTCTACACTACTTCAAAACGATTTGAATCTGATCAGTTTAATGATTCCTCTCTTTCAAAACTTACTTCACTGTCTATCATACAGCCGTTCAGTTTCTGCTGTATGCATTTCACGTTATGCCGTAGACCAGGGGTGGCCAACGAGTCGATCGCGGATTTAATTTCGGTTAATCACGACGATTTGTGCACTTTGTGCAATGAAATTTTTGAGATGGTAGATCGCAGCACATTTTGAAGGAAAAAAGTAGATCGCATCACAAATTAAGTTGGCCACTGCTGCCGTAGACAGTGCTCTTCTCAATTAGCATCTGCAATTCGAGCTCTTTCTTCTAAACAAATCCAAACATGTGCATCAATTACCCGATATCCATTATTCATGTTTCACCTCTACATTCACTGAAATAACCTTTTCTTTATTTCCTCGTTTCTGTTTACCGGAAAAATCTCCCTCTCCTTGTGATTTTCTGAAAACTGCAACCAACGGAAATTCAAGTCCAATGTCAACAAAAACGTTACCGCATCACAATATTCAACCTGCTCACGAGATCAGGCGACTGTAGACTCCAATAACCTTTCGTGTTTAGGGTTATATAAACAAAGGCGACAGAGAAGTTAAAATACATTTTGGGTTAAATAATTTGAATTACTTTATATTCTGGTCAATTTCTGTTTTTTGCCTTAAAAATTCATGATTAATCATATGTTCTCTTTAAAAAAGCGTAACCTCCCCTTTTATGATCATCTTTCTCATCTTGAATACTGGTATTATCGTACAATATTTGGTATTACATAAATTCTGCATTAAAAATTACCGTCTACTTTTTATTCAATTATTTATGGTTTTATGTTAAAAAGTCTGCATTATGACATTTTATTACACTGCAAAAGCAAACAATGAACAAAGTTAGACAGAGAGAGAGAGAGAGAGAGAGAGAGAGAGAGAGAGAGAGAATTTTTATTGCCCTTCACGGCCATAAAGCCAGGGGTTTACAGCCTCCCGATACTTCCAGGACACTCGAACAATTATTTACAAAATGAAAAAAGATAATTAGACAAATGAAAACATATTTTAATACAAAGGAGAGAACTCCTCACGAGAGTTAGGTCTGATCGACCAGGAAGACCTGTTAGTTTAACTTATTTTAGGGGGGAAATAATGGAGTCACTGGTTAAAGAGATGATACAGGACCGCCTAGACAAGCCAGCAGTAATATTTCAGACACAGCATGGGTTTGTTAAGGGGAAATCTTGTCTGACCAATTTGATTGGATACTACAATGTGATCACAAAGAAACTGGATGAAAAAAAATAATTCTGATATCATTTACTTGGATTTCAGGAAAGCTTTTGATACTGTTGCACATGGAAGACTACTGTACAAATTGGAGCGGTATGGCATTAATGGCAAGTTACTGCAATGGAGAAAGGGATGGTTGAGTGGGAGACGACAGAGAGTGGTAATAAATGGACACTGCCCTACGTGGACTAATGTTATTAGCGGAGTACCCCAAGTTCTGTGCTGGGCCCATTGCTGTTTTGTGTATTTATCAATGATATCGATGAAGGTATATCAGGCTTAATGTCCAAGTTTGCAGATGATACAGAGGTTGGCAGGGCTGTTGATGACAGTAAAGACAGTATGCTGTTCCAACTGGATCTAGAAAAGTTAGGCAGACGGGCTGAGAAGGGGCAACTGAAGTTTAACACCGACAAATGTAAAGTGACACTAACCCAAGAAAAACGTACCAAATGTGTGGTACTACAATCAGGGAGGTGGAGAATTAAAAAGACCTGGGGGTAATTGGACAGTCAGGTATGAAGTTTTTTGAGCAGTTTAGATGCACTGCCAGAGCAGCTCATGGAGTTCTGTGAATGATATATAGGAAATTTGCTAGCAGAGACAAGGAGGTAATTATCCCATCCTTTAAGACAATGGTCAGGCCACACCTTGAGTACAGTATACATGTCTGGAGGCCTAATTTTATGAAGGATGTAGAGTTCTAGAAGGAGTACAGAGAAGGGCAACAAGTTTGATGAGAGGGAAAAAAGGGTGTACTTACGAAGAAAGCCAAAGTTCTGCAAGTTCTTAAGTCCAGCATCTGGAGTCTAGGCACCTGCGAGGTGATCTGATCCAGGTGTATTTTTAATTTTTATTTTCTTTATGTAAACCCTAAACACGAGAGGTATTAGAGCCTATAGTACTTAGTACCGTGCTTGGGTTGGAGGTTGAAAAGACGAAAGAAGATATTTGTCGACATTGGACTTTTGAACTTTTGTAGACTAATTTTCAGGAAATACGTAGGAAGGAAGGTTGTACCAAAAACGGCAGTTGAATGAATAAACGAGGAAGATGAAAAGCTGGTTCTGTGAGTTTGAAGTTGGACAGTAAATGGATGATGGCTGGTGGTGGCACGTGTTCGGACTGTTTTGAAAGAGAGAACGGGAATTATAGAAGCCAGTTCAGAAGAACAGTGCCCAGGGAAATATCTGTAGAAGAGTCATGCAGCAGAAACAGTACATCTATGAGACAGCGAGTGGAGAGACTCTGTTAGAGGTGAATCATTAATTAACCTACCTGCCCTCTTCTGAACGGAATCCAGAAGCCTGAGAGATGTTTCGGGGGCACCACCCCAGATGTGGGAACAATATTCCATGGTAGCGCGAATTTGCAATTTGTAAAGCGTTAACAGCTGTTTGGAAGAAAAGTAATGCCGAGAGCGAAAGAGAAAACCGAGTTTTTTAGAGGAGGCAATATTTGTAATGTGCGTGTGCCAAGAGAGATTAGAAGTCAAGGTAATCCCCAAACGAGATATATTATTTTGCCTATCGGAGTGTCACCAAACATAAGCATAGAAGCAGAAGAAAACTTTTTGCGAGATATAAGAAAAGACTGAGTTTTAGGATTGAAATCAACTACGTTGTCTTTGCCTCACTGGAGAAATACCTGGAGATCGGCATTTAAGGAATTGATGAATATTCGAGAAGTTGAAGCCGGTTCAGCAGGACAATGTTTCTCAAAATGGAAGGTGGAATGCATTGTGCTATCATCGGCAAAACTATGGATAGTATTTACAGTCAATGGAAGAAGGTCATTAATATACAAGAGGAAAAGAGCGAGGGAAAGAACTGAACCTTGGGGGGACACCGGCATTAGTGGGGAAGTTAAAAGGCAGAGAGCCATCTACCATCACCCTCAGTGAGTGACCAGAGAGAAAACTGGACAACCAATTACAAAAAAACAATTGGCAAACCATAAGATGGAAGCTTTTTTAGAAGACCTTTATGCCAAACACGATCGAAAGCCTTTGAGATGTCAAGAGCAACTGCTTGTGTTTCACCGAACTTTTCCATTGAATTAGTCCATAAATGGCTAACATAAGCCAGAATATCACCAGTGGATCTACACTGACGGAATCCATACTGGCGATCGTGGATCAGACGGAAGGTTTCTAGGTAATTTAAGAGTCGGCGGTTAATTGATTTCTTCATTATCTTAGGAAGAGTAGAAGTAAGTGCAATGGGACGATAATTGGATGGGAGGGATTCGTCACCCTTTTTAGGAACTGGCTGGATATGAGCAAATTTCCAAGCAGAAGGAAAAACACGTTTGGAACAAGAAAGTGAAAAAAGGCGGCAAAGAACAGGAGTAAGTTCAGGAGCACAGGTTTTAAGAACAAGTGTAGAAATACCATCAGGATCTGGAGCTTTCTTAGCATCGATTCGTCAAAATCTTTCTAACATCCTTTTGACGGAAGACCACAAGAGGCATTGAATGGAGCATGTTGGGAATGGTGGGAATTGTTTTACCAAGATCAGTAATACATGAGTTGGAAGAAAAATGGGATGCTAGCAGGTCAGCTTTACCCTTGGCTGAAGTGACAACAGAACCATCTGGTTTGGACAGAGGTGGAAGCATAGATGGGTAAAAATTGCAGCCAATAGCTTTGGAAAGAGACCAGAATGCTCGGCTACCATTAGAGCAAGAAGCAGGTTTTCTACTCTTAGCCTGTTCAAAGTCTAGTTTGGACTGATTAATAACTGCTTTACAATTGTTGCGAGCTTTGGTGTAGGCAGAAAATGAAACTGAAGAATTAGAAACAAGCCAATTACGATATGCAACGTTCTTCTCTTGAATAGCCTTAGCACATTTATTGGAAAACCAAGGTTTAGATAAAGGACGACATTTTAAAGTGGAATGTGGGATAAAGGATTCCATTCCTGTAAGAATAATTTCACTGACACGATCTCAGCAAACGGTGACATCAGAAGTTTTGAAATAGTATTCTGACCAAAGAAGAAAAGAAATCTCGCAGGTCATCCCATTTTGCATTCTTGTAATACCAGACAATACGAGGTTGGGAATAGCCAAGAGATAAAGGCTCCATTAGAGAAGAGACAATCATCAAGTTGTGATCTGAAGTGCCTAAAGGACCTCTCACTTCGACCGTGTACTTAGAAGGGTTGTTTGTGAGAAAAAGATCAAGCGTGTTGGCTGTATGGTTAGAATTGTCTGGTATTCTTGTAGGTAAAGGAACAATCTGTGCTAGGTCATTAGTAATTGCAAAAGCCTCAGCATCTCGACCAGCTGGGTCGATGGGACTAGAAAACGGAACCTAGCTGGAGTTATGAACATTAAAATCACCAAGAAAAATTATCTCACTGTTAGGAAAGTTGGACTGGAGACAGTTTAGTTGCAAAGCGAGAAAGTCAAAGAGCTACAAGTGATTAGTGGAGTTGGGAGAACGGTAGAGACAGCAGATGAATTTGAAACAATGGGGTAGAGAGATTTTAAGCCAGAGACGATCGAAAAAGGAGATTCCAAACTACCAAGTCTCTGCAGCGAACATCGGAACGGACATATACACAAGTACCACCTTTCAGGCGAAAACTCAGTTGCCCGAATAATTTAGGCAACTGAGATGAGCAGTAGTTGAATCAACCGATAACTGAGATTCTGTCAGAAAGAGTACATGGGTTTGGCAGACTGCAAGTGGAAATGGACATCGTTGAGATTAGAATTGAGACCACGTATATTTGTGAAATGAATTAGGAAGTGATTGGGAGGTTTAGATCTTTGAGCAGATAAGCTTACTCTATTAGTTTGACAATTCATGGTGTATTCAATAGTAAGAAAAGGTGAGTGGAACATGCTGTATGAAGTAATGAAATTTTTGGATATGGCGTACACATGGTAAGAATATACCCAGATCCTTGACAAAACGTGGCCTCGACAATGCTCCCCGCATTCACACTACTCGGACTCCCTCCAGTCACTATCTGGCAGAGTAGAGGTAGCAAGATTAAACATTAGCTGATCCGGAAGCCTCCTAAAGAGTTACCAATAGGTTCGGTCCGGTGTACTAACTACGGCTAGACTGCGAACGTTTTAGAGTTGTACCCTCGAAATGAAAGAAAGATTGGATCTCGCCACGATGTTCGTCATAACCTCAAAAATCATCAATCATACTTCATGATGGAAGAGATGGGGAATGGTTGACCGGAACTTAGCTCTGGAGACTAAACATAACTTCCACCATTTCAAGCCTCCAATAAGCAAAGTGGTGGAAGAGCACCAGTTGATGAGAGTCATCTACCACTTAGTACTGCCTGGTAACAGAGAGGGGGTGGTATTCCTCCATATGGTGTGGGCGCAACACTTCGACCTTTGCTTACATTGGCTCACACCTGGGTGGTCACCCACCGTGTGGTTCTGCATGGAGGTTATACCCAGGATTAGTAACAGTCCCACCATCATCAAGGTGCAATCAGAGGATTTGGCTGTCACAGACCGTCCGGACTTCGCCGAAATTGGGTCCATTTTACTTGAGTTTTGCCCGAATATCAGTTCCATCAGCGATTCAGACTTCCAGGTAGCAAGTACAGCTTGTCTGGCATATCTGAGAGAATGTCTGTGACAACATCAAGGACTCAAGGTGTATAAGGCCTTGAATGGTTTGAGTAGGCTCAATGCTGACACGATACTTCCGCTTGCTCAGATAAAGAACCCGAGGGGATATAGATTCAAGTTGAGGAAAGACGGTTGTAGAATAGATGTGCGGAAGTTTGCCTTTAGCCAGCAGTAGTTAATTGCTGAACAAACTTCCATATGTTGTTCTGGAAGTTGATAGCTTAAATAAATTTAAGGCTGAACTAGACAAACATTTGAAGTGACCCGATGGGTTAATTTTTTTTTTTTTTTTTTTTGGCTAATGCTGTATAAGCTTGCTTTCTTCAATCATATGCCTCAAGTAATGCTAATGCTATGTGGTAAGTGCATATGCTGAGCAGACAGAAATCATGGGATACCCACCTAGTATCGGGTAGCCCACCTTTCGCCCGGATACGGGCAGTCACACGGCGTGGCATTGAGTCCACTAGTTCATGAAACGGTTCCACAGGTATTTCCATCCATGCTTGCTCCACCGCTGTCCATAATCCCGTCGCATTCCTGGGTGGACGATCCACGTCTCAAACGACCTTTCCACAGCATCACAAAAATGCTCCACTGCATTCGTGTCCGATGAACGGGGATGACATTCCATGGTGGTAAATACTGCCTAATGCTTTTCGAACGGTGTTCTAGTCAGTACGGCTCTGTGGCGAGGTGCATTGTCATGCTGGACGAGTTCATTACTCTGTGGGTGCACGATGACCGGGTATTGATGCAGATGGTTTGCAGGGATGGAGAACCTGGACCGTTCAGAGATATATCTAGATGTACCAGAGTTCCCAACATGCCAGTTGAACAAGTCCCAACCATTATCGACTGTCCACCTGCCTGAACAGTTCCTTCTTGACATGCTAGGTGCATAGCTTCGTGCGGTTTCCACCAGATACACACCCGAACGTGCCTCTCGTATGCTTGAAATAACTGGAAAAGGGACTCATCGTACCAGGCGACCCGTCACAAATGATCCAAGGTCCAGGCGACCCGTCACAAATGATCCAAGGTCCAGTGCCGATGTTCTTTCGCCCAGTTGAGGCGTAGAGTCCTGTGTCATGAAGTCAGCAACGGGACTCTGATGGTTGGGCGACTCTCATAACCTGTTGTGGCTAGTGACCGCCTGATGTTCTTGGCGGAGACGTTTTTGGCACCTCCCTTGTTGAAGTTGGCGGTGATTTGTTCTCTCCGGTTGGCTGAAACAATGCGATACAGACGTCGATGGCCACGTCCATCCACCCCCTTTCTGCGCCCACAGCGCTGTCCACTATAAGATGTTATTCCGCAAATGGTGTATTCCCAATACACTCTTGATACTGTCGAAAGGGAATAGTGCAATTTGTATCACATCCATCCGCAATAGAGTGACTCATGCGTCGGGCAACCACTATTATCCCTCTTTCAAAGTCGGTTAACCCACGACGTTTATCCATACTGACATTGCATTACCGTATACGTGAATGCAGCGTACCTATATGCCTGCCAAATGGTGGGTTCGTACACGAACGAGAGGGGTGACAGCGTTGCTTTGTCCAGGAACCGGGTATCCCATTAATTGTGTCCTTTCAGTGTAGTACACCCTTATCGAACTAGTCCAATATACCTGAGGACATTTTCCACGGTCTCGTGAAGTTGATGACCCGCTGGGTGCAAGCGGTTTTCAAGGCGAATGGCAGCCCAGAACGCTATCATGTAGGTAGTCCTAATGTTTTGGCTCATGAGTGTATTGACATTTTATGATTTTGGTGGTGGTGCAAGTGTTAGATAGCCAACAACATCCTTATACAATGCTTTATAATGAAATTAAGAAGGCAGAACTCTCTATTTATATCAATAAACGTTCCAACAAGTTACAGCAAATCTGTCAATATTTCTTTATTTCTTCTTTTTATTCTTTCTGCATTTTAGCAATTTGCCAAGCTGTAAATGGAAGCTGAGATTTTAGTCCATCATTTCTCTCTGTTACTGAAACACGAATAAAGAAGTCAATCATTGGTTGATTCAAAGGAAATCAAAATCTTAATATACACCTAATCCACTCTCATGAGTAGATTAGGTGTGTGTTAAACATCAAAGCAACTAAGGCTGTGAGGCGTCTTTATGCTGTACGTGTATTTTTCTGTTAGAAAAGCCCTAATGTCCCGAGGGGGGAAAATATGCAATTGTCGCCTGAGATTGATTCCGTAGAGACAAAATTCTTAAATAAACTAGACTTGAAGTTTTTGAAGGAATTGTGAAGTGAGAAGACTACAGATACTGTACAGTTCCTTGGATGTCTAGAAGACATGCTCCAAACTCGATGATTTTATCTGATCAATTGTCAGCAGTATTTTTAAGGGAGAAGCAATTTTCAGCTGGTTGGTGACATCAACATCACGAAGGCTCAAATAGAATGTGCGAGGATTGAGTTCGCTCTTAGCTAGATAATTAAAGATCCATTGCAGATATGATTTGAATTTGAATGAAAAAAAATCATTCAAGTTCAGTTTCCTCTGGATACGATTTGGGTTCAGCCCATGATTCCGCTTGTATTTACAAACCACACTGAAGCATATTTCGATTTGTGGACTGATTTGAGTATTCGCGTGATTTTGGTTGTAAATATATTACTAATTATAAATATTGCTATAGATTCATCAAAATTGAAACTGAAGACATGTCCAGGAGGAATTATTTTATTTTAAACTGTTCTTTCTTTCTTGGGGTTTAACTTTTCCTCTTCATTTCTCACTTGCTCCCACATCCTGGGACTCATCTCGCACAACGCCTGCAGAGTTTCTCGCCTCTGTGGGAAGACACGAAGAAAATTTTGAAATACTTTATATTAGTGATGAGATTAAAAATACTGTTTGTGCGTATGTGTGCGTGTGCTTACCTCAAGAATGATCTCCTGTAAAATACAGTATAACGTCGACACCATCTTCTTACTTGGTGGAGAAAACGCTACGACCACATTCTTTTGAGTATTGTGCCGTAGCAGTACACTGTCCTCATCTCCTAGAACCGACAGAAAAGAAAACGTGAAAGACTGAAAAGCAGCAAGAAAACAGTACAGACTCGTAACCAGCCTGACATGAAGATAGAGTGAAAAAGAGTCTTTTCTACCCAATGTGGGAGGACGGTGATTATACCAACTGTGTTGCCCACGAAGGCTATGCTGAAAGAAAAAAGGACCCACTCTATACTGGGGGATCGCGGGTACGACAGTGAATATAATCACTTTCCTTTCCATACAAGATGGGAAAAGTATAGGTTCGAATCCCGGTAGTGACGCAAGGAATCTTTATGGGCTTTTTTCTTTTTTTTTTTTTTTTCACGTGGCTGAGTTAGTCAATCTCGCTGTGATTTGCTTGGTTTTTCTTCTCCAGGAAACAGGCAAATTGGGTGTGTTCTCTGGTCGATTTGTCTGTTTTGCTGGACGAAAACACCCGTTTCTGGGGTAAAAAATGCTATTTATACATGAGACCGACTAACTCAGCCACGGAGTAAAAAAAAAGGCAGAATTACTTAACAAGTACAGGTCACTGTTGAACAAAAGCCGAGAATTAGGGTTGAATTTGAAAGTGTCTGCAATTCTGCCCAGACACGATAGGAGGGAGTATATGATGAGAGCCTTGTCGATCAATTCGGCCCTGAAAAGATTGTGCAAGGCTCAAGGGGTAGAATTTTTTTTCAGCCTGGACTGTACTTGTTAACAGGAGAGATTGCTTCTACAGGGATGGGATACACTTGAATAGAAAGGGTGCAAGAATATTTGCTGATGCTATCGAGGCAGTATTAGGTGGGTCGGAAAACGGCTAGCTTGGGGGGAGACAAAGACCAATAGATTGACAGTAGCCACTGGCAGAGGTGAAAGAGATTCTTGCACTGCTTCTATTAGAATGAGCAGAAGCCTGAAAAACAAGATGCATGGTATTTCAGAGACTGCTGGGAGCCATTGCGGTACAAGTAAACACATGGGTTGTGTTAGGGTAGCTAAGAATAGAAACAGGTGCAGGTATACTTGCGTGTACACCAATGCTAGGAGTTTAGTAAATAAATTTGATGAATTTGAGGTATTGCTCAAAACATCAAAGGCAGATATTGTTGGGATATCAGAGACGTGGTGTCACACAGATATAAGGGATGCAGAAATGCAATTTGGGGAGTACAACGTCTACAGAAAGGATAGACAGGATAGGAAAGGGGGAGGGGTTATGCTATTAGTTAAGAAACACATAAAAACCAAGGAAGTGAAGCCAGTCGACATCGCTGGACAGTGCAGTGTTGAGTCAGTTTGGTGTGACATAAGCATTGGGAGATCAAAATTGAGAGTAGGAGTGTGCTATAGGCCTAATGACTCTGATGAGTATAATAAGGAACTGTACAGGGAAATAGAGTGGGCCAGTAAATCAGAGAGTCTTATAATGGGAGATTTTAATTTCCCAGATATTGACTGGAATTTGGGGGCTGGTTACTCACACACAAGCAGGGCTTTTGTGGATTTATTGGATGATTGTTTTCTACATCAGCATGTTCGGGAGGCAACTAGAGGGAGTAATACTCTTGATTTGATTATCAGCAGTGATTCTTCATGCATTAAGAATCTGCAGATAAATGAACCACTAGGTGGCAGTGATCACAGTGTGCTGAAGTGAGATTTACTGAAAGAGGTAACTACCATTAGGGGTAAAGGGAAGGGTTATTGCTTCCGTAAAGGCGACTACGATGGACTGAGACAGTATTTAAATTCTGTACAGTGGGACCAACTGATGATGTTACCAACAGCAAATTCAAAATGGGAAGCATTCAATGAACTAATCTTGGAAGCTACTAGGCTTTACATACCAACTAAGAAATATTGTTCAAGGTTTAGGCCAAAATGGATGTCGGATGAACTAATGAGGCATATGGCAGAGAAGAAAAATGCATGGGATACTTACAAATTAACACATGACACAGAAGCCTATGATAGATACAAGTTGATATGCAACCAAGTTACAAAGGAGGTTAGGCAGGCGAAGGCAGATTACGAGAAATCCTTGGCAAGGGATGCAAAGAAAAACAGCAAAGAGTTCTTTACTTATGTAAACTCTAGAAGGAAGGGGATGAATCAGATTGGTCCACTTGATATCGATGGGTCAACTGTTGATGATCCTGCTCAGGTAGCTAACAAACTAAATGAATATTTTGCATCGACATTCACACATGAGGAGTTATTCTTTTTTTTTTTTTTTTTTTTATGTGAACCCCAAACACGAGAGGTATTAGAACCTATAGTACTTAGTACCGTGCTTGGGTTGGAGGTTGAGAAGACGAAAGAAGATATTTGTTGACATTGGACTTGAACTTTTGTAGATTGTAATTTTCAGGAAATACGTATGAAGGAAGGTTGTTCCAGAAAACGGCAGTTGAATGAATAAATGAGGAAGATGAAAAGTTGGTTCTGTGGGTTTGAAGTTGGACAGTAAATGGATGTTCGCTGGTGGCGGCACGTGTTCGGACTGTTTTGAAAGAGAGAGCGGGAATTATAGAAGCCAATTCAGAAGAACAGTGCCCATGGAAATATCTGTAGAAGAGGCATGCAGCAGAAACAGTACGTCTATGAGAAAGCGAGTGGAGAGACTCTGTTAGAGATGAATCATTAATTAACCTAACTGCCCTCTTCTGAATGGAATCAAGAAGCCTGAGAGAGGTTTTGGGGGCACCACCCCAAATGTGGGAACAATATTCCATGGCAGGGCGGATTTGCGATTTATACAGAGTGAGCAGCTGTTTGGAAGAAAAGTAACGCCGAGAGCGAAAGAGAAAACCAAGTTTTTTAGATGCAGAGGAAGCAATATTTGTAATGTGCTTGTGCCAAGAGAGATTAGAAGTCAGGGTAATCCCCAAAAGAGATATATCCTTTTGCCTAGAAATTGGAGTGTCACTAAAGATAAGCATAGGAGCAGAAGAATCCTTTTTGCGAGATATAAGACAAGACTGAGTTTTAGAAGGGTTGAAATCAACTAAGTTGTCTTTGCCCCACTGGAGAATTACCTGAAGATCGGCATATAAGGAATTGGTAGCAGATTTTCGAGAAGTTGAAGCTGATTGAGCAGGGCAAGGTTTCTCAAAATGGAAAGTTGAATGCAATGTGCTATCATCGGCAAAACTATGGATAGGATTTCCAGTCAATGGAAGAAGGTCATTGATATACAAGAGGAAAAGAGTGGGGGAAAGAACTGAACCTTGGGGGACACCGGCATTAGTGGAGAAGTTAGAAGACAGAGAGCCATCTACCATCACCCTCAGTGAGCGATCAGAGAGAAAACTGGATAACCAATTACTAAAAACAGTTGGCAAACCATAAGATGGAAGCTTGTTTAGAAGACCTTTATGCCAAACACGATCGAAAGCCTTTGAGATGTCAAGAGCAACTGCTTGTGTTTCACCGAACCTTTCCATTGAAGTAATCCATAAATGGGTAACATAAGCCAGAATATCACCAGTGGATCGACACCGACGGAATCCATACTGGCGATCGTTGATCAGACGGAAGGTTTCTAGGTAGTTTAAGAGTTGGCGGTTAATTGATTTCTCCATTACTTTAGAAAGAGTAGAAGTAATTGCAATGGGACGATAATTGGATGGGAGGGATTTGTCACCCTTTTTAGGAACTGGCTGGATATGAGCAAATTTCCAAGCAGAAGGAAAAACACCTTTGGAATAAGAAAGTGAAAAAAGGCGGCAAAGAATAGGAGTAAGTTCAGGAGCACAGATTTTGAGAACAAGTGGAGAAATACCATCAGGACCTGGAGCTTTCTTAGCATCAAGATTCATCAAAATCCTTCTGATATCCTTTTGACGGAAGACCACAGGAGGCATTGAATGGACCGTGTTGGGAATGGTGGGAGGTGTTTTACCAAGTTCATTAATACATGAGCTGGTAGAAAAATGGGATGCTAGCAGGTCAGCTTTATCCTTGGCTGAAGTGACAACAGAACCATCTGGTTTGGACAGAGGTGGAAGCAGAGATGGGCAAAAGTTGCGGCCAATAGCTTTGGCAAGAGACCAGAATGCTCGGCTACCATTAGGGCAAGAAGCAAGTTTTCTACTCTTAGCCTGTTCAAACTCAAGTTTGGACTGATTAATAACTGCTTTACAATTGTTGCGAGCTTTGGTGTAGGCAGAAAATGAAACTGAAGAATTAGAAACAAGCCAATTACGATATGCAACATTCTTCTCTTGAACAGCCTTAGCACATTTATTGGAAAACCAAGGTTTAGATAAAGGACGAGATTTTAAAGTGGAGTGTGGGATAAAGGATTCCATTCCTGCAAGAATAATTTCACTGACACGATCTGAGCAAACGTTGACATCAGGAGTTTTGAAACAGTAATCCGACCAAGGAAAAGAAGAAAAGAAGTCTCGCAGGTCATCCCATTTTGCATTCTTGTAATGCCAAACAACACGAGGTTGGGAATAGCCATGAGATAAAGGTTCCATTGGAGAAGAGACAATCACCAAGTTGTGATCTGAAGTGCCTAAAGGACCTCTCACTTCGACCGTGTACTTAGAATGGTTGTTTGTGAGAAAAAGATCAAGCGTATTGGCTGTATGATTCGGATTGTCCGGTATTCTTGTAGGTAAATGAACAATCTGTGCTAGGTCATTAGTAATTGCAAAAGCCTCAGCATCTCGACCTGCTGGGTCGGTGTGACTAGAAAACGGAAGCCAGCTGGAGTTGTGAACATTAAAATCACCAAGGAAAATTACCTCACTGTTAGGAAAGTTGGACTGGAGAAAGTCAAGTTGCAACGAGAGGAAGTCAAAGAGCTCCAAGTGATTAGTGGAGTTGGGAGAACGGTAGAGACAACAGATGAATTTGACACAATGAGGTAGAGAGATTTTAAGCCAGAGAAGATCAAAGAGAGGAGATTCCAAATTGCCAAGTCTCTGACAGGGAATATCAGAACGGACATATGCACAAGTACCACCTTTGAGGCGAAAGGAATCATACAGCGAATAATTTGGGCATCTGAGATGAACAGTAGTTGAATCAACCGATAACTGAGGTTCTGTCAGAAAAAGTACATGGGGTTTGGCAGACTGCAAGTGGAAATGAACATCGTTGAGATTAGAATTGAGACCACGTATATTTGTGAAATGAATTAGGAAATCCTTGGGAGGTTTAGATCTTTTCGCAGATAAGCTTGTTCTATTAGTTTGACAATTCATGGTGTATTCAATAGTAACAAAAAGTGGGTGGGCCATGCTGTATGAAGTAATGAAATTTTTGGATATGGCGTACATGTGGGAAGAATATACCCAGATCCTTGACATAACGTGGCCTCGACAATGCTCCCCGCATACACACTACTCGGACTCCCTCCAGTCACTATCTGGCAGAGTAGAGGTAGCAAGATTATACACTAGCTGATCCGGAAGCCTCCTAGAGAGTTACCAATAGGTTCGGTCCGGTGTACTAACTAGCGGCCGGCCTGCGAAAACCGTTTTAGAGCTGTACCCTCGAAATGTAAGGAATATTGGATCTCGCCACAACGTTCATCATAACCTCAAAAGTCATCAATCATACTGCATGATGGAAGAGATATGGAAGGGTTGACCGGAACTTAGCTCTAGAGACTAAACATGGGTTCCACCACTTCAAGCCTCCAATAAGCAAAGTGGTGGTATTTCACCGGTTGATGAGAGTCATCTACCACCTAGTACTGCCTGGTAACATAGAGGGGCGGCATTCCTCCATGTGGTGTGGGCGCCACACCTCGACCCCTGCTTACGTTGGTTCACACCTGGGTGGTCACCCACCATGTGCTTGTGCATGGAGGTTATACCCAGGATTACTAACAGTTCCACCATCGTGAAGGTGCAAGCAGAGGATTTGGTTGTCACAGACCGTCCGGACTTCGCCGAAATTGGGTCCACTTGACTTGAGTGTCACCCGAATATCAGTTCCATCAGTGTTTTAGACTCCCAGGTAGCAAGTACAGCTTGTCTGGCATATCTGAGAGAATGTCTGTGACAACCTCAAGGACCATATTCAGCAAGGGGAATGCCAGAGGTGTATTCAACTCTAGCAGTAAGCTACAGAATCTTGAAATAACTGGGAGTAAAGTGGAGGAGAAACTGTTGAAGATAAACACAAGAAAGGCACCCGGGGTGGATGGGATCTATCCAGTTATATTAAAGGAGGCAGCAAAGGAAGTAAGCAAACCCTTAGCCATAATTATGAGAGCTTCCTTGGACTCAGGGGAGGTACCCATAGACTGGAAATGTGCAAATGTGACCCCAATTCACAAAGGAGGATAAAAGGCTGACACAAGTAATTATAGACCTGTGAGCTTAACTTCTGTTCCAGGAAAATTAATGGAGGCACTGGTTAAAGAAGCACTGCAGGATCATTTAGACAAGACTTCAGTTATAGCTCAGACACAGCATGGTTTTGTTAAGGGGAAGTCTTGCCTGACCAATTTGATTGGATACTATGATGCAGTCACAAAAGAACTGGATGCAGGGAATAGCTTTGATATTATATACTTGGATCTTAGAAAGGCTTTTGATACTGTTGCACATGGAAGACTGCTACACAAATTGGAGCAGTGTGACATTGGAGGCAAATTGCTGCTATGGATAAAGGGGTGGTTGAGGGGGAGAAGACAGAGAGTGGTAATCAATGGACACTGCTCATCGTGGACTAATGTTATTAGTGGAGTCCCTCAGGGCTCAGTGTTGGGTCCATTATTGTTTTCTGTATTTATAAATGATATTGATGATGGTATATCAAGCTTAATGTCCAAGTTTGCAGATGATACAAAGTTTGGCAGGGTTGTCAAGGACACTACTGACACTATGCTGCTGCAACAGGATCTGGAAAGGTTGAGCAGATGGGCTGAGAGGTGGCAAATGAAGTTTAACATTGACAAATGTAAAGTACTACACATGGGAAAAAGCAACCCCAGAGCAACGTATCAACTCTGTGGTACTACACTGACAGTCGTAGAGAATGAAAGGGACTTGGGGGTGATTGTGCAGGCAGATATGAAGTTCTCTGAGCAGTGCAGACGGGCTGCAAGAGTAGCTCATGGAGTATTGTCAATGATATACAGGAATTTTTCCAGCAGGGATAAGGAGGTGATTATTCCATTGTATAAGGCAATGGTCAGGCCACACCTAGAGTACTGTATACAGGTCTGGAGGCCTCATTTCAAGAAAGATGTAGAGCTGCTGGAACGAGTACAGAGAAGGGCAACAAGATTAGTGAATGGAACAAAGGGGTGCTCTTACGAAGAAAGGCTTAAGTTTTGCAAATTACAGTGTCTGGAGACTAGGCACCAGCGAGGTGATCTGATAGAGGTGTATAAAGCCTTGAATGGTTTAAGCATGCTCAATGCTGATGGGATTCTTCCTCTAGCTCAGAAAAATCACCTGAGAGGGCATAAATTCAAATTGAGGAAAGACAGATGTAGGATAGACGTGCGGAAATTTGCCTTTAGCCAGCGGGTGGTTGGTTGGTGGAACAGACTGCCATCCGTTGTGGTGGAGGTTGATAGCCTAAATAAGTTTAAGGCTCAGCTGGACAGGTATTTTGAACGAACAGAGGGGTGAAGCGGAAGTGGGTTTTTTTTTTTTTTTTTTTTTGGCTGATGCTGCATAAGCTTGCTTTCTTGCATCAAATGCCTCTACTAATGCTAATGCTAATGCTAATGAAATGTTAAGATTATTGAGGTGACTTGTAATATCAATTAAAAATGCCAAATCCTTAAACCACAAAGGATTTTTTATAACTGATACATTTTCATTTTTCATTTCAAGAAAAACTGTTATTTCCTCCAAAAGCATATAAAAAAAAATCTCTTTAAAACAAAAAAAAATTAAAGTTTCTTACGTCATCAACGGGATAAGAACCTAGACCTTTTCCATCGGTGTGAGAGTACGGTCACGATACCACTGTGCCATCCGCGCAGACACACACTGTTTACAGACAGAATATACTGGTGTTTCATTGCCTTAATTGCTTTGCCATTTAACGTATACACTCACCTTTACCACTCTCTCTATACTGCTGCTACAGTATAGGAAGGGCTGAATTGTATAGATTGTCAAATCATCGCATAAAATTCACTGTTTCAGGAACGACGACCAATGGTCCAAGCCCATGTGAAACAACCCGAGACAGTAAGAGCACCTCTGCCAACCTTGACAGTTGGAATGACGCTCTGGTAAATAACGTTCTCAGCGCATCAGTCAAACCAAATAAGGCGTTTAGACAGAACAACTATGTACAGTATCATGAATTGTTATTCCATAATATAAACTTCGAACATTCCAGGGACCAATTACGATTGGTTACAAACCAGACAAAACGAGGCTGTTCACAGCCTACTCTGATGTTTGGTCTTTGCACTGGAGCCCTTCTGTAAAAGATTCTATGTGGCTTCCTCACTATCGTCCGCGTACTGATATCAGTTCTGATATCAGGCAGCGTCCCTGAACTCCTTATTGACAGTATTCGATGACGACTATGTACCACTCTTCTCAACGCCTTCCAGTCTCTTTCCCTCAATTTCTGTCTATCAGTAAGTTTCCCCAGATTTAGCAGCACGAATAATGTTTCCATTTGGTGATTAGATCAGCTACCGTTGATCTAGGCGTGCCAGTTTTGCCACAATGGCACAAACAAATCTTTCGCTCATATGGTGGTATCCCATGATTTCAGCGATTTCCGACGGAGAGGCATTATGCCTCTCCGTCGGAAATCGCTGAGCTAAATTCATTGACCCATCTAATGTATTTCGTTGATCTGCTTACTTCTAGCATGAATGCAGTTGCTTTTAAACCTGTTCTTGATATGTAGATGATGAGTAGGAATCCTTTTTTTTTTCTAAATACCAGGAATTTGCAGATACTTCTAGCAATATAGAGTACAACCCCAGGGGATCACATCTGGTGAGTAAGGGCTTGGCAAACCCAGGGTCCCGAGCTGGATATCATCATTCTTCTCTTTCTTGGTGATTCCCTTCTACTTTTGACTCTCTCTCTCTCTCTTTCTCTCTTTCAGGTTAACTCGAATTTTTTGGCTGGTGCAGCATAAGCCTCAAGCTTCCTTGCGCCATATAGCTAATAATAATAATAATAATAAATATCATATGAATTTATATAATTAAATACATTAATTTTCTTATGCCCTTCTGGCCTTCAGCTCAAATCAGATGCCAAATCACTACCGGATTTAGGCATAAGCCAAATGAGCCATGGCTTGGGGGTGCCGCAAAAAGATGGAGCGTTGCCATTTTCTTTTGTAAAGACAAAAATCTATAATTACATATTTTTGGGACCTCTTCATATGCTTTGGCGTAGGGTCTCATCTTATATAAATCCATTACTTACGGAAATAGCGAATGATAGGAACTTTATTCATAAATTTGCTGATTTCTTTAATTTGTAGCTTTCTGGCAATGTAGTGATCTCAGTGGCAACCTGGAGTATACATGGTAGAGATAGGATAATTCCTTGACCATAGATACTACCGAATTTCCGTGAAACGCCTTACAGAGGTCCACTGTAATTGTTAGTTTTGCAGTTTTGGTTAATTTGAATCAAATTAAGCAAAACTCAGAAAATCCCAAGGGGCTTTTTCCAACAAAAACGATATAGCCAGAAAATTCATCCTATTAAATCTTGATCTATTAACATTAACCGACGATTTCATTAAAAATATAGGCACCAACGCAAACTACCTAAATTGGGCACTGCTCGTACTTCCCAATTTAAGCTCGGTATTTGACTGATGAATCCGCTTGTTTAGCTCTCAAAGCTGAACCTAGCCACATTAAATGTTCTGTAAAACTTTTGCAAAAAACGTAATTCGAATATATAAAATTGACAGGCACAAAAATCAGGCGACTGCCAACTCGCATTTGTGGTTTTGCTTTTCTCTATTTTCTCGAACATTGCTTTTCTCCCTGAAATCCTGGTTTTTCATCAAGCTAACAAGCAAATCGACCATACAGAACCCGCAATCTACAGAATGGCATTAGTAAAAATACTAAATAAAAATGATAACCACCTAAACATGACAATCAGGGTGTTTGAACATTACTTACGTGTACAACTAAAGGTCTCCACTGTGACACTTGACAGTATACATATCTGGAGGATGGTGTAGAGTTTCCTCAGTAAGGCCTTCTTCGCTACCTGCAATGGCGAGATATTAGAGCTGCATTGTTCACATTTTGTTGATACTCACTTTGCACAAAGATTAATTCAGTTCCAAGAAATTTCTCTGTGGTGCAAGGATAAATATCAAAAAAATCAATAAAACATGTGTGCGTGTGTGTCAGAGCCGCATTTTGAACATCAAAAAATTTGAAAACCTGAAACTTTCAGAACTTGAATTTTAGAACTATAACATGATATGCACCTAGATTTTACTTTTAAACCAGCTAAAATTATTTCTACGAATTATTAAAATAAGCGAGAGAGAGAGAGAGAGAGAGAGAGAGAGAGAGAGAGAGAGAGAGAGAGAGAGAGAGAGAAAGAGAGAGCGAGCTCCATGAATGTTGCTTTAAAAACTTATAAAAGTTACTTAAAGAACGCTTTAAATTAATTTGATTCGAAAATTTGGTACATTAATCAATGTAATTGTTATAAAGGAATCAATTGAATTATGTACCATAAATATTCTCTTTCAAAAAAAAAAAAAAAAGAAATGAATGAAATGAAATGAAATATATATTTAATTTTTGTAAACGGAATAAAAGCAACAAACGGACCTCAGAAATTCTGCAATTTCGAAACCAGCAGCTAGTGACCCAATATATCCAAAGATGTATCGTTCCTGTATCCTTATATGCTTCGACAATTTGGTCCTCTGCTCCAAATACTTATATCAGGAAATTTCTCAGCCTGGAATACTGGTTGCTCCGGTGGTTAAATAGGATCGCCGGGAAGCCCTTCACAAATTCGAAATCCATACTGTACGCAAACTTGAACACAGCTCCGTGGATTCAGATGATCACAATACGAAACATCTGCACTCTAGCACAACTTCTCACTGGGAGTTTAGATGCCCCTCAAATTGAAAATCTTGTAGTTAGGCCCCGCCCTGGAGCCCGCCTCCACAACCCTCATAGTCTCCGAAGCGCTCTACACCACACGGACGGATTAAAGCGGATGTTTCCTGCCAATACTCTGGAGCTGCTTAGAGACCTCAAAATAGACCCGGACAGGTACTGCCACGAGAAAACTTACAGGAAGCTCATTGCAGCGGATCTGTATACGAAACTACAGATATGATGAAGAACGTAATTGAAAAGAGACTTCAAGTGCCCTCGAACTGATAAAAATCTTAAATGAACGATATATTATATTCCAAAAGATTCTTATAGGACTGAGGGTATTCCTTTTGTTCAGAGAATAAAAAATGAGGACCAATTCATAGTGTAAATGACGATGTCATTTTTCTATGTATGTACATTGTTTTGTAATTTTGTAATTTTTCTATGTACATATATTGTTTTGTAATTTTTCTGTGAATGCATGATGTCTGTATGTAATTCTTCCTCTATGTGTATATATCTTATGTATTTCCTGATATTTAATCCTATGTTACACTCTAATAAGTGATGTATGTATGCGCCACCCTCCTAGGAAATTTCTGTACAGGGGTGTTTGTTAAATAAACTGATAATAATAATAATAATAATAATTAATGTCAATGTCACGAATGACAAACGGTGTCATAAATAAAATGAAAGAGCTTTAAATCAATACTCAATCAATTATTCGGAATTTTCGTTAAAAAGGCAATGTAAGAAGTCAGAAAAAAATTCCAGTGTTGAATAAAGTTTTAAATCAATTTGCTTGGAAATTTATCAGTTTTTAACTTCATCAATATTAAACAAAAGAGGGCGTTATTAATTAAATTTATTTGCTTGTATAATTTATGATATTAATTAACTTCAATGTTATAAATAAAAGAGAGTGCATTAAACGAAAGAGAAAAAACTTTAATCCCGTTGATTACTCCCATTAGATGTTGAAACGCGAAAGTCCAATTCGGCAAATTCTTCAATACTGAAAATTTGCTGCGGTAAATACAAGGAAGTTTTAAATGAACGTGTTTCGAAAATATTTAACTTTAATATGATTACCCTTGTAAAGGCACCATTAGATATAGCTTCAACAGGAGAAACGTTCATTCGTTTTACAAGTTGACGTTATCTAGTAAAACCGCTGCCAAAAATACGCTTTGCTTCTCAGCCCAGTCACTTCCATCCAATTTCCTCTGCATCAAGCCTATTAAAGCTCTTTGAGAAATCTCTTCTGAGAACGTTAACCATCCAAATTATGCCACAATAGCTACCGCAGATTCACTATGCTACCCGGTCAAGATCCACTGCTACAAATCTAGTCACCATCACTACCAAGATCCTCGAGGCATTTGAGCACCGTTCGGAAATCACCGTTACGTATATCGACGTCCAGGCAGCATTTGATTCCATAACCGTTGCTAACCCTTGCTAACCGAACAAGGCTACTACATGAGTATTACCTCATTGGTGGAGACGTGCTCTGGTTTATTCAGACAATACTTGAGAATAGGACCATTATTGTTCGCGATGGCAATCTGCGCTACACCAGGACTATTACAGCTGGAGTCCTACAAGCCGGGGTCCTATCCGGAATCTTGTTCTCAGCGGTCCTCGTGCCGTTCGTGACGGGCCGAACTGATATCATCACCTTTGCCGATAACATAAAACTGTTTACTCCCATCAGCTCTGGAGACACTGAATACATCTGCTGAATACATCAATGCTTTAATCCTTCAGAAAATCCGCAACCGTGAGGCCTTCCTCTCCGGTTTCGGACTTCATATTAATCCTTAGAAGTCAAAACAGTTGACTTTCTCTCTCAAACGGAACCCAACAATAGTACAACCCATTTTAATAGGATCCGATTTCTGCCATCCAACAACATACAGACCTGGGCGTTATTTTTGATCAAAAGCTCTCCTTTCTACCCCAAATAGACCACCTACAAATAAAGTTCTGTAGACTCCGGTGGATAATTAAACAACAACTTATTCACGTCCATGACCAGACTGTTGGGTACAGATATATTAAGACGTGTGTTTAACCGGTCATACTCTATGGCGCCGAAGTCTGGACTTCAACCGCTACGACCCATCTTAGACGGATTTTCGTTGGGGAATTCTGGCTACTGAAGTGGGCCATATGGAAATTTCGGCTTTCCCCTGCACTAAGGACCACCCAGATGGCGGCAGCTCTCAACATCAGACGTCTTCCTGCCATCATTCACGAGAGAAGACTCGTCTTTGCCATCAAAATGATGGTCAGTACCAGACTAACTTACATTGTATTAGCCTTTACTGTAATATTGTATTAGCCTTTAGTAAAATAATAAGAGGAGTTTACCTCAATATAGTGCGTAGAACACTTCCGTATGATACCCTCCAGAAATTAAAATGGAAAAAACGAAAAAATCGACAACTTACCGGTACGTTACTGGACTCAGAAATACAAATATTGACAAGCAGATTCTTAAACAGGGGTTATTCCATTACCACAATAAACCGAATTAGGGTACAAGCTAAGGATAGGATACAAAATACTACACCAATGAACAATAGTGATATCAAAAAATACTTTATTTCTGTCCCATATGTCGAACAGTGGCACAAACAGCTTAACAGATTCTTTAAAGATACCGAATTTAAAATTGTAGCTAGGCCAATACGGAAGTTACACACTATACTGAACAATCTCGGTTCTTTCAGCGTTCGCAACACAAATTAATGATCTGGTATACAACATTTCTTGCGGTGATCGCGACTCGTCTTATCAGGGTTCGACCCGATTTTCTCTTAATATTCGTGTAAATCAACATGAAGCCTCAGTTCGTGCTTCTTGTTCAGCAGCGTCAGAATTAACCTTTCATGCCATTAACGAAAAACATACTTTTTTATTTAACGAAGCCAAAATACTTAACGTTCAACGTAATTATACGAGACTATTAATAGCAGAAACCGTTGAAATTAAATTGCACGAGAATTCTGTTAATGTTCGGCGGCCATATTTGATCTCTGATGCGTGGACCTTTAAGCGCATGAGCGAACACAAATAATCTCTATTTAAGTATCAGGTTTAACCTGATTCTGTAATTTTCATTCCTGTGATCACGACATACGGTCGAAAAGCGTTGTCAGCTTCAGGAAGGAAAATCGTTTTGAATATTTTCGCTAGATTCTTTTAATTGCGTTAATTTGATTTTTAATTGTGTTAAACTGATTTTTTTTTAATTATTTATATTTTACTCTAATGAACCGGTAAGTTGTCGATTTTTTCGTTTTTTCCGTTTTAATTTCTGGAGGGTATCATACGGAAGTGTTCTAAGCACTATATTGAGGTAAACTCCTCTTATTATTTTACTAATATCATTATCAGTACATATTGAACATATGTACTGATACAATAGAACAATAGAACATATTGAGTAGTACAGCTCTGATTCATACTATGTATTAGCCTTTGTAACATTGTATTAGCCTTTACTGTAATATTGCATTTGCCTTTGTACAAACCCCTGGCTTGTAGCTGTGAAGGGTAATGTGTACGGCGTGTGCGTTTTGTATGCAATAAAGAGTTCTTTTTCTTCTTCAGATTTCTGTGCTAACAGTGGATGGAGGATCCCAATCTCAAGCCTTAGGGCTAATCCAATCCTTCAGGCCATTCCAAACCGGTTAAAGTTACCTGATCGGTTCCCACCCGCGCAAATGCTGCAAGACATACACTCCTTGAATGGTGACCTCTACAAATTCGCATTCGATATGAAATATAGGCAGAAAGTATTCGGTCGACTTCCTTCCCAGGACCATGTCACACGACATTAGAATCTGCTCCCGAGGACCTATCCATCACTCCAGTGTTCAAACTTTTCTGGAGTCATAATGCTGTTTTTCTCATCTTTGTTTATTATATTGTGTACTTTCTTTTATGTAAACCCCTGGCATGTCACCGTGAAGGGAGTTGTATACAGCAATGTGCCTTCTGTATATAATAAAGAGTTCTTCTTCTTCTTCTTCTGCTTTAAATCTGGAAAGTAAAGATACACTCCAACCTGCAACATTCCAAGAATCAGCCGCGAAACAAAGGTATAGTAGGACTGCCAGTTCACTATTTGGGATGAGTCCACAATATCTTAAATTTGTCTCAGAGGCCCTTTATCACACGATAAACGACCTTCAGCATAACAGTAAAGGAATGGAGGGAATATTTCTGGTGTCGGTGACTTTCCCAAATATCATCGGCCTTTCTATGTGAAGCCAATGCGGAGGAACTATAGGTGCCTCAAAATTTTGTACTTTCGAATTTATCAACTCGGTCTAACGATAAACATACGAATGCATTTAACATGCGATACATTTGCTGAAGAAACTGCTAAACTGAATCACTTCAAGGGAAAACACTGGAAGAAAATCAAGTTAAATGACACAATCCGGCGTGGAGCTTTCCCACTTGCTGGGATTCGTGTCAACAGATACTTAATTTTGCATAATCTCAGGCAATTGTGAAAGCCATTGGATTCCACAGTAATTTTGACTGTACCAAATTACTGTGGAATCCAATGGCTCTCACTGGAAGCCATTTCAAAAAATGGCTTCCAGTGAGGCATCCAACGGAATTTCTAAATTCTCCGAAACTGCCAGAAATACGATTAGCTAAGGAGCTCATAGCATATACCACTGAATGCACCAATATGGCTAATCGGGCAAGCAGGGCAGAATGATTCCTTCTATTCATTGTGGCTTCAGTTTCCTGTTTGCCTAAGTTTTGTCATGAGCAACAAACTCCAGTAAAATATTCAAAGATGCCGGCGTCTGGCCAGCAAAGCCCATGTTTTTCTCATAGCCAACTGAACTTTGACTGCTCTAGCGTTGGTAATGGCAACAAACTTTTTTCATATATATATATATATATATATATATATTTCAGCACATTTTTAAATTTTTTCCTGCCAGCACACCCAGCAGGTGGGCAGTTCATTCATTTTATGAAAAACACCTCAGAACATTGGAGAAGGTAGCTGGTTCAGCAAGTATTAAGTATATTAAGTAAACTACAACAGTAATCAACTAAAATTTATTTTAGAGATCTCTGAACCACTTCAGTGTATTTCTGATCAATGTAATCAGTAATTATACTCTGATTACATATCAGTAATTATACTGATATGTAATCAGTAATTAGACGTGTGTTTGTGCGTAGCACGCACAAACACACGTCTTTCAAGTTATTTAGTTTTCATTTTTAACTCAATATAGCAATTCAGCTAAAAGGGTGTTCACATGCTCTTACAAAACATATCATTTATGCAAAATATCTGTTAATATATTTTCCACAGTTAACTTATTATATTATATAGTAACTTATTACAAGTTATTATACAATGAACAGATTATTCAAAAATTAATTTGCGAGGCTAATCAAAGAAAAGAAAATAAAGAGTAAGTCTGTCCAATTGATTCTCAAGATCTAAATGACCTTGATGGTAGCTTTGTACATCAGGGTCACTGATGTACAAAAAGCAATCTGAACTGAACCGAATTTGTTCTTTATTAGGTAGCATTAATTTGGAGTAATGCATATACTTTCTGAAGTACCGGCGCCCGTAGCCAGGAGCAGCAGTGCGTAGCACACGCTTCTTGATTAGCCCGGGGTTCGAGCCCGTAACCACCAAATACGGAGGATGCGGTAAGTCAGTGAATAACCACCGCATATCCCCAGACCGGATAATGGGTGAGGGTTGGCGTCAGGATGGGCATCCGGCCGTAAAAATTTCATGCCAAAACAGTAAAAACGCTGACCTCATATATATAATGGGGAAAAGGCGAGGACAAAAAAAAAAGCATATACTTTCTGAAGTGTCGAGGCCCTGTTATTTTCTATCAGCAAAAAAACTTTTGGGATCAATTTGAAGAATTGGGTATAACTGTTTGAGAATAATAAATTCATATGTCTAATGTTTAAGGATCTTTTCTAAAGCAGACAGCCTTCATTCGATATGATCAAGGTCCTCAAAAATAACTATTTATTTCCCTGCTATATTACCAGGCTACATTTAATAACACGTAATTACATTTAATAACACGTAATTTTGGAAATCAGAAGATTGTGAATATTCCGTTTAAATTTTCAAAACACACACCGCAATATTAGGCACACTAAATGGATTTAATTCATGATCAATTTAGATTAGATCAACTTAGTTCTTATATTAAATGTTTCTTTCAAGAAACAGTTAATCTAAGAACATGTTCGTCACCGTTTTCCCAGGCCAAATAAAATTACAGCATTATATTAGAGCTACCCTTAATTTCTTACATATACTCATTTATGTATTATGACTGTAAATTTCGTGTGTTCTCTGGTCGATTTGCTTGATTTGCTGAACAAAAAAATCCCAGTTTCTGGGGGAGAGGGACCTTGCTATCTACGCCTGAGACCGACTAACTCAGCCATGGAGTGAAAAAAAAGCCCACTAAATTTCCTCGCGTCATCGACGGGATTCGAACCCGACCCAGATTGGGCAGTGATGTCGATTCGTTCTCCAAGTCGGAATCGTACAATTTATAAAATCGTCCACTTCTATCTCTAAGAGACTTTCGCAACCATCAGCCACCAAACCATATTTTTATTATAAAAATATTATTCTCATTTACTTTATTGTTGAACTTCGAGGTAGCACGGTGGTTATAATCACCGTTCCCATCACACCGGGAACGCTGATTATAACCGTTATGGCAGAAAATGCTCGAGTTCGAATCCTGTCAATGACAAGGAACTTTTATGAGCTCTTTTCACTCTGTGCCTGAGATGGTCAGTCTCAGGCGTAGTAGCATGGATTTTACCCCGGGAACTCGGGTTTTTCGTCCAGCAAAGCAGGCAAATCGACCAGAGAGCACGCGCAATTTATGGACAGTTGAGTTGGCTCTTGGTTAGTCCTAATATGATAATTCTTCTTAATGGTTGAACTACATAGAATAAATGTGCGTTCACAAAGTATGCTGATAATACCGTTAACCAGCACCCACTAATCACAAATTAAAAGGAACAGTTCCACGTTAAATTCCTAAAAGTCCTTACCACAAGAATGTCGTTGAAGATGAATATGTGAACGTGGTGACGGATGCGACAGCACTGCGGACTTGGTGCAGTTTCAGAAGGCAATATGAAGACTTTGCAGTGACTTATCAATCTACGATGAGGTACCGCCAACAACTGAAAGTAAAAAATAAATAAACGTGTGAGTATGCGTGAAATTGGGCCTGCACGTTAAGCCATAGATGTAACACACAACAGTGATGTAATCAAAGTAATTGGCAAAGGCAGAGTAGAGACGATCGTGACTTTCAGATAACTATGAGCATTTAGAAGCTAATAGAAAAGTGCTAACCCTCTATATACGGGGGGAGAGAAGGGAGTGCTTAAACTGATCATATCAGCTCGTTTGCATTTCAACCCGTTTGCACTTTCAATCGGTTGGAGAGGTCTGGCTTTGAATCCCATTCGAAATCACAAGAATTCTCAAATGCCTCTAATGGGGATGCAGTTAGCCGTATCGGGCGAAGAGAATAGGGTTTTCTTCGCGTGTTTCATTCCGGGTTTTCCATACTGCACGTCACATAAACATGCACAGGAAGACACTCTTGTGTGGACAATACATATAGTTCAATGCAGTTATGTTCTAATACAGTTCAACCAGATGGAGTCTCGCAACGCTAATTATAAAATCATGCAGTGCCTCCATAATTGTCAATCTCTCTCAGATGCATATTTTTCACGAAATCCTGAGTATTGGAATTCCCAAGATATGGAATTAAAATTTCCAACCATTTTGTTAAACTAAAAAAACACTAAAAATCCTAGATGCCCAAAATATTCCCAATTTGTTGGCTACTCACTGCTTGAGCTTTGAGCATCTAAGCATCGATATTGATTACTTATTGTTTTAGTTGGAGGCCTCCATATCCATCACTGCAGTTTGTGAAAGACATAAGACCTGCAATATCGTAGGCATCCTCATCTTCATTGAGATGTGGACACAAAGTTCTGGGAGCAATTTTTGATAATGACATTTTCTGGTCATACATCGGCCCTTCCATTGGAATTTTACAATCTGAAAAGGCAGTCCACTAGGGGATGCTCTCTACAACAATAATTGTAGCAGCTTGGAAATCCTTCTTGGCAGCTTTGGAATCCTTAGGAATCAAGATCTGCTCTCATATGCAGATAACTTGAAGTTATTTAACTCAGGAGTTACAAACACCCCTGAAATAATTCTAAAGAAGCAGTTCTGAAAATTGCACGACTTGCTATCTACGTCCATTCCATCGGCCTGGAAATAAACAGAATAAATCTGCATAGATTACATTTTCAGAGAGTAAAATAAGGAAAAGCCTTCTGTTATTACACATACTTCCCAATTTCAAAAAGTTTTTAACAAGAGAACCTTGGGTTTATGTGGGATAATACTTTGACAATCCTTCTCACTTCAATGACATGTGGACCGAATACTTCGCTACAATGTAAGTCATCAGGCAGGAGCGCATTGAGTTCCGTGACCAGGAGTACAATATGTTCCAGCTACGCTGTACATCTTAGTGATCTGGTCTTCAGTTACACCATCACACTTGTAATGCCACCTCGGGATATCAACGGCATCGCTGCATGCTCAAGTGAAGAAGCGGAACTCACAAATCTGCGCCAACAAACTATCAAAGAGAACGACAGAATCTTTCATGCATCTCGTGCATGTCTTTCTCTAATATCATTAACATATACGACTCTTTTCATATTGATCTTTGCAAGCCGTGTGTGGACAGAAATATAGGACGCAAATCTTTGAAAAGGCGTCCCTTTTCAAAGATTTGCGTTCCGATTCTAACAGCACGGAAGCGAATCCCTAGGCGAACCAGATAGATACTACTTTTATCTTTTCGTTATAGCACGACTTTACCCTCATATTTTAATTTGTCAAGTTCTTGTTATCTGTCATTTGTTTAGCATATTGCTGTACGGTTATGAAGCCATAGGCTCGAGTTGAATCAAATTTAAAAAAAAAAATAATAATGAACTGGGGCTAAAGCACTATCTGAATAAATAAATGTCGATTGTTATTTGCCAAATTGTTGTTATATCTTATAATCATTGCAACTCTTTCTGATGAATCCCTGTAAATGCAGATAAATTACTCATCTCTGTAAATTTCTAATGGCTTCCAGCACATATAAAGATAAAACACAAAATGGATTACAGAAAATTAAATCGAGCAGAATCAGGGTTGTTATAAATGCTCAGTTACTTACGTACGGTATGCCATTAGCGCGAGGTCGGAAATGCAATCGGGAAACTTCCGTAGTATGATCATGCCCTATTCTCAATGGCGTGGATCGAATCCTTTGGTAGAGAGAGATCAGGTAGTCTTCGTCAAACTCTTCTAGAACGTCAGAAGCTGGAAAGGAACACATCCAATCTGGAACCACTCACAAAACGTTTTTCGGAAAGTATTAATAAATGTGGTATCTTAATAGTTTTAAACAGTATTGAAAGGTCAAGAAGAGTCGTTGATCACCATAGCAACAGTTGTTGTTTTCGTTCGTTATTACGTTTATACATCACATAAATGTAAATAAAGTGCGTTTTAGTATGATGTTCGGATTCGAGAAGAGAGCCTTTAGAGATCGTGTAGCGGAGAGGTTTGTACGACCCAATTGGACCACTGCAGATAGTGTTCCAGTGCAGTGTGGAATTTAAGATGAGGAATGGGTGGGGCAAATGACCAAATGACAGATTGGTACATATTTATCCATCAATACCACTTTTACTTTTACTTATTTAACCCTTCGAGACAATAGGCTGTATGAAGCTGATTCTAACTGGCAATTAACTGCAATAATATCTATTTATTACTTAAAAAAGATGTACAGAACTTCTTTCGAACTGTCAAAATTGCAAACGCAATTAAGATAAACTGCAGCTATCGGCTAACTTGATTACGAAGTGAAACCGGGCCCACAAAATTCCATTTCAAGTCACCGACCATAGATCAAACAATTCAGGTGACTAGAGCTACTCCATGTCCTTGGTTCTGCATACAACGTTAATCGGAATTCAGGAACACAGATTTCCCCTCTCAGTTGGGCACTGTTTATGCGGAATCTCCTGATTTTGTAGAGACAGAGAGGTCATAATCCCACTGTGTAAGGCAACTCTAAGTCCGTATTTGTAATACTGTGTCCAGGTATGGAAATCTCATATGAAAAAAGACATTGAGCTTCATGAAAGGGGCCGAAGATGGGCAACTCACATGGTGAGATCGGTCAAGGGGCGAAAGTACGGGGGAAGACTCCTATTGGGTTACAGAGCTTGGCAACTAGGCACCTCAGAGGTGACCTGATTGAGATTTACAAGGCTCTGAGAAGGATTTGTAAAATAAATGAAGGTGGAATTTTCACTGTTATAAAGAATTCCAGAACTAGAGGCGATAAATTCAAATTACAGGAGAAGATGTTTAGACTAGATTGCAGGAACTTTATTGTTAGCCAGCGAGTCGTTAATTATTTATTGGAACAAGTTGCCTCCGCCAGTAGGTGAGGCTGACAGTTTGAAGAAATTTAGAAATTAGCTGGACAGTTAACTGCATGAGGATGGAAGTGCATAATTTGTATTTTCTTATATATGTTAGTTTATTTATTTATTTTTATTATTATTAGGTTTTTTTTTTTTTTTTTGGTCTGTTCGGCAAACAGGCCTGTATAGCAAACCAATATGGGGCTTCCTTGCACTATACGGCTAATACGAACATTGAAATCATAATTGGTGTTGTCATTATACAGTATCTGTAAATTGCAAGCATATAGGCAGCTGATTTTGAGATTACGTTTTGGATGAAGAAAACCTAGTTCCCCTATGCTAGTAGGTTTTAATGACTTACGCTGATTCCCAACAGTCTCCCTCGAAAATTACTCCATATTTTTATTGTGCATTTATTTTTAACACTTGTATATGCAATATTTGTTATTTTAACACTGAATAGCTTTTATTTAAACATTAGTTTTGCGTTAGCTATTTCATTGACAATCCAAAGAGCATATTAGCATTAGCAAAGACACATGGTGCAAGAAAGCAAGCTTATATAGCATCAGCCAAAAAAAAAAAAAAAAAAACACCCTTATTTCACCCATCCACTCACTCCAAATGTTTGTCAAGGTCTGCCTTGAATCTATTTAAGCTATCAACTTCTACGACAGATGGAAGTTTGTTCCAGCAATCAACCACCCGCTGGCTAAAGGTAAACTTCCGCACATCTATCCCACAACTGTCTTTCCTCAATTTGAATTTATGCCCTCTCATGTGATTATTCTGAGCAAGAGGAAGAATCCCATCAGCATTGAACATGCTGAAACCATTCAAGGCTTCATACACCTCAATCAGATCACCTCGCAGGTGCCTAGTCTCCAGACACTGTAATTTGCAAAACTTAAGCCTTTCTTCGTAAGAGCAACCCTTTGTTCCATTCACTAATCTTGTTGCCCTTCTCTGTACTCGTTCCAACAGCTCTACATCCTTCTTAAAATGAGGCCTCCAGACCTGTATACAGTACTCAAGGTGTGGCCTGACCATTCCCTTATACAAGGGAATAATCACCTCCTTATCCCTGCTGGAAAAATTCCTGTATATCATTCACAATACACCATGAGCTACTCTTGCTGCCCGTCTGCACTGCTCAGAGAACTTCATATCTGCCGGCACAATTACCCCCAAGTCCTTTTCATTCTCTACCACTGTCAGTGTAGTACCACACAGTTGATACGTTACTCTGGGATTCCTGCTTCCTATATGTTGTACTTTACATTTGTCAATGTTAAACTTCATTTGCCACCTCTCAGCCCATCTGCTCAACTTTTCTAGATCCTTTTGCAGCAGTGTACTGTCATTAGTGTCATTAAAAACCCTGCCAACCTTCGTGTTGTCTGCAAACTTGGACATTAAGCCTGATATACCATCATCAATATCATTTATAAATAGAGAAAACAACAATGGACCCAACACTGAACCCTGAGGGACTCCACTAATAACATTAGTCCACAAAGAGCAGTGTCGATTTATTACCACTCTCTGTCTTCTCCCACTCAACCATCCCTTTGTCCATAGCAGCAATTTGCCTCCAATTTGTGCAGCAGTCTTCCATGTGCAACAGTATCAAAAGCCTTTCTAAGATCCAAATATATGATATCAAAGTTATTCTTTGCATCCAGTTCCTTTGTGACTGCATCATAGTATCCAATCAAATTAGTCAGACAAGACTTCCCCTTAACAAACCCATGCTGTGTCCGAGCTATAACTGAAGTCTTGTCTAGATGATCCTGCAATGCTTCTTTAACCAGTACCCCCATTAATTTCCCTGGAACATAAGTTAAACTCACAGGTCCGTAATTACCTCTGTCTCCCTTTGATCCTCCTTTGTGGATTGGGGTCAAATTTGCACATCTCCAGTCCATGGGTACCTCCCCTGAGTCCAGAGAAGCTCTCATAATTATGGCTAAGGGTTTGTTTACTTCCTTTGCCGACTCCTTTAATATAACTGGATAGATCCCATCCACCCCAGGCACCTTTCTTCTGTTTATCTTCAACAATTTCTCCTCCACATTTCTCTCAGTTTACAAGATTATCTAGCTTACTGCCAGAGTTGAATACACCTCTGGCATTCCCCTTGCTGAATAACTCCTCATGTGTGAATGTCGATGCAAAATATTCATTCAGTTTGTTAGCTACGTGACAGGATCATCAACAGTTGAACCATCGATATCAAGTTATATATTATGGTTGATCCCGATATTGAGAGTTCTTTCTAATAGATTTCAATGAATAAAAGTTCCCATTAACATGTTCGTATTTTGTTAGCAACTTCTGTACAAACTATCTACAGACGACACAGAATAAGATCTATACGCAGAACGAGTTCTTACCTTGCAGAAGAGCAACGAATTGCCTTTGGGTCATCCTCCCACGACGTTTCCTGTACACCACGTGCAGATCTGTGTTCAGTAACATGATGGCGAATGCTAGGACCATAACAGTCTGCGGATTGGTGAACTTTGACACTGGATTAGTATTGCACTGGCTGTATCGTTCGCTGAATACTTGCAGTAGATATTCAACTTTCTGGAAATCGCCCTAAACAACCGCAAAAAAATAGAAAAGCAAAATTATAACAGTAGCGAATTCACCCAAAAATTAATGTAACCCCATCCTCCACCCACCGCTATAATTATGTCGATCAGATTACTGAATTGAAAATAGATCATTTTTAGTTGAGGATTTTTAAAGTTTGTGCTAGAAGTGAATGGTACCTACAGAAAAGTATCCCAGAAGGAGTGGCTAAAATTATTTTCTGGGAAATGATTTTTGCGATTAGTTATTGTAAAAACAAATTCAACGTTATACATTCCCTTTAATAAATACGCGGCTAAACAACTACAAAATGGCAACCTTACAGATTTACATTTTGGTTCTTTCAAAATTTTGTATACAGTATATGAAATACATTATGAGGAGTTGTTCCTCAATTTGTCATCTAAGTGACTGCGAAATTTTATTACGTCAAACTCTTGTTATATAGTGAAAATCTTGTCGTCTGTGCGGCCCCTGTGGCTCACCTCAACTGAGTGGTTTGCCTGTTGTATTGTAGCACAGTGATATCGTCACCATCTTCCCCACACCGGGTGTAAAAGGCCCGGGTTCGAATCCCATCGATGACGCGAGGAACTTCAATGGGCTTTTTTCACTCCGTGCCTGAGTTAGACAGTCTCAGGCGTAGATAGCAAGGTTTTTTTCCCCAGAAGTGTTTTAGTCCAGCAAAACAGGCAAATCGACCAGAGAATCGACCACGCAATTTACAGACATATTACATAAACGGGTATATGTAATAAATTACGGGTGGCCCTAATATAATAATTTGAAATTTGAATTGCCTGTTGTGTTGATGCATTAACTCCTCCTTGGCACGTGAAGCCGGACCTACTGTAAACCTCCGACGGGACTGCTCCCACCTTGCTTAGGCAGAGTGGGGCAGTCAGCCCATCAAAACACTGAGGAAGGGAAATATGGGGTACTTTAAAAGCAAAGAGGATAGAAGTAAGAGTCATCCCTCCCTATGAAGACTGAAAAAAGGAGGACGAAGATAAGAAAGAAAGATATTAAGAGCCTATGTCCAGAGGAGAGGGTGGCTTCAGCAACTGTTCACAGCTGGAACAAGCCAGCATGATGGGACCAATGCTCACCGCCAGGAAAGAATTCTGATGCCAGCGAGGCAGGGGACCGACAGAGACATCCTAATCTCGTGAGCCAGTTTCAACAGCATTAGTAGTTCTCACCCGAGTAAAGCTCTGCGTCAGAAACTCAGTGACGCGGTAGTAGTCCATCAGTAATATCTACCCAAATAAGGTACTGAGAGGGAATGAATAGAAAGGTCAAATTCAAAGACCGGTTTTAACTAATGTGCTAAGTGTTCTCGTGTGTAGCCACAGTGCATCTAATTTTCGTTCTCCCCACACCAAATAGAAAAAAAATGTTCGGGCTCCAATTCCGTTAATAACGCGAGGAACCTTTGTGTAGTTTTTTACTCCGTGGCTGAGTTAGTTTTCTCCTGGCAGCACTGGTTTTTTTGTCCAGAAAAACAGGCAAACCAAACAGAGAACACACGAAATTTATGGACATATTAATCATTGGCAGGTGAGCTGGTTCACAGGTAGCCCTAATATGACGGTTTTTTTTTTTTTCCTTCCAGAGGACAATCACACTCCCATTATCACATCATGCTCAAGTGATTTCTTGGCTTTCATCCCATTTACCGCGGTTTTCAGACAAGCTCCATGGGTCCGCATTGCCGGTTATTCCTGCGAGGGTCTTCCATGAGTCACACTTTATTTTACTGGTTTGTTGTGCGTACTGGTTTCGAACCACTCTATATTGTTCTCAAAGATATTCCTTCTTGTCTGCGGGTAACCTGCATCTGCAGATTGAACAGCTTTCCTTGCTCCACATAGTGTCTTAAATTTGTCAGTTCTGAAGTTCCCTGAAGGAATGAATCGGTATATTTTATCTGTCTTTTCATTGATTTTGCACATATATATAATAGGACTCGTTGGAGATGGCGAGCCCTGTTTTCATAAGCTGGGTTATGGTAGTCTTCGGTGCTTTCTGTAGTAAAAGCACTTAGGATATTCTGGTTGGAGTTATTCCAGTTTGCAGTTTTAACCAAGACCCTAGTGTGAACAGTGCAGTGTGTCATTGTAATTCCAACAGGCGCTAGGTCAAAGGATGGCTCGGTGGTCACTTGTACTCCAAGTTTGTTCTCCGGTGGTCCTTATACGAAGACATAAACTGACCCAGTACATACATTTACCTTCTTGTTTGTAAACAGCATTGATAGAGCTTTCAGCCATTTGTATTTTTCGTTTGTATCTTTTTTGTCATTTTTCAGACCCTACTTACAGTCCGTTCAAATCCTTTTGAAGCAGTTCAAGAAACTTAACACTTATTTAAAACCTAATCGTCTATTTTAGCTTTAAAATAAACAACTTTTTATTCAAATTGGTCCTTCTGTAGATCAAATATGGATATTTAAAGTATCCATAAATAATTATGAGACTCACTCTGTATTTCCTAGCATTATCCTACTCAAAGACAACGAGTTATAAATTACTGGAATAAGTTATCATGGGTGATAGAGGCTGACAGTCTGGGGAAATTCAAAGGTCCGCTAGGTAATTACCTAAGGGAGGAGGGAAATGCATAGGTTGTCCATTTCCTTTTCTCTTATTAATTATTATTTTTGTTAAATTTAAAAAATATATATATTTTTTTTAAATTTCTTATTAATTTGTTTTTATTCTAATAATTTATTTTATGTATTTTTTGTTATTTTATTTTATTATTTTTTTATTTTACTTTTATTTTATTTTATTTTATTTTTTGGCTGATGCAGCATAAGCCATAGGCTTCCTTCCACCATGTGGCCATTACTAATACTAATACTAATACTAAAGTTTCGTAATCTAACTAATACATAATAAAGATAATTACCGACAGATAAAATAAGGACTGGAACTTGCGAAGCGCTTCGTCCACTTCAAGATTAGAAAATTCAGTTTCCTGGACCACCATTCTGGAAAAAAGAAATATTTTGATTAGTGGTGGTGACGGTTTTGTGAAACTGGCGAAGCACTGTCAAAAAAATTATGGACGTACCTGAGCACTTCGTGGATAAAGCGATCTTGGAAATCACAGAGGTAGCTGCCAATCGTTACTTTGCTCAGTCCCTTGCAGGTAATCAGGAAAGAAGCTACCATTAAAGGGCTGTTAGGAAGGTAGTCGTTGCTGACAAGGAACTCAATTCCCTGGTGGGGGTCAACGTTGAAAAGGTTTACACCCACACGAAACTTACGGTAACGTTCATCGAGAGGAACCTGAAACAGATGGAAGAAAAAATCCACGTCATTCGTGTTCATTTCTGTATTAATCCTCTTGTTTGTGCATTTGCACACACTGCAGAAATAATCCCTATAAATAAATTCTTTCATGTAGCTGATTTAATCTTTCGAATCGAGGTGTTTTTTTCCCCAAACTTAAGGGTTTTTTTTTTTGTCCATCGAAATAGCCACACTACTCAATCGCACAGTTCATGCAATTTAAAGATACCATACTTCACGGGATAAGTATCTTTAATGAAAATCCCAAACATGAAATGTAACAAAACTATAGTACTTGTTTTCGTTGTATTAGGGCTTTAGAAGCATCAGCGACGAAGGCCAAATTGCTCTATGTATGTTATCTGTAAATTGCGTGTGTTCTGTGGTCGATTTTCTGTTTTCTGGGCGAAAAACTCGAGTTCCCGAGAGAAAAACTATGCTATCTTCGCCTGAGAGCAACCAACTCAGCCACGTTGGGAAAGAGGCTATAAAAATTCCTCGCGTTGTCGACAGGATTCGACCTCAGGTCTTTTCCACCCGGTGTAGAGAGAACGGCGATTTTAGAACTGTGCCACCCACGAGGGTCGTATGGTACTTAGTACCGTACATGGTTTGGAGGAGATGTGGGAAAGGGGATGCCAGAACTTTTGCTCTGGAGACTAAACGTGGGTTTCACTACTTCAGGCCTCCAATAAGTAAAGTGGTGGAATTGCATCGGTTGATGAGAGTCATCTATCACCAAGTGTTAGTATTACTGTTATATTACTATTACACTGGTGTGCAAAATTTAAGGACCAGTCAGGTTTTCACCTGTAGCTTCTCATAGGAGTGGCCTGGATATGGGAAAAGCATACTAAAGGAACCTCGTGAGGAACACAAATGATGAAGGAAACAACAACGGAAACAAAATGATACAGAGGAACTATATTCAAAAATGGAAACAGCACTGGCTGCCATGATGCAGCATCACAGCCAAAGATGGAACAAAGGGAAGAGGTGGTCCTTAGTAGGAGATATGGCCACCCCTAATGTCGATGCAGGCTTTGCACCGCCTGTCCATACTTAGAACAATGTTGTTGATAAGTTCTTGCGGTAACATCGTCCATTCCTCTGTTAGGCCCATCTTCAGCTGGTGAACATTTTCTGGTGCGTGTGTACGTGCCGCTAGGCGTCTTCCCAGAGCGTCCCATATGTATTCCATGGGATTTAGATCGGTGGTACGGGCGGCCAATCCATACGAACAGTGTCCTCACTTTCCAAAAGCATATCAACAGCTGCAGTGCGATGGGGTGTGGCGTTATCATCGATAAACACGAACTCGGGGGTAATGGCAGAACAGACGCACATGGGGAAGGATTACAGTAGCGTGCACCGGTTACAGTACCGCCTTCCAGTATCTGGAGTTGTACACGTCCATCCAAGATAACGCCTCCCCCAGACGAGAACACTTCGACATCCATATCGATCCCTTTCAGTGATGTTTGCGGAGTGATACCGTGTGCTAACCTCTCGCCAGATTAGCTGACGTCCAGAATCGCTGCTGAGACTGAATCTACTGTCATCAGTAAAGAGTACCTTAAGTAAAGATTTTGTGGTTGTAACCTTTAGAAATAGTGTTGGTCCTGGAGTTTTGCAAACCAGTGTATATTATGTTACTATTAGTAGTGGTACTGGTTAATATTAGCATAACTTGGTTTACACCAGTGTTTCTCAACCTTTTTTTAATCATCGCCCCCTAAAGGGCTCTTTTAGACTTTTTTTTTTCCTAATCGCTCCCCATGAAATTTTAAACAAGAAAATACTTTATACTTATTCTTTTTATTCAATGGGATTCCTGAGCCTGATGCTTCAAATTTGCAAATGTTCGGTAGGATATTAGAAAATTTAATTATAATGTCTCCTCTTGAATATATATCAATTCTGTTTCTTTCCTTTGTTAATATTTTATTTACTGAACTAAAACCACTTTCAATCACATAAGAAGTTGGAAAACAAAGAAGTACATTGGCCATTTCAGCTTCCGGCTGTTTTAAAGACTGTGTCTGAAATAAACTAGGGAGCTGTGCTACCACAAACACCTTGCCTAATCCCTTTATAGCAATTGTCAGAAAGTGTTCTGCTTCGCCGTCGATTCCTCCCTGGTAGGGTAACTACTAAAATCATTATTGTCGCTTTCCGTCATACTGCAGTGCCGTCCAGGAACACCAAAAATCAACTACTGTCGTTTGCAGCCGCTGCAACAAACAAGTCAGTGAAGCGGTCTCGTGTAAATTAGCCTTGCTTTGCGAATCATGTTCGGGCCTAAAATCCCTACATAAATTAAATGCCCCGCGTCGCAAGACTTGCACGTGCCTTCCTTGCAAGAACAACCAGCCGAAAAAATTTAGGTCCTGCGAGCAGTTTACCAGTTGCACAGATAATCAACTTGGTGAAGCGATCGCAGTTCCATTAGCAGATGATAATGATACATCAACCACTTCCATCACCTCAGCTGCTGATACATTTCATCCAACTGACTGCTTCCCAGATATAAGTGCCGGATCCGTGAAACGGCTTATTTCTCATTGTGATATCAGTAATACCGCAACCTGTTTGGTTGACCATGATGATGAAGACTCTAGCTTCTCTAACTTAACGGAAGCAAAGGATAAGTCCCACCATCGCAGTGCCGCCACTATAGCAACTCAAACAGAAGACTTCGCCAATATCCCGCATGCACAGCCAACAATGCATGCGGATCCCCAAAGAATGAACTCCCCACCTTCTATCACGTTTACTAATGTGTCTACACAAACTGATTTTTCGCTTGCTGAATCTTTGTTTCTTAGCCCCTCCGCGTGCCTCTTCAAGAACCGTAAATAACTTGAAATTATTATAACATCAATACTTGAAGATATTCGCATCGCATGCTCTGCACTACTAATAACTACGTATCCTCCATAGCTGATAACCTTTCTCAAGACTTAAGTTTGTGAAGATGTAATGATGGTGGTCCAGCTATTAAATGCGCTACGACTCAGACCTGCGCTACTAATCAGGCTCACAATAACTTACCCTACAGCACTACTATTCTGAATTCAGGCTAAACACTAAATTGCCCCGAGATCCAGATAGCCGAAGAACTTCCTTGCCAGGAAAACCAGCCAGAAACCCTGCCAATCCTACGGCAGAATCAGCTAATCCAGATAAACCACTTAGTGTCCCACTCCACAAATCACAGAAGCCATCTACTAAATTGCAATGGAAACCCAATCCTGAAACTATCGTCGAGCCTTACTCGTACTCAAGCCGGGTGTATCAACCTACAATGCCGAAGAAACCTGAAATCCACAATTGCGACCCCTCACTGCTAACATTGCAACCATCCTGGGCGGAAGTTGTAGCTGCACCTCCTCCTACACTTGTGGCCCAGAGTTACTGCAGTAAGCCTCGCCACCCTGAAGTGGGTAAATTGGGAACCCCAAATGTACTAAAGAGAAGGCGATCATTTAAAATGGGCACCTCGGCCACCTCCAAGCTGCAGGCGATGCATCCGCCAACTGTCCGTCTTCGACGAAGTCTATTCGTTTCCCGACTGGCCCCAAATACAACTCCAGATGATATCGAGTCATACGAAATGCATGAGCTGCACCTTACCGTGTCCATCACCCTTCTTAAGAAAGCACCACCTGCATACATGGCGCCTCCGTAGCCAGGCGGGCAGGAGCAGCAGTGCATAGCACACGCTTCTTGATTAGACCGGGGTTTGAGCCCGTCACCACCAAATATGGAGGATGCGGAAAGGTCAGGGAATGACCACCGCATATTCCCGGAGCAATATCGCCTTAGTTGCTAATGCTCCTAAAAACCAAATAACAACAACAACCTGCATACATCGCTCAAAGTTGAGTGCGATGCACAGCATTTCAGCTCCAAATCAGCGACTGCTCTCTGGCCGTCTGGATCACTACTGAGGCCATACTAAGAACCTAAATCCAATATCACCCCACGTCTAGCCATCGCTAATCCACTATCCCACCAAGGCTACTCCCAAGCATGACTCCATGATAGACACTCCTATTCTCAGAAGCCCCAAATCCAGGAATCAGGGTCACATGATGATGAGCCCTATACATACCCTGATGACAAAACCTCTGATCAATCTCTGCAATACCACAGCTCCAATGAAATCCACCCTCAGCTGATACCAACTATTATAACCAACCGTGCTAAAAAGCCAACCGAAGAAAATAAATCCTGTCCTCGAATCAGCACTCCTGAAGGTCTCGTGTCACCTTACACTCAAGATTTTTTTATCAAAATGTTCGTAGTATTCGGAATAAGCTTGAGACACTTGAGCAGATACTCCTGTCCCAAATGGCTGATGTCATCTGCATGTCTGAAACCTGGCTGGAACCACAACAAGAATCAATTGCCTCTGCCCAAGCTGCCGGTTACAAATCTTTCTTCACCTCCCGATCTCACACCTGTGGTGGGAGTGTTGCTGTTATCATAAATGCCAACAGACTTGAGTTCGTACATGTATTCTCCAGCAAATCCAATCTATTCGAAGCATTGATTGTTACGGTCAAGATCAACTCCTGCTTATTAGATCTCGGTGCAATATATATACCCCCAACACCCGATGCTCAGATAATCAATGATATTTCATCCTGGCTAATAAATACGCTCCACACATCTGCCATCCACCTCATCTGCGGAGATTTTAACTTACCACCAAGTCTCTAAAATCTTCATGAGTCACTTATGGCTAAGGTTGCCATAAATGAAGGCCCAACTGAGGTCTTCATCGCCTGGATCTCATATTATCGTCTGGTTCCTGTAGCGTCGACATTAAACCTGAAACTCACTTTGAATCCGATCATGAACCCATCGTAGTCCTATTGCAGCTCCCAACGCCCAACTTTAATGTCTCCCACAAAGTCAAAAGGAAGATCATCATCTCTCCCACCTTCCTACACCTGAACAGATGCCCTTATGCAACAAGATTAATTCTCTGGGGGAGTTCTTGAATCAGGAGAATCGGAACTGGCTCTAGACATATTAACCAGATGGTTGCACACTGTTACCATGTTCTCAGCAGCTAAACAGGGCGGTATCTCTGATAGAGCGGGCGCCTCCGTAGCCATGTGGGAAGGAGCAGCAGCGCGTAGCACACGCTTCTTGATTAGACCGGGGTTCGAGCCCGTCACCACCAAATACGGAGGATGCGGAAAGGTCAGGGAATGACCACCGCATATCCCGGAACAATATGGCTTTAGTTGCTAATGCTCCAAATAACAAACAAACAAACATCTCTAATAGAACTAATGCTTGGTGGTCTTCGGAGCTAAATTACAGTTTCAAGTGCAAACAGTTCCTCCATAAACAATGGAAACAGTCTGGTACAGCATATGACCGAACTCGGTACTCCAAAGCTCGGTCTCCACTGTCTCCACTGTTTAACACTGTTTAACAGACTGAAATCTCAAGCCATTAAAAAATATACTGACAAGACCTTATCCAAAGGCAAAGTGCCATATACCCTTAACTCTGAACCAGGTTCCAACTTCAATCCAGTTGAATGGACCAACTATGTAGCCAGATTCCAAGACAACACCACACAACCATATGATTACCAACCAGACCCCATTTCTGGTCCAGATGATGAGCTGGTTTCCATTCAAATCGATCGACAGCAGCTCCTTCAAGCCATCAACTCGCTGCGACCGTCATGCGCCGCTGGCGTCGATCAAGTCCCGCATTTCATCGTAAAGTCCATATATCCTTGATCCTCTGCTCTACTTGTTCAACTCCATCCTCTCTCATAGAATGTTTCCTGCATCCTGGAGCAAATACGCTCTCGCCCCACTACCTAAAGTTCAACTACCAAGCCAGCCGAAGCACTATAGACCGATATCCACTGCATCCACGCTCCTAAAGCTACTGGAAAAGTTCTTCTTCCGCGTATAACACGCCATCTTCTTCCACAACCATCAAAGCAACTCCATTATGTTCTCCCTAATAGATCAACTGTCTCCAACTTTCTGGCAGTCCAAACGGCAATTCTAAATGCATTTGAGGCCAGATCAGAAATGCCGGTTGTTTATGCCGATATCGAAGCTGCTTTTGATAGCCTCAACATCTCAGCCCGTCTGAATCTCCTAACCAATTTCTTTCGGATCAAAGGTGACGTTTTCGCTTTTCTGCACTCGCTCCTCTGGAATAGAACAGTGTACCTCACTCATCGCAACCTCTCCTATACCCGATCCATCGATGCAGGTGTGCCGCAAGGTGGCGTTTTATCGGGGCTACTTTTTACCGCCCTCCTTATTCCTTTGTGTGTAACAGAGATGATGTTATTACCTACGCCGACGATATAAAGTTCCTAACGGAGATACCACCATCAGCCGACAGAGGAGTGATCACATCGGAAATCTGTAATAAGATCACAGCTTTCTCTAGCCATCTCAACCATTTCGGTCTTAAACTGAACCCCCAAAAATCCGTTATTATGGTTTTCTCTCTGAAGAAGTGTCCCTCATTCATACAACCCTCACTGGAGGGTGCAGTTGTTCCAAGTGTAACTAAACACAAAGATCTCGGTGTAACCTTCGACCCAAACCTTAGGTTCAACTGTCACATCGAATGTGTTTTACGCAAGATCAGCCGAATGTGCTGGATTGCCCGTCAACATCTCCTTCATAACACAGACGCAAGAACCACAATCAGATATCTGGAAACCGTTGTGTATCCTACCTTTCTGTATGCCTCTGAAATATGGGCCTCCGCAGTACCTTCTCTCATGAAGCCCATCCTAGCTTCAGTATCCAGCGAATACTGGATACTGAAGTGGGCAACCCGCAAACATCGACTCCCCCCCCCAACAGAGGACCACCAGCATGGCCGACCAACTTCAAATCCCGCGGCTGCCTCAAATAATCGGCATGAGGAGAACTGTGACAACAGTCAAAATGCTGGTTGGTAAAATCAACTCCCCTGGCTTCTGGGATATATGTCAGTGGCATGTTCCACTTCCTTCCCTAAGAACCACCCCTCTTTTTCAGCTACAACGGAACAGGCTGAAGATCAGTGACAGATTCCTACCTGGCCAAGTACTTCCTACAATACAAGTCCTGCTAATGATCGGAGTTGACCTCCAGAAATTCGCTTCGGATTGTAATTACAGGCGCTCGTTGGCCGAAGTTGTTCCCCTTTTGTTTGGCCCCTGATGTCGACTCATACCGATATTCCACCTGCTATCTGCTATGAGGCGCAGAACGGCACGTCGCAGGCACATCGACGAACTGTTTCACAAGAAAATGCGAAACCGTATACAAACTTTGTACAACTTAATTCACGCATGTGAAATATTCTGACTTCTGTGATTATTCTGAAATATGTGCTTTGTACATATGAACGCGTACATACCTTGGTGTACTGTCTGTCTCACAACTTTGTATATACTCGTATATATTGTATGGTTAATGCTACGTTTTTAAGTTAATTCCATGTTATGTTATATATACTGTACATATTTTTATATTACCCTATATCATTGTCAGGCCCCTGGCCTCCTGGCTGTGGCGGGCACATTATTGTATTGTATCTTTACTGTACAATAAAGATTTTCTCTCCCCCACACTATTGAATAAAGTTTAGCTGTTTTTGATTTCCAAAACTCAACCATTCCACCCTTTTAGAATTTACATTTGCATTCTTCGTTACATTTTAATTCAATGAGTTCCTCTTGAATTTCTTCACTAGCGACCCGACATCGCATCCAATTCGATCTAACATCGATGGCTTCTGTTCAAAAGGAAATAAATTTGAAAATCTATTTTCCTTTCACCTTTTAAAGAACACAAGTGATCTGAATAATTCCTAAGGTCATTCTCGGTGAGAGATTCATTGATTTCAGCTAACTCTTGCATACCACGAAATTTTTTTCTCGTTAAATTGCTTTCAAATATTTCCAATTTTCAATGAAGACTTTTAACACGCGTTTGCAGTCTATCACCGCAATTAATTTCCCTTGAAGTTGAAGTGATATTTCATTAAGTTTTCGAAAAATCCAAGCCATATAGTATATGTCGTTTTTCTGTTTACTGATCTCCTTTGCTAAATCTGTCTCCCCCTTCGATTTCTAAAAAACTAATTATCGTATCAAAACGGTTTACAAATCTTGTTAGACCGTTTCCTTTAGAAAATCATCTGACTTCTGTAGGTAAAAGAAGCTTTGCATACAGTTCATCATTATCAACACAAAATTTTCTGAAAAGGTCACACAGCATATCATATTTGCTATGTGACTTTATTTTATTGATGCTTTTAATAACTATACTGAGAGATTGATAAAGAATTGGAGTAATATTTTTCGCAACCAGATAATGTCGGTGCACAATGCAGTGCATTGCAAGAACTTCGGGACATACTTCCTTTAGGTGGGCTATAAAACCTTTGTCTTCCAATCATGGAGGTAGCACCATCAGTGGCACAGATATCAAATTTTCCAATGGTACTTTTTTTTCATCAAACCATGCTTCAGTACAGGAATGGATGCTCCAGTACAGTCAGTTTCTATAGATTTTACAAACAACATCTCTTCTTGCAGTTTAAATCATCCTTGAAATAACGAACGTATGCCATTAGAAGGGCATATTGTCAGTAATTGTGGATTCATCAATCTGATTAGAAATTTTTCTCGTTTTTAGGTTGGCAATTAGCCAAACCTCAATGTTAACTGACCTTATCGATTCATCTTCGAATTGAATCGTTGCTCAGAGACAATGCTTTGAAAATACTGGAAGGATTTTGATGCTTCACTGTTGAAATTGCAATTTCTAATGCGAGTTGTATAACAGTCTCAGCAACTGTATGAGCATTATCAGTTTTTGCAATGATTTCTGCAATTTTATAAGATGCAATCATTCCATCGCCATTTGTTTGTGTGTTCATCTTTCCTCTTTAAGTTATCTAAGAGTATTGATGGTTTCATAGTCTCATTTGAAAAAACTATTACACATAGACACATTGGCTGTCTTTAGTCGAATGGGCTTTCAATAAAACCGTAAGATAGATATTCATCCAGATAATGTCGATACTTTTTCTTTTCAGCACTTGACATGATTGATGACGGGTTGAATAACTACAAAGAATTAAATAATAAAATATAAACTATTTTTATTTAACTCTCATAGCCCATGTCACTCACAAAAGCACTGATGATCAAAATAAACAACTTTAGCATTAGCATAGGTATATGATGCAAGAAAGCAAGCTTATATAGCGTCAGCCATAAAAAAAAAAATTCCGATTTCACCCAACCATCCACTCCAAATGTTTGTCTAGTTCTGCCTTGAACTTATTTAAGTTGTCGACCTCCTCTACGACAGATGAAAGTGTGTTCCAACCAGCAAATTTCTTTCCTCAATTTTAATTTGTCTCTTCGTGTGAGTAATCTGAGCAAGACGATGAATCCCATCGACATTGAGGTTGCCCAAACCTTTCAAGGTCTTATACACCTTAATTATATCACCTCGCACCTAGTCTCCAGATGGTGCAATTTGCAGAACTTAAGCCTTTCATGGTAACAGCAACCCGTTGTTCCACTCTCCAATCTCATTGCCCTTCTCTGTACTCGTTCCAGCAGCTCTACATCCTTCCTAAAATGAGGCCTTCAGACCTGTACGCAGTGCTCAAGGTGTGGTCTAACCATTGCCTTATACAAGGGAATAATCACCTCCTTATCCGTGCTAGCAAAATTTCTGGATATCATTGACAAGACACCCTGAGCTACTCTTGCAGCTTGTCTGCGCTGCTCAGAAAACTTCATATCTGACTGCACAATTACCCCTGAGTCCTTTTCATTCTCCACTACCCTGAGTGTAGATCCACCCAGTTGGTACATTACTCTGGGGTTATTGCTACCCATATGCAGTACTTTACATTTATCAATGTTAAACTCAGCCCATCTCATCCACATCTCAGCCCATCTGCTCAACTTTTCTAGACTCCGAACCCTGGGGAACTCCACTAATAACATTAAATAAATAAGATCTTTATTGTACAGTTCACCGGTACACGCAGGTACCACGACCATACAATACCCTTCACGGCACCATGCATTAGTCCACGAAGAGCAGTATCCATTGATTATCATTCTCTGTCTTCTCCAACTCAACCCCCCTTTTATCCGTTGTAGCAACTTGTCCTTAATGCCATACTGCTCCGATTTGTACAGTAGAGTTCCGTGTGCAACAGTATCGAGGGTACAACTTCCACAAGGAAACAATAAATCAATGCTAATTGTAGCTTTGAAAGTAGAAACAATAGACTGAAATATTTCCTCATCCCATCCATGTCTCATATATTGACCACAGAAACAAAAGAATAAATAAATAAACCACGCTCACCATGCCGCCTCCAAGGTCGCAGCTGTCGGAAAGGCACAAAAGCCAAGGATTGCGGAGACATTACCTCTGAAAGCACTTAGGCCTTTAATGCCTATGAAAAGCAAGGGTGGTTGAATTAAATCACGCCTCCTATCTTCCTTTTATCAAAATTTCTCATTCAATCCTAATATAATATACAGTACCTACATGTGTAACCCCTGGCTTTTAGCCGTGAAGGGTATTGTGTACGGCATGTGCCTTTTGTATGCAATAAAGAGTTCTTCTTCTTCTTCATGTTAAAAATCAGGTGTCTCTGGGAAAAGGAAAACCCAATGACAGAAATTAAATACTAATGAATAAGATGTTGTTGGGTAGGGTTTAACTTTGGAGGGCCACAAACTATTGTAATACATGATTTTTTCGCCCCCAAAAATCAATTTTCGCCTCCTTGGGGCGATATCGCCCCCGTTGAGAACTCCTGGTTTACACAGTGTCTTTTTTGATGCAAAGTCGCTGCGTTGTTGCATGCAACGACGTGCAAGAAGCACTTGTTTAGAGAAGAAAGCATCTTCCTGTTCACACAAGGCATGCTACTTTACTACTTTTCTTGCTACTCTTCTGGTTTAGTCTAGAAAATGATAACTCTTTTCATCTTCTTTTTAATAAATTGCAAGCTTCTTCAACACCTGGGTCATTTTTCAGTTTTGGCCCGTTGTGTTGTGCAGGCTGTGGCGCCACGAAATGAGAGCTTTTCAATATCCGGTTGTTTCTCAGTGTCAGTCGTGACACTCATATCTTCAGTAGTTTGAAAAATGAAAAATAATAGCTATTCTTATAAGAGTTATTAATGGGAGTTTTATACATAATAAACACTAATCTTTTTTTATTTTATTTTTCATTTTCAGCTCTCGACATGTGAGGAAACGTGGCTAGAAATTGCCTAAGCTTTCAATGACAAATGGAATTTCCCTCTTTGTCTGGGGGCACTTAACGGTAAACATGTAATATCACACTGCCTACCTGACTGGAAAATAGTGAAAGCTCCTTTTATAACTTTAAAGTGGTATATTATATTAATTTGCTGGCTGTTGTAGATGCGAATTACTTATTCCAATATATGAGCCTGACGTAGCCCAGTGGTCAGGAGCGAGAGTGCATAGCACGCGTTCCTTGAGTGGACCGGGGTTCAAGCCCGTGACTACTAAATACGATAAATATTTGTACTGACGATTTATTGTAAACTCTACTGACTTGGTTGTCGTGCCGGAGTATAAACAGAAATTAATTAATACCTCATTTTGCAGTGCACTTAACAATGGGGAATTGCATTTGCCAGAGTCGATTGAGCTTCCAGGGACTGATTAGTTAACTCCATATGTGCTAGTTGTTGAAGACGCATTTCCGCTTACAATTCATATCATGAAACCATTTTCTGCAGATTTGCCGAAAGGATTGCCAAGAAGAGTGTGTAATTATCGGTTGTCCAGAGTACACCGTATTGTAAAAAATGCATTTAGTTTGTGGCGTCTTCAGAATATTTCGTATGCCAATAGCAGTTAAAACTTCTGCAGCCAAAGATAATGTGCTTACTTGCGTATACATAACATTTTGAGAAGAAATTGGGCTCCAAGACAATTGTACAACCCACCGAGAGCAGGAAAAAAACACAGATGAGGACTCATCAGTAGCAGGTGTTGGGAAGGAGATCATTGAGATTGACACCGGAATGAAAAATCTACAGAGAAAACCTAGTAATGATGCTAAAATTATTCAAAATAATCTCATGAATTATTTCAAATTAAGGACGTGTTTTACCAGACTGTCATCATGTGTTGTTTATTTTTTGGTACTTAGCTCATCTCCCTTCAGCATGAACAGAAGATATTTATAAACGAACCAGCTGGGTTTAGCATTAGTAGTGGCAAATGATACAAAAAAGAAAGCACCAGCCAAAAAAAAAAAAAAAAAAACACAACAATCAGCACTTCCCATTTCACCCATTCACTCCGAAAATTTGTCTAGTTCCTTCAATTTAATTAAGCTATCAACTTTTACGACAGATGGAAATATATTCCAGAAAATCAACCACCCACTAGCTAATGGCAAACTTCCGCATATCTATTTTGCAACCGTCCTTGCTCAATTCATGGCTCCTCATATGTGTAGTCTGAGCTGGAGGAAGAATTCCATCAGCATCGCGTTTGCTCAATGCATTCAAAGTAGGTGCCTAGTCTCCAGACGCTGCAATTTACAGAACTGAAACCTTTCTTGGTAAGAGCATCCCTCAGCAACCTCATCCTTCTTTGTACACGTCCCAGAAGTTCTACATCCTTCCTAAAATGAGGCCTCCAGACTTCTGTGCATTACTCAAGATATCGAATGACCACTGCTTTATACATTGGCATAGTCACCTCCTAATCCCTGCTAGCAAAATTCCTGTATATCATTGACAAAACCCCATTACTGGTGTCTTGGCAGCCTATCTACACTGCTCAAAGAACTTCATATCCCATTGCACAATTACCCATAGGTCTCTTTCATTTTCCACTAGCTTGAGTGTAGTATCACACAGTTGGTACTTTACTCTGGGGTACTGCTACCTATATGGAGTACTTTGCATTTGTCGATATTAAACTTCAATTGCCATTTCTGAGTCCATCTGCCTAACGTTTTTAGATCCTGTTGCTGTAGTGTAGCATACCGTCATTCGTATCATTAACCACCCTGTCAACCTATGTATCATCTGCAAACTTGGACATGAAGCCAGATATGAATTCATCAATATCATTGATAAATATAGAAAACAATAATGGGCCCAACACAGAACCTTGGGGTACTCCACTAATAACAACAGTCCGCAAAGAGACATGTCCATTGAATACTACTCTCTGTCTTCTCCCATTCAACCATCCCTTTATCCACAGCAGCCATTTTCTTAATTGCCACTCTGCTTGATTTTGTACAGCACTCTTTTATCTGCAACAGTATCAAAAGTTTACTGAAACAGAACTATACAATATCAAAATTATTTTTATGCATCCAGTTCCTTTGTGACCATATCATAGTCACAAAGACATCGTATCCAATTTCATTAGATACGACTGGATACGAATTTCTTAGTTGATATGAAAAGCCTAGTAGCTTCCAAGATTAATTCCTTGAATGCCTCCCATTTAGAATTTTCTGTTGGTAACAACATCAGTTGGTCCCACTGTATAGAATTTAAAAACTGTCTCAGACCACTGTAGTCACCTTTAGGAAAGCAGAAAATCATCTCTTTACCCTTGATGGTAGTTACATCTTTAAGTAAATCCCACATCAGTATACTGTGGTCGCTGCCACCCAGTGGGTCTTTTATTTGCAGATTCTTAATGCATACAGAATCACTGCTGATAACCAGATCCATAGTATTGCTCCCTCCTGTTGCTTCTCGAACATGCTGCTGTAGAAAACAGTCATCCAAGAAATCCAAAAAAGTCTTGCCAGTGTGCACAAGTTCCAGTCAATACCTGGGAAGTTAAAATCCTCCATTATAAGATATTCTTATTTACTGGCCCACTCTATTTCTCTGTACAGTTGTTCGTTGTACTCATCAAAGTCATTAGGCCTATAACACACTGCTACTCACATTTTTGTTTTTCCATTGTTTATATCACACAAAACTGATTTGGCAACTCGTGTCAACTGGATGTAGTAAGGTTTGTATCGTTTGCAGGAGTTCCACTTTTTAATTAATCCCTTTGTACGTTCTGGGTGGAAATAAGACCCTAGGCTTTTAATTTTATTTAGAACCAATTTAAAATTCATAGATTACTTAGACCCCTAACTGCTAGAGCGCGTCTCTTCTCATTCCCTATTTTTAAAATTTTTATCATCAAAATGCCAAAGAGCAGGCAATCTTCTGTAGTTTTCCGAAAAATTTACCGTTTGTTCTGCATCCCACTCCATGATATCGGAATTCCTGGATACAGATCTGGTTTTCAAAATTATTCACTTGTTGACCTGAAGACTAGTGTTGCACAATAAGTTGCATGGAGATTCCCATATGAGCTGGGAGATACGTGCACCTACTTGCGTCTAGCCATGCGCACGGTTTTTACGCATGAAGCCTTGCATGCATCACAGTGCCTCTAATTGCATGCATCGTATTACACAAAAAGAGACTGTCTAATTGAACCATGTTAGTAGTACTGAACTTGGATTGAAGGAGATGGAGGTGGGGGGATGCCCGAAACTTTTCTTTGTAGACTAAACATGGTTACTTGAATTCTCAAATAAGCAAAGTAGTGATATTGAACCAGTCGATGAGAATCATCTATCACCTAGTGTTAGTAATAATATTAGTAAGTATTAGTATTATATTACAGTATTGTCGTATTAGTGTTATTTTATATTGCCAGAAGGGGGCTAGAAGTTTATCAAACTTTAACAGGGAGCTAAATGATTTTGCAATAAGTGAGAGGAAAGTGAAAGAAATTGTTGAAGTTGAACATAAGAAAAGCACTTGGGGTGGATGGGATCTAGCCAATTATATTAAAGGAGGCAGCGAAGGAAATAAGCAAACCCTTAGCCATAATTATGAGAGCTTCGTTGGACTTCGGGGAGATACCCATGGACTGGAGATATGCAAATATATCTCCAATTCACAAAGGAGATCAAAGGGTGACACGAGTAATTACCGACCTGTTAGTTTAAGTTCTGTTCCGGGAGGAAAGTAATGGAGACACTGGTTAAAAAAGCACTGCAGGATTATCTAGACAAGACTGCAGTAATAGTTAATAGTTAAGACACAGCATGGGTTTGTCATGGGGGAGTCTTGTCTGTCCAATTTGATTGATGTGGTCACAAAGGAACTGGGTGCAAAAATAATTTTTATATCATATTCAGCACTTGTATTTAAAGATTGCTGTTTAAACTGGAGCCGTTCGGCATTAAGGACAAGTTACTGCTATGAATAAAGGGATGGTTGGGTGAGAGAAGAGAGAAAATGGTAATCAATGGACCTCTCTTAGTGAACTAATGTTATTAGTGGATTTCCCCAGGGTTCGATGAAGGGCACATCGTTCTTTTCTATATTTATCAATGATACTGATGGAGGCATATCAGGCTTAATGTCCAAGTTTGCAGATAATACAAATGTTGGCTGGGTGGTTAACAGCAGAAATGACGGTATTCTACTGCAACAGGATCTAGAAAAGTTAGGAAGATGGGCTGAGAAATGGCAATTGAAGTTTAATGTTGATAAATGAAAAGGACTGCATATGGGTATCAATAACCCCAGAGTAACGTACCAATTGTGTGGTATTACACTAAGGGTAGTGGAGAATGAAAAAGACCTGGGAGTAATTGTGCAGTAGGATATGAAGTTCTGTGAGCAGTGCAGACACACTGCCAGGAGAGCTCATGGGGTTTTGTCAATGATATACAGAAATTTTGCTAGCAGGGATAAGGAGATGATTATCCCATTATATAAGACAATGGTCAGGTTACATGTTAATTTCTGCATATAGGTCTGGAGGCTCATTTTAAGAAGGATGTACAGTAGAGCTGCGGGAACGAGTACAGCGAATGACAGAAAGACTGGTGAGGAAAACGAAGGGGGTCCTCTTACTAAGAAAGCTTTCAGTTCTGCAAATTGCAGCGTCTGGAGACTAGACACCTAGGAGGTGATCTGAATGAGGTGTTTAAAGCTTTGAATGGATTAAGGAAACTCAATGTTGATGGGATTCTTCGTCTTGCTCCAACTACACACATGAGGGGGCACAAATTCAAACTGAGGAAGAAGGGTTGTAGAACAGATATGCGGCAGTTTTTGTTTAATCGGCTAGAAGCTAGTTGTTTGCTGGAACAAACTTCTATCTGTTGTTGTGGAAGTGATAGCTTAAATAAATCAAAGAGGGACTAGACAAACTTTTAGAGGGAATGAATAGGTGAAATGGGAGATGTCTTTTTTTTTTTTTTCTTTTTTTTTTGGGTGATGCTGTATAAGCTTGATTTCTTGAATCATTTGCCGCTATTAATGCTAATATTAGTATTAGTACTAGTTAGTATTACTACTACAGTAGCAGTACCGTGAATGGGTCGAAGGAGATGGAGGGAAAATGCAGGAAACTTTGTACTTTTAAACAATATCTCTTACTTGGTATAAAACGTTTAGAAGTTTCTACAATTTCTTGGCCAAATTCGTTGCGTTTAGGATTTACAACTGACATCACTTGGACCTACGGAAAAGAATTTAAAACTGAGTTCCGCTGTAGTCGCCCTTTCAAAAGCAAAATCCCTTCCCTTGAACTCTGTAGTAATACCTTTAAATAAATCCACTATAATATGCTATGATCTCTGAACCAAATTGTTCATTTATCTGAAAATTCTTTATGCATAAATAACCACTGAGGGTAACCAGAATAAGAGTACTGCTTTCCCTTGTTGCCTATCTAACATGCTGGTAGAGAAAATACCCAACTAGAAAATCCAGATTTGTTCTACTACTGCTTGAGTGAGTGAACAGTCCACAAGTTCCAGTGGAAAATTACCTGGAAAATTAAAATTACCCCTTTTAAGACATTTTTATTTAGCCTTGGTGCAAAAATTAAACAAATAAGAAGTCAATGAAATGAAATGACAGAAAACTTTGGAGAAGTTACCCAACTATGGCCATCGTTTCTTTTCACATACTGCAGTATCAAGAGTGTGACAGACGTTCACTATTGCTTTACATGCAGATTAGAAGGTGGAGCACCTAGTTCTTGATGCCCAATGTCGGACGTCTGGGAAAGACACATGGTCATCCATATGCATTTACCAGATACATTTGGATAAAAAATACAAGTAAAATATTTATAAATAAACAAGCGATTACAAATTTTACTTGATTAATTAGTTAATGAAAATTAAAAGCGATTAAAAGATTAATTAATTTAATAATTTGTCCAATCGCTTAAATCAATTATGACTGCTCCTTTCCACAAGGCCAGCATGCTCCAATAATCAATTATTCTTACATCTATCCAGCAATCGTATTTTTTTCCAATTTAAATTTGTCCTGCCCAATGTGTCATCTGAGAAAGAGTAATGATATCGTATAGCATTTAGTGTACTCAATCCATTTAAAGTCTTAAATACTTCAATCAGGTTTTACACCCCGATCAGTTTTGACTCCTCCGTAGCTGTGCTTATCTTTGGTCTAGTTAAAATCGTAAATAATTAGCGTACCTGAAGGTGTTCTCTGAAGTCCTTGTAGTTATACATCCACGAGTCCATGAACCTCAGTCCGTACTGCTGTGGACAGTCGTGCTGATGTTCACAGTTGGACTGCACCACCCGGTGATCGTTTTGATCCTGGAACAGAAAGACACGCATGTAACAAGGCATTTGCGTTGGTTACTCTTACATAATGTAAAATTACTAGTTTCGTTCTATTACGCGCCTTATTCGCGAATTTAACCTTGGGACTGAGATTTCTCCAAAAGGCTACTGCCAGACGAACAATTAAAGACACTGCGTTTCTCTTAATTTCGGCGTTTTTATTTGCGCGTCTGGATGAAGCCTAAAAGAAGTATTTTGTTTATTAAAACGCGATTTGGAATGTTGCATAAAATATTGGATGCTTTTTTTCGGAAATGAGCATTCTTGTTTACTAGCAATGCATGCGACTCATTCAAATATCACGAGCGTGATTTTTAGCGAACTGAAACGTATATTACCATTTACATTTACTCAAGACTTTCTGTTGCTGTTGTTCTTGTTCTTGTAGGAGCATCTGCGATTAAAGCCATATTGATCAGTGAATATTGTCGGTAAACCGCGTGGTTTCTGAGGTCGATTTTCTAATTGCTAGATTAAACCCGAGTTTCCGGAAGAAAAAACCATGCTACCCTCGACTGAGACCGACTAACTCGGCCACGTTGTGAAAAAGGCCGATAAAAATTCCTCACGTCATCCACGGTACTCGAACTCAGGTCTTTTCTACCCGGTGTGGGGGAGGACGGCGATCCTACCAATTATGTTACCTACGAAGGCAAGAAGTTTACTTATGTGTTACGATTTTAAGTATATTTCTACGTTATATTTTTAAATGTGAAAATACGCACATTTCCCATTTTAGTTGTTTACAATTAACGGAAATTTTTGTGAAATTTATTAAATCAATATGAATCGGTATATTTTTATAAGAAATTATAATTGCATATACCAGTAGTTGTAACTGTTAAGTGTAATTATTTATTATTATTATTATTGTTGTTATATTATTTTTCCATGATGAGGGGTTCCACACTACCCCCCCTCCCCCCGATGGGTATTGCTACCGAGTACACAGGGTGGTTGTTATGGCTGGTGTTACTGTTGGTCGAGGAACTCTCTGACTGTCCTACAGGTGTTCAGGATTGCAACTTTATGGAGTTCCTTGTAGGTGTTCTCTGGAAGACATATTGCCGCTAGACTGTTATGGAAGGTCTTTGGCACCTACTGGTGGTGGACACGACGATCCGGATAGTCGTTACTTGTTGCATATGCCACATTTCTTTAATCTCCTATCTTAGGCTTGTCTACTTCCTAATCTTTTCCTCGTGGGTTTTCTGGAGGTTGCCAGTGTTTGGCACAGCAATATCCATCAGATAGATAGCCTTTTTCTCCTTGTCTACAAGGGTTATGTGACTTATGTCTGGTCTGCTATGCGGGATGCCTTATCCATTATCATATCGGCCTCTAGCTATATTACTTCGTAGTATGTTCGCATGATGAACGTATTCATTTCAAAGCTCCACTTCATAAGTTGAAGTTTTCTTCCTTCCTGGGTGGTCACGAGCGAAGGAAGCACTTTCCACTTTCATTTGGTTGAGCTGGATGGTCTTGCCCTTCCCTTGTGGTAGCCATACAGGGAACAGCGCCACTTGCTCCATTGTCTTCATCTGGAGACCGTCTTCGACTTTTCGAACCAACCTCTCTGCTTAAGGCCTGAACGCGAGTGACTTTATCCTGCGCCACCTCGATGCAGTATGATTATTGCTTCTCTTCGACATTATCTATAGATATTAACCTGTGTAGCTTCGGCTTACGCCTAGTGGAAAACTTAGTTCTTAGGAGCGACAGCAGATGGCGCTACTATCTGCCTCAGCTGTCACTTCAATCTTGAGGAGGTAGGTCTGATGAAGCGACTTTTGGCTCCTTTTCGCGACTTTATTATTACTATTGTAATTTCGTCTGTGCGGTAGCACAGTGGTAACGTTACCGTTCTCCCCACACCGGGTGGAAAAGGCCCGGGTTCGAATCCCGTTGATGACGCAAGAATCTTTAATGGGCTTTTTTTTCACTCCGTGGCTGAGTCGGTTTCAGGCGTAGATAGCAAGGTCCCCTCCCCCCAAGAAACTGGAATTTTTCGTCCAGCAAAGCAGACAAATCGACCATAGAACATACACAATTAACGGACATAAGACACACAGCACGACAGATGAATTTAATTATTCGCGTGGGCTAAAAATAATAGTTTTTTTTCTTTTTTTTAATATTGTAATTATTTTTAATATTGTAATTTATGACTATTATTATGCCCGTCTTCCAGTGTGATCGAGACGCGTCCGAGTGGTCAGGGGCGCGAGTGCAGTAGCACACGCTCTTTGAGTGGACCGGGGTTCAAGCCCGTGACTGCTAAATACGATTAACATTTCTATTGATTAATTTATTGTAAACTCCACTGACCTGGTGGTCGTATAAACAAGAAAACGCGACTCGAACCAGGGTCCACCAGGACCTGGTAGTCCAGTGCAATAACCACTGGACCATCGCACTCATTATTATTATTACTGTTGTTGTTGATGTTGTTATATTATTTCTTACTGGTGAAGTTTCCACCCCTGTGACAGGTACTGATACCAAGTGCACAGAATGGTTGTTATGTCTGGTGTTCCTGTTAGCAGAGGAACTCTGACTATCCTACAGATGTTCACGATTGCGACTTTCTGGAGTTCCTCCATTATTATTTATTTATTTCCACAAAGGAACTAACCCGGGAGATACTTCCAGCAGAGTGCTCTTTGCATCCAAAGTACGTTGTATTACAGATACATTGGATTACATATACTTCACGTATAGGCTCTTAGCAAAATAATATGTATACAGGCATTATATTAAGAATATACACTGCCCTACCACTAATATCTGGACACCTGCATATCTGCAAATAACCCTTATTTACAGGAAAACTAATAAAGTGCGCTGAAATCTTCAGCCTTTTGACAGCCTCTAGTCTCCGTGGAACATTCCCATCCAGTGTTTGTAAATGTTCTCCGATATTTTTCGCTATCCGGCTTTTAAAAGTGGCGATCAGTTTAGCTGTGTTTCTTGGAGTCTCTTCACACGCACCAAATTCATTATTACGTTAATGAATTGATACATGACAAGAGTTAAATAAAAATGTGACGTTTATGTCGAGATTTAATCCACCAACTCCTCAAAGATTAATGGACTACTTGGTGGATGCTCATAAAATGTGGTCATCTGGTGTGATAGTAAACCACGATACAAGTATTAAAAATTAACATAAAAATTATTCACTTTCAGAAAATTCAGCAACTGTTTGGTAAAATAAAATACGTGTGTACAAAATTTAGTGGCACAATCTGTTTCGGAAATAGCCTTTTTTTTTTTTAAATTTAAGTCAATTAAATTAACTTTGGACGCTGCGATTGTCGACGGCATTATTGTCCAAATGCATCAGGATATTGGTTTCCTTGAACTTCTAGCTAGTCATATTCAGCCCATATAATACCCCAGTACCTGTAGCTACAAATTTTAATTCAAAATTATTTGTATTTACTGGACGTTTTGTTAATGTTAAGAAAACGAAGTTCCTCACCTCATATTGTAATTGGTACAGCAAATTGCCCATCAATCCATTAGTATTACTGGTGTTGTCCCCAGTACCATAGCAAAACTATAAATGGAAATCATTTCTGATCATGAACCGTGGTGGGCCCTCTCCAACGTCTTACATCATCAATCGAGGCGCTCACTTTCACAAGATGTTCGATGTATTCTTCCATTCACCACACACATTGCAATTTGAGTCCCACAACAATGCCCCGAATTAAGCGATGTAGCCATGATTGTTATCGGAACCAAACAATATGTACTGAAAGGGAAATTGAGTAAGTCATATTGGATATAACAAGTGAGTATGCATGCAGTAGGTTCAACAGATTATTTCCTCGCTAGTAGCACAATGGATGTAATTACCATCCTTCCACACCGGGTGGGAAAGGCTTGAGTTCGAATCCTGTCAATAATGTGAGGAGTTTTAAGGGCTTTTTCACACGTAGCTGTGAAAAAGCCCTTTTTTTCCCCATCCACAAAACTCGAGATTGTCATCTGGCAAAAGAGCCAATTAACCAAAGAACGCCTACAGTTACAGATACTGTACAATATACGGACGCTTCGTAACCTTAGTTGCTTTGGCTCTTTACCCCACCCAACCTAACACACCAACAAACAACAATTATTATTATTACTTTTTCTCCTTATAAGATTTTTTCCACCCTGTGATGGATACTGGTACCAAGTGGTTGGTTGTGTCCAATTACTATTATTATTATTGTTGCTGTTGGTCGGAAAACTCTCTTACTGTCCTGCAGGTGTCCAGGATCTCGGCTTTCTGGAATTCCATGTAAGCTACTTTCTTATGGAAGCTCTTTGGCACCATGCCGGTGGTTGACACGATGATCGGGATGGTCATTACTTGTTTCATATGCTACATTTCTTTGACTTCCTGATCTTTTCCTCGTAGGTTTTCTGGAGGTTGCTGATGCTGGGCACTGATATGCCATTCAGGTAGGCAGCCATTTCCATCTTGTCGATGAGGGTTATGTCTGGTTTGTTTTGCGGGATCATCCTGTCTAATATTATGACGCAATGTCAATATAGTTTGTGAGTAGGGATCATCACAGTGTTCCACGGCGGAGTTTAACTAAAGTTCTGGAGCCGCCCTACATAAGATACATACATGTCAAAATGGTATTTTTCAGAAAACCACTGATGTATTAATAATAATTATTATTATTATTAGATGAATAAATAATTTCAAGGTTTCTTCTTATTGCATATTATGATTTTCGTAAATTTCTGGCTTACTATATAAACAATTAATGACGTATATCTGTACGGCATGAACTGCATTTACGTTGTATTTTTTATTGATGACTACAACTTCTCTAACTCTGCTAGAGAAGAGTTAGATATCCGTATAGGACACTTAGGTCATTTTAATCACATTAAGTTCTTAATTGCCATATTTACTCACATGTTTTTTGCATATTTTACTCTGGTTCTTTCTGCAGTGTTAAAACAGGAATGCGAAGATTACAGGAAAGAATTTAAACGATATTATGTATTAATATAATGAACAGATGTGACGTACCTAATATTTCCCATTTCAACTAAATCAATGCTACATGTTAGGGTAAAAAGTTTTCTATTTGTCAGATAAATGGCAAGAAGACACTAGCACATTACTTGTTGCTTGACGATCAAAGTTTCACACAAAAATAAATAGAAGTGTTAAACCCACCTACCAGCAAGTTTTTGAAACTGGTGATCAGATAAAACTGTTTAAATTGGGATAAAATCATTTGTTTTATAGAAAATAAAGTTTCCTGGATTTATTACATAATATAATATATTTATTATATTGTAATATATTACAATACAAAATATAATTATTACATAATCGTATATCATCCAATACACGTCTGATCGGGCAAAAACAAAATCACTTACCACAGAACTCGTTGATTTAAAACCGAGAATGTCAATGGTTCAAGTGCCCTCTTTCTAAACAAGGACATATGCAGGATATTTTTCTTGAGAAAATAGATTTCGCTTTCCAGTTCTACAAACGGGATTCAAAAAGGTAAACAGTATTCACTTTTCGAATCACCTTTGTAGAACTGAATTCACTGGTCAACACGTAAATTGTTACGAAAACGAAAATATTGAATCTTGACCAGTTTTATGCTGCTGAACACGAAATTACACATTAAAATTTGTTGATTGGTTCTTGTTTTTGAATTACAGTTGGGGTCTCACATTAGCGGGTTACTCTATCAACTACGGCTCTCGGCAAAACGCATGGCAACAACACAGTTTAAGTATTACAACGCTGGCAGCTGTCGCCTTGCCCTGCATCACGTGATAAGTTGTTGTCGCCCTAAATGAGTCTTCAACTCTGTTGCAGTAATCCTGGGTGATTAATTCTCAGTTAACAGTTGTTCTCTGTGACATTCCTACTTTTCTTTTTTTTGTGCAGTAGTTGTGTAGTGTAAGATTAATATGCTCCGCAATTGTTTGAATAGTCCGGATGACTTCTGTTACATATGTGGAGAAGTCACGTTAGCTTCAAGAAAACATCCCTTAACTCGAGCCATAAAACAGGGCTACTTCTTGTACTTTGAGTGTAAAGTTCAAGACAAGAACTAGGCTCCACACATATGCTGCACTAGTTGTTCATCAAAACTCAATGTATGGGTGAATTGAAAGGAACGTTTTATGCCTCCATAGTGCCCATGATATGTACGGAGCCAACAAATCACGTCACAAACTGTTATTTCTGTATGGCACCTCCTATTAGAAAAGAGATGACAATGAAGAAAAAGTGGACAGTGACATACCCAAATATACCATTTGCAATTCGTCCCATGCCTCAAGGTGAAGTTCTGCCTATTCCTGAACCACCTGACCATTTTTCTGCACACTCTGATGAAGATGAAGACACTAATGAACATCAACTTGATATAAACAAAGAACTACAGCAGCCATCTACGTCAAGGTATCTACCATTTTGTCCAAACCTTTATCCATCTGAACCACATAAGGTCACAGATAGTGAGCTTAATGGCCTCATCCGGGATCTCGAATTGCCAAAAAATAAGGCAGAGCTTTTGGCCTTGAAGCTACAACAGTGGAATCTTCTAGATCATTGTGTGAAAGCGACTACATTTCATACTTGAAATAAAGACTATGATAAATTCTACCAAACAGAAGGTGAACTTACTCTTTGTAAGGACGTTGATGGTCTAATGGCAGCAATGAACACAGGGCACATTCCCGAAGAATGCTGACCATTTATAGATGCTTCTAAGGTTAGCTTTAAGGCTGTTATTACACAATAGAAATATGCTACCTTCAATACTTCTTGCATAAGTCGTCCACAAAAAAAGAAACATATGCAAACATGGAGAACATCCTCTTAGGTGTACATTATCAGAAATATGAGTGGCAGATATGTGGTGATCTAAAGGTAATAGATTTTTTATTAGGACTACAAAGTGGTTACACTAAGTATTGTTGCTTTGTCTGCATTACAAGAAGAGGAGTTGGCCTCAACGAAAATCATTAACACCCGGAATGAAGAATGTAGCCTTTGAACCTCTGGTAGATCCAAATAAAGTTTTGCTTCCATCACTTCACATCAAACTGGGGCTCATGAAAAATTTCGCAAAGGCTTTGAAAGTGAACGGTCCTGCATTACACATACTTAGCATTAGCAGAAGCATGCGATGCAAGAAAGCAAGCTTATGCAGCATCAGCCAAAAAAAAAAAAAAAAAAAAAACCAACTCCAATTTCACCCCTCCATTCATTCCAAATACCGGTCCAGCTCAGCCTTAAATTTCTTTAGGCTATTAACTTCCAAAACGAAAGATGGAAGTCTGTTCCACCAATCAACTACCTGCTCGCTAAAGGCAAACTTGTGCACATCTATCCTACAACTGTCTTTCCTCAATTTCAATTTATGCCCTCTCAGGTGATTATGCTGAGCAAGTCGAAGAATCCCATCAGCATTGAGCATGCTCAAACCATTCAAGGCTTTATACACCTCAATCAGATCACCTCACAGGTGCCTAGTCTCCAGACACTGTAATCTGCAAAACTTAAGCCTTTCCTCATAAGAGCAACCCTTTGTTCCATTCACTAATCTTGTTGCTCTTCTCTGTATGCATTCCAACAGCTCTACATCCTTCTTAAAATGAGGCCTCCACACCTGTATACAGTACTCAAAGTGTGGCCTGACCATCGTCTTATACAAGGGGATAATCACCTCCTTATCCCTGCTAGAAAAATTCCTGTATATCATTGTCAGGACACCATGAGCTACTCTTGCATACCGTCTCCACTGCTCAAAAAACTTCATATCTGCCTACACAGTTACCCCCAGAGTTGATACATTACTCTGGGATTACTGCTTCTCATATGTAGTATTCTACATTTGTCAAAGTTAAACTTCATTTGCCACCTCTCAGCCCATCTGCTCAACTTTTCTAGATCCTGTTGCAGCAGTGTACTGTCATTAGTTCATTAACAACCCTGCCAACCCCCGTATCATCTGCAAACTTGGACATTAAGCCTGATATGCCATCATTAATATCATTTGTAAATACAGAAAATAACAATGGACCCAATGCTGAACACTGGCGGACTCCACTAATAACATTAGTCCACAAAGAGCAGTGTCCATTGATTCCCACTCTCTGTCTTCTCCCACTCAACCATCCCTTTATCCATAGCAGCAATTTGCCTCCAATGCCGCACTGCTCCAATTTGTTCAGCAGTCTTCCATGTGCAACTGTATCAATAGCCTTTCTAAGATCCAAATATATGATATCAAAGTTATTCCCTGCATCCACTTTCTTTGTGACCCCATCATAGTATCCAATCAAATTGGTCTGACAAGACTTCCCCTTAACAAACAAATGCTGTGTCCAAGCTAGATGATTCTGCAGTGCTTCATTAACCAGTACCTTCATTAATTTCCCTTAAACCAAAGTTAAACTAACAGGTCTATAATTACTTGTGTCACCCTTTGATCTTCCTTTGTGAATTGGGGTCATATTTGCACTTCTCCAGTCTATGGGTAACTCCCCTGAGTCCAAGGAAGCTCTCATAATTATGGCTAAGGGTTTGCTTACTTCCTTTGCTGCCTCCTTTAATATAACCAGATAGATCCGATCCACCTCAGGTGTCTTTCTTATGTTTATCTTCAGCAGTTTCTCCTCCACTTTACTCTCAGTTATTACAAGATTCTCTAGCTTATTGCCAGAGTTGAATACACCTCTGGCATTCCCCTCGCTGAATAACTCCTCATAGGTGAATGTAGATGCAATATACTCATTTAGTTTGTTAGCCACCTGAGCAGGATCATCAACAGTTGAACCATCGATATCCAGTGGACCAATCTCATTCATCCCCTTCCGTCTAGAGTTTACATACAGAAAGAACTCTTTGCTGTTTTTCTTTGCATCCTTTGCCAAAGATTTCTCATAATCTGCCTTTGCCTGCCTAACCTGCTTTGTGACTTGGTTACAGATCAGCTTGTATCTATCATAGGCTTCTGTGTCACGTGTTAATTTGTATGTACCCCATGAATTTTTCTTCTCTTCCATATGTCTCATTAGTTCATCTGACATCCATTTAGGCCTAAAGCGTTGTCTTGGCGCATTATGGCCTTAGCTGCCAATGCGCCATTAAAAACCAAACCAAACCAAACCAAAAGCCTAAACCTTGAACAATATTTCTTAGTTGGTATGTAAAGCCTAGTAGCTTCCATGATAAGTTCTTTGAATGCTTCTCATTTTGAATTTGCTCTTGGTAACATCATCAGTTGGTCCCACCATATAGAATTTAAATACTGTCTCAAGCCACTGTAGTCGCCTTTACGAAAGCAAAAACACTTCTCTTTACCGTTTATGGTAGTTACCTCCGAGTAAATCCCACTTCAGCACACTGTGATCACTGCCACCTAGTGATTCCTTTATCTGCAGATTCTTAATGCATGAAGAATCACTACTGATAATCAGATCAAGAGTATTACTCCCTCGAGTTGCCTCCCGAACATGCTGGTGTAGAAAACAATCATCCAATAAATCCACAAAAGCCTTGCTAGTGTGTGAGTGACCAGCCCCCAAATTCCAGTCAATATCTAGGAAATTAAAATCCCCCATTATAAGACTCTCTGATTTACTGGCCCACTCTATTTCCCTGTAGTTTTTTATTATACTCATCAGAGTCATTAGGCCTATAACACACTCCTACTCTCAATTTTGATTATATCACACCAAACTGACTCAACACTGCACTGTTCAGCGTTGTTGACTGGCTGCACTTCCTTGGATTTTATGTGTTTTTTAACTAATAGCATAACCCCTCCTCCCTTCCTATCCTTTCTGTACACATTGTACTCCTCAAATTCCAGTTCTGCATTCCTTATATCTGTGTGACACCATGTCTCTGAGAGAAATTCCCAAGACTTAATACAGAGAAGATTAAGGTAGGCATTTTCTTTGGTACACAAATAATGAAACTTTTCAAAGACGAACAGTTCAAATGTGTCCTTAGGGATAGTGAGAAATTACTATGATTTCTCAAGAAATGTTTTTACCGACTGGTTTTCTAGGAAATGTTAAAGCCGGCAACTACAGGTAGCTTGTGGAAGATTTCATTACATCTTATAAAAAACTTACAAAAAATTTGGGTGCAACATGTCATCGAAGATACATTTCTTGCACTTACATCTGGATTTATTCCCGCCAAACTGGTGCTGTCAGTCACGAGCATTTGCAGTTTGATGGTATATATATATATATATATATATATATATTGATTTCTTTTGAACAGAAAACTGATTTTGTTTCAGCCAACTACTAAATAGATATCACCTTTTATAGAGCAAGATACAACTACAAGAGCTGCCATAATAAATTATCTAACTAACTAGAGAATCAGATCTATAAGTTTGTGAGTGAGGACAGTAAAATAAATGAAGGTGAAATTTTCACCATTATAAATGATTCCATAACCACGAGCTACAAATTTGAATTACAGGGAATGATGTTTAACATTGGATTGTAGAGCGTTTTCCTTTGGCCAACAAGTTGTTAATTATTGGAATAAATTGTTGCTATGGGCAGGTGAGGCTGATAACTTGGGTAAATTCAAAGGTCACTTGGATAGTTACCTACTTGAAGAGTGACTATCCAACTGACCTTTGAATGAAGAGTGAAACACACAAGTAGCTTATTTTCTTTTCTTGCTTTTTCTGGTTTAGTTTTATTGTTTATTTATTATTAATATTTTTATTGGTTTATTTTTCATTTAATATTTTGGCTGATGTAGCAAAAGATTGTGGCTTCCTTGCATTATATAGAGAATTCTGCAGTCAGATATGAAGTTTTCTGAGCAGTGCAGACAGGTTGCCAGAGTAGGTCATGGGGGTCTTGTCAATGATATACAGGAATTTTGTGAGCAGGGATAAGGAGGTAATTATCCCCTTGTATAAGACAATAGTCAGGCCACACCTTGAGTACTGCATACAGGTCTGGAAGCCTCATTTTAGGAAGGATGTAGAGTTGCTAGAATGAGCACAGAGAACAGCAACAAGACTGATGAAGGGAACAAAGGGGTGCTCTTATGAAGAAAGGCCTAAGTTCTGCAAATTGCAGTGCCTGGAGAGTAGGCACCTGTGAGGCAATCTGATTGAGGTGTATAAGGCCTTAAATGGATTGAGCAATCTCAGTGCTGATGGGATTCTTCCTTTTGCTTAGATTACCTGAGGGGGCATAGATTCAAACTGAGGAAAGACAGTTGTAGAATAGATGTGCAGAAGTCTGCCTTTAGGCAGCAGGTAGTTGATTGCTTCCATCTTCCCATCAAACTTCCATCTGTTGTTGTGGAAGTTGATAGCTTAAATAAATTCAAGGCAGAACTAGACAAACATTTGGAATGAATGGATCAGTGAAATGGGAAGGAGTGTTTTTTTTTTTTTTTTTTGGCTGATGCTGTATAAGCTTGCTTTCTTGCTTCTTGTGCCTCTAATAATGCTAATGCTAATACATATTGAAAATTTTATGCACAGTTTCGATGACCTTGATAATAGTTAATCTGAACTTACTACCTATGCTTGCAGAATCAGAGCTTATATAAAGTTAGAGGGATTAAATAAATACTTGGAAGAAGTAAAAACATTATTTTATTTTTTGTAGTATATGTTACATTTGCATTATTCCTTGCATTATTCTGCCATTTCAATATTAATTAATTTTAATATTATAAAATTTTTTTTGAACAACCTGTACATCAAATAAATTATTTAAGATTTACAACATCTTATAACTATAAATATCATTAATCAAACCATGAAAACATCTAATGTTTCTTTTTTCTAGTGAGAAGTGAATTTTCTCTTTTTTACTAATTCTTTTAAGCTGTGAATTAAGTGCAATCTGCATCATCCCCGAGGTCATTGTTTCAGTAAATGCTCTTTTATCACAATAACGACAAGTTGAGCAACCTGTAGTGTGAAAACACTTATTTTCAGTTTTACATTTTCTTGCCAATTACAAAACTGATCTCATTCAAATAATAACTGTATTGAGACTATTAATTTGATTAGTGTAGTTCAGGTGGAATCAATTAAGAAATAAAAAGCTCATAGAACATACAGGCATGCCCTAAATGCAAGTTATGTACCCTTAACCAGTTTAAACTGGCAGTAGTATCACCCCCTTTTGTGATAACTAGTGATATTAGTCCCCTGAGAGACCAAGGTTTTAACTTTAATATTTGGTTTTTTGAAGTGTGCTTTTGTGTACTAATGCTTGATATTTATAATAATTAAATTTTGCATGTGTTTTTTGCTACTAAATATATTCATTAGTTTTAATAAAATAAAATTTTATTTGTTATACTTACATTTTCAGAATGTTGTTAGCATAAAATGAAACATTTAATATCTACTAAATTTAAGTTTGTTGAGGCATTAATGGCACAAAACTTCATCATTACTCCAACAACACATTAAGCCAATCAGTATTTACAAAAAAAAAAAAAAATAATAATAATAATAACAACTTGCTATTAATTTTGCCTGTGTGTTTTTGAATGTTATACATGAACCTTGCATGACTGAAATACAAAACCAATTGCAATACAACCCATGTGTACCCATCTTTTATCACGATAATTTTTATTTTTCTTATGAACAGCCTTTTTCGCATATAATCACCTACACTTGCAAATTTATGCCTTGTAAATTCATTAGGGGTACAAAAAAAATCAACATGGGCCAGTATATAGTATTCCAGCTGAAATAATCACCAAAAGACAACCATACAAGGAAAGACTGATTATTTGGGCTACAAAGTCCACATAATCCGAGTCTTTCTAACCTTATAAACCTTAATCAGGTCCCCTTAGATGGGATCTGATTGGGGTTTATAGGGCTCTGAGAAAAGTTGGTAAAATAATGAAGGCAGAATTTTCAGGTTATAAAGAATTCCAGAACTAGGGGCCATAAATTAAAATTACAGGGAAAGAGCCTTAGACTAGATTGTATGAAGTTTTCTTTTAGCCGGCAAGTTGTTGATTAATGGAACAAGTTTTCTCCAAAGGTAGGTGAAGATGACAGTTTGCAGATATTCAAAGGTCGACTGGATAATTACCTATATGAGGAAGGAAGTGCATAATTTATATTTTCTTTTCTACTGTTTTTTTTTTTTTTTTGGTTGGTGCAACAAAAATCTGTGGCTTCGCTTCCTCACACTATTTGGCTAATACATAGCACACAGCTCATCCAGCTATGTCACTCTCCTACCCTTCATGGAATTGTAAATTGTGATAATCTGTGGCTTTCCCCCCCCCCACTGTTAAAGCATCAATTTTACTACCATGATGCACACTACATGTCACAATAATATCTTGGCCTTCTTTGGTAACATAGGATACTTTTTGCAACACCTTCCTGAAATACACTGCAGTTAGCTGATTTACTGTTTGTGGTCAGAAACTCTACTGGGATTTCTTTATTTTTCCATGATAATTCTCACATATGTGTGTGTGTGAGAAGCTTCTGGATAGTGAAAAACATTCCATTATGATGAAAAGCAGTAGTTTGCTACATGACAAGCCGTACTTAGCCAGACACAATGGAGTAATGTAAACAATACTGCCCACCCTCTAGGAACCAGTCAGTTCTCATGAAGTGAAAAACAATATAAATGGATTTAAAAAAAAAAAAAGTAGCACATACAAGACTGAAGATACTAACAAGAAGGTACAAAAAGAATAAAAAACTAATTCCCCTACCTGCGAGTTACCCGAATTATATATTTTGCTGCTGGCCCTGTCGGGAAATGCAATACTACTGCCAGCTTAATATGCTACAATATTTTCAGATAGCATGATGTCATTTACAAAATATAACAATAAAAATAATAAACAAACCAAAAAGAAATTTGCATGTTCAAATATTTACAATTAGTTACAAAAGGCAACAGGACCATTCCTTGTTACCAATATATTAATACATTAATAAACTACAGTTGCAATATCCATCTGCAGCTGAAGTTGCAAAATGGATAATGTATTTCATTCATCTTCAATATTTACAAGCTTCCTGTACTTGACCTTATATAGCCTGGTAGGAAGGTAATGTACCACTATAGCCACTATCTAAAAAAAAGGAGAAAAATTTTTATATACTAAAAAGAATATACAAGCAGTTAACTACTAATGCATGTATGCTGATAAAGTAATTAATAACTATCATGAACAACTTGCTATTTTATTTAATGATGTTAATAACAAATAAGAGATATATTATTGCAAAATATATTCTGACATTTTCTTCTGTATTCTTAAAAGTTTCAGTAAACAGTTAAAAATTATAGGATTTTTGTTTTTGTCTTTGCACCCTTTCAAGAAGCTCAATGTCTTTCTTTAGGTGTGGTCTCCATACTTGAACACAGTATCCCAAGTGTAGTCTAACAAAAGCCTTATATAATGGGATTATCACATCCCTATCTCTATTTGCAAAAGTTCAATAGATCATCGATAGAACACCATGGGCCTTCCTTGCAACCTGTTTACAATGCTCAGAGAATTTCATGTCTGACCGTACCATAACACCCAAGTCCCTTTCCTCCAGTACTGAGTTTAGTTGAAGTTGAACTCCACCAAGTGAATAAGTTATTTTGGGATTACTGTTTCCCAGGTGTAATACCTTTCACTTTGTTGGATTAAAGAATAGCTGCCATTTTTCTGACCATTCCTGAAGTCTATCTAGGTCTCTCTGAAGAAGATCAGCTTGACAGTGATCATTAACTACTCTACCATTTTTAACATCTGCAAATTTAGACATCACGCCCTCTATCCCTTCATCAATGTCGTTTATGAAAATTAAAAACAACAGTGGTCCTAATACTGATCCTTGGGGAATCCCACTTCTTACATCAACCCAATCTGAGGAATAGCCATTTATCACATATCTCTAAATAGGCCTACAAGGCTGGGACAATTCATATTGAACAATTAGACTTTTATCACAACCCTCTGCCTCCTGCCCTGAAGCCATCCTGCTATCCATCTAAGGATTTTCCCAGTGATTCCAACCTGTTCCAGCTTATAAGGCAACCGCTCACGTGGGACTGAGTCAAAAGCTTTCCTGAAATCTAAATAAACAATGTCGAAATTATTCCCTAAATCCAGCTCATGAGTGACCCTTTCAAAATAGCAAACCAGATTTGTTAAACATGATTTTCCCTTTACAAAACCATGCTGAGTATCCTTGAGAATTTCAATTCTATCCAAATGATACTGAATTCCACCCTTGATCATTGCCTCCATGATTTCCCCTACTACTGAAGTCAGACTGACAGGTCGATAATTTCCCACTTCACTCTTAGAACCACCCTTACGTATGGGAGATACATTGGCACTTTTCCAATCCAGTGGAATCTCCCCAGAGTATAGTGATGCTCGCATAATTAGCCTCAATGGTTCAATGCATTCACTTGCCGCCTCCCTTAAGATTATAGGGTATATTCCATCAACTCCAGGAGCCTTACTGGCCTGTAGGCTCGAAAGTTTTTTCATTAAATAATCTTGCGAAATTTCAGTATCATTAATTACATATTTTTCAACTTCGCTCCCATAATTTCCCATTGCCACAAAAGGTTTTTCTTCTGTAAATATCAATGCAAAATAACTGTTGAGTTCATCTGCAATGGCAGCTGGTGTATTTAATACTATCCCCTTTCCCTTATGTAAAGGTGGTCCGATCTGGCTTGTCCTGCTCTTCTTAGCATTTATATATGTGAAGAATTCCTTATCCCCCCCCTCTTTGCTCTGTTTGCTAGCAATTTCTCATAAACTGCCTTTGCCTGTCGAACCTTTTCTGTGGCTCTATTACAGATTATCTTGTAGCTGTTATAGGCTTCGGTACTTTTTATTGCACTGTAACTTTTCCATGCCACCTTTTTCTATTCATCCAACTTGGATCCCTCCTCGTGGAATATTTTTTTAATGGTAAATACACATTCAAGGCATCTGTGATTAATGTTTTAAAAGCATACCACACTTCAATTGTATTCATTCTCTGTGCGATATCTACCCAGTTAATAGAGGCCATGTAGCACCTTAAGGCATCGTAATTTCCTTCTCTGAAATTATAACCCATTCCTTTGCCTTTTACTACTGCTACCTCTCTCTCTTCATCATCCACCGTTGAACTCCGTTATCACTTCCTGCTACTGGTTCCTCTACTGTCATATAAATACTTGAGCAGTATCGCTAATATCATATGATTCATCCAGAGCCAAAGAATAATATTTGGAAAGTTGAACATGATGTTGTATTTGTTTAAAATTTCCTTCTGCTAGTATTTCTGAAATTCTCGTGTTGCTTGTTGCTGATAATGGAATTCTGTGAATGCTATCAACACCATCACTCTCAAACATTGATGGGGTAGCTTGAACCATACATTCTTTCACAATACAAATATCAGTAAATGGTTTCAAATGTTTAGCCAAAGTCCAAGAATTATGTAAGGCAGCTTCTGTTACTTTTTCTTGCTGGGACAGACACCGTTTCTTAATTTGTGTTGAAGCAAAGAAGCTTGATAAAAATTTGCCACTTTATTTTTATGAAGGACACTTCATACTGGGTATTTATTATGAAAACTTGTATGGTTGTAATCATAATGACATTTCAGATTACAGGTAGTCGTTGACTTATGACCTATGCGCTTTACGACTGATCGACTTATGACTACTACTGCATCTCGCAGGGCGCCTCCGTAGCCAGGTGGGAAGGAGCAGCAGTGCGTAGCACACGCTTCTTGATTAGACCGGGGTTCGAGCCCGTCACCACCAAATACGGAGGATGCGGAAAGGTCAGGGAATGACCACCGCATATCCCGGAGCAATATGGCCTTAGTTGCTAATGCTCCTAAAAACCAAACAAACAAACTGCATCTCGCACCGCGTTTCAGTCTGAACTGAGCATACATACAAGATTGTTGCTAGGAAGAATACTATACACACGTTAACCCTCTCTTAATGCAGTGCTCTCAGATTTTTCTACTACACTCACACTCCCTATCCGTGTGGTCCCCGAAGCCTAATGGGAACGGTTGTGCATGTAGCGTCAGCCCACTGCCCAGTAACGTGTGTTTGGCTTGAATAAGCTAGTCTTAATCCGTTTTGTCAGCTTTGCGATCACAGTCGAACAAAACATCTTACCAATGTATGTATGTCGTGATTCATGCATCTCGATCTCTGTTTGCATACATTACGTTCACTATTTTTGGTTCAGGTATATTTGTGTTACAATTAGCATTTTTTTAAAACCCCTAAACATGTCAACCAAGAGGAAAGTGCCTTTGTCTACTCCTAGACCTGTCAGGGAAGAAAGAAAGGCCATTGATTTAGACACAAAATTGAAAGTGATCAAGCAGCATGAAGAAGGAAAGAAGGTGAACGCGATTGCATGTGATTTTAAGTTATCTCATTCTACAGTGTCGATGATTTTGAAAGACAAAGAAAGAATTCGTGAAGTTGTTAAAGGTTCGGCACCGATGCGAGCAACAGTGATAATGAAACAACGTACAGGGCCCATCCATGAAATGGAAAAATTATTGTTTTTTTGGATGGAAGATCAGATACAGAAGTGAACACCTTAAGCCTTCTTACAGTGCAGTCGAAGGTTAGAAGTCTCTTTCAGATGCTGAATAAACGTGCCAGAAAATATTACACTCAGACATTTATAGTAAGTACAGGATGGTTCAAAAGATTCAAAAGAAGATTCAACCTTCATAGGGTTCGAGTCACTGGAGAATCAGCAAGTGCGGATGTGGAAGGAGCTCAAGAGTTTGTTAAAAGTCTGGATGAAATAATTACGGAAGGAGGGTATCAACAAGAGCAGCTTTTCAACATGGATGAGACTGGATTGTTGTGGAAAAGGATACCAGAATGCACTTACATTCACCAAGAAGCCAAAAGCATGCCTGGTTTTAAGGCACTTAAAGATAGGCTGAATTTGCTCCTTGGCGGGAACATTGCAGGCTTTAAACTGAAGCCTTTTTTAATTTATCATTCTGAAAATCCCTGTGCGTTCAAGAATGTAAACAAGCACACTCTGCCTGTATACTTCCGTTCAAACCGAAAAGCCCGGATGACTCAAACATTGTTTGAAGACTGGTTTCTAAATTGTTTTGTACCTCAAGTTCGTGAATATTCTTTGAGAAAGAAATTCCTTTCAAAATTGTATTAATCTTAGATAATGCACCTGGCCATCCACCTCACCTAGACCACCTCCATCCAGATGTAAAAGTTGTTTATTTGCCGCCAAATACAACTGCACTCATTCAGCCTATGGACCGAGGGGCGATTTCCACATTTAAGGCGCACCATCTTCGAACCACTTTCGCCCAAGCTATAGCCGCAACAGATGCCGACCCAGAACTATCTTTACGAGAGTTTTGGAAACAGTATGATATTTATAAATGCATCAAAAATATTTCGCTCGCGTGGGAGGCTGTGACAAAGAAATGCATGAATGGAATCTGAAAAATCTGTGTCCAGCGTTTTGTTAATACTATTGATGAATTTGATAGTGAACATGAACTTGAAATGGTTACGGAAAATATTGTAACACTGGAAAATGGACTTTCTTTAGAGATTGAAGTGGAAGATGTTGAGGAGCTGCTAGAGCAAGAATCTGGAGAACTTACGAAGGAAAAACTTATCACAAAAGGCTGAAGAAGAAAGGATGGAAGAAGAGAAAAATGAAGATGAGGAAGAACCAGAAAGAAAATTCACCACTAGAGGGTTATCTAAAGGTTTTTTATCTACTAAATAAACTTCTTACACATTTTGAGGAAATGGACCCAAACATCGAATGATTTGCAGGGATTGAACGAATGGTACAAGATGCTTTTCGGCCATACCGTGAAATTTACGAGCAGGAAAGGAAACAAACAATTCAGACAAAAATCAACACGTTTATGAGAAAAACAACTCTCACTACATCAAGAAGTGGCATTGATGACCCGCAGCCAAGCAAGAGTGGTCAGTAAAATATTTCTTATCTATTTTCTACATATGTTTTGTTTAGTTCTTTAAGATAAAATATTTTTTAGGTTTTATACAGTATTTGATATCTTTTTCATAATATTTTTTATTTTTGTAAATAGTAAACCAATTGTGTTGTACACAGTGTCTGATTTACCTAAACTGGTCCAACTTACATCCAGATCGCTTTACGACCGGTCAGTCAGAACCTAACATGGTCGTAAGTCGATGACTACCTGTACTACTTTTAATATTAGCAACTGTTTTAAGACAAATTATATACACTGGCACCGCTCCTTCTTTATTTGGAAATGAAAAACAATATAACTTGGTCCACTCCGGTAAAAACTGTCTGCTTTCCTTGTCAACTTTCCTTTTCTTTTATTCATATTGGTTGATTTTAGGGTGCAAATATGTATAATAAATAGAAAGTGAATATATTTTGTAAAATATTTTTGCTATCTACCTACTTTAAAAAAGTATTCCACATGTACAATAATCAGCACAAAACATGTATTTGATATTCACTAAACTGCGAACTTAGAGAATTTCACTATTCAGTAGACTCAATGACAGAGGACAGCATGTAATGGAGCTAACTTTGCGTTTGCACAGAAAATTATTATTATTATTAGCTATATGGTGCAAGGAAGCCTGAGGCTTATGCTGAACCAGCCAAAAAAAAATTCCCAAGTTACCTAAGAGAGAGAGAGGGGGTCAAAAGTAGAAGGGAATCACCAAGAAAGAGAAGAATGATGATATCCAGCTCAGGACCCTGGGTGTGCCAAACCCATACTCACCAGATGTGAGCCCCTGGGGCTAAATATGAAACATGTGGTGTGCGAATGAAGAAACGAAGAAACTGTATCATGGTGTGCTAGGTAGCTGTCTTTTGATCTGCAGTATACCTTTGACTGTACAAAAGAGTAATATAAAGATTTGTCAATTATAACTTACATTACACCTTGGAGTTTTGTTAAACAGAGGACCAACTGTATATTTAAATTAATGATTTAGATTCATTTACCTCACGGTCTGAAAAAAAATCTTTCACAGTCCAGATACAGACCACGGTCTCCTAATTGGTGACCCCTGCTCTACAGGTCAGGCAAGTAACCCAGACTAAGATCATGCTGGCCCTGGCCCATCCTCCTAGTACCAAACTTTCCATCATAGCGAGCTGTTCTTTGGCTTGGGCTCTATTTCTTTCTGCAAAAAAATCATCATTGGTTCCATGCAAGTGGGTTCAATCATGTGCAGCCCAGACCAGAATAGATCATTCTTCTTCACATGGATGACAGTAGAATGGCTTCCTCCAGTGGCAGATAATAGCCATCTCATAATCTCATTGAGTTTACAACTGTTTGTGATTGCAGGAGTAGACATAATGCACAGGAACACCTCACTCTTTGCAGATCAGCCAGACTTGATGCAAAAAGGAAAGAATATATTTATAATTAACACTTCTAGTATCACATAACATAAAGTAACTATGATCTTGCCTTTGGTTCTTCCCATCATGCCTAATCTTCCTTGTTCTTGTTTTATCAGCTATCTATAAGTTCTGTAGATAGTTGACAGATCATGAATGAGACAGACAAGTGAGGAGATTGGCAGATGTTCCAACAGAAAAGCATTTGAATTTCTTTATATTTTTAATACAAATAACCTGTTTTTCATAAATTATTTTCACATGAATTATTTCTCTTTAATGCAGAGTGAGCATTTTCCCTTATTGTTTCAGCCTACATAATGACCATCAAAATTTGCATTAATTATAGAACACAGACATTTTTCACAAAAAATACTCACCATAAAAGATTCGATAATCAACATAGATGTGCTAGCTTTCCTGTAACCAATGGTGTCTAGAAGGAAACCACCTAGGGAAGGGCCAACAAAACCCCTGAAATTGACAAAAAAAAAAATTATTTGTTTGAATACTAACAATTAAATTAAGTTTTTAAATACATCAAACATAGTGCTAATCTTAATAATAGACATAAATATATATTTGTGCAGAAACAAGTGCTGTACAAATATATATATATATTTGTACAGCACTTGTTTACAGGCAACTCTTGTATAACACGGTACTTCTAAAACAGTTTCGCTCTAGCACGGTTTGAGAATTATGGCAATCCTTGCACAACGCGGTACTTATATAATGCAGTTTTGCTCTAACATGGTTTGAGAATTGTGGGAAATCTCACATAACATGGTATTTTTGAGCTTTAGTGCCGGAAAAACCCTGCTGTTATATTAGATGTAATTTTCAATGTTTCCATTCCTTTTTGTAAATCCCTGCTGTTGACTCGCTAGTCATTATCGCCTTCATAGTATTTTTCTAAAGCACATTTCTGTAGGTCACTACCATAAAAAAATAAAAACAGTTTGCAGTTTCCAGTTTATTGGGCTTTTCTGTTAGTGTAATCAAGGTAGTAAACTCGATCTTCTTGCATTTGCTATAGTACTGATAGCTGGAGTTCTGTGGGTTTTCACATTATTATGGTGAAATGTGTTTCCCCTTCCATGAAATATTCAATCATAAAAAAACATAAATAAATTTTCAGAAACTCGTTACTCCGTATCGTGTTTGTTGCAACTTGTGTGTACCGTGTTCTTTGTTATTAATTTTTTATCATTTTTACTGTTTTAAATTTTACAACAAAAAAAAAGTCAGTGAACAGAAATATCAATTAGTTAGTATGTACATATTACAGTACATATTAATTAAGCTATGTATGTAAGCATATTTTTATTTTGCTAACTGGAAAATATTCTTCCAATTTTCACGTATCTTTAACTTTGTTAATTGGTAAGGTAATAAAGTTAAATTTGTGCTTTATATCTTCAAAGCTGGGGTCAACTGTATTTTTTTGGGAGATCCCTTGGTTAGGTTCTGTGCTATTGAACTTGTGCTTGTTTGAGAACATAAAAAATTGTGACTTCGAAGCGTGCAGATTGTGACTTTGATTATAACAGAGAGCAGAAGGTACACACAAAATCTAGATGCTGCAAATCCTCTTTATTGCTTAGCAGCAATAAAGAGGAAGAAAATTAAATGAACGTACATTATCTGATTTAAGTATCACAGTTTGTAAGGTAAGACATTTTTTCAGTTATTACTATTTAAATTACTACTGTTATAAAAATAAAGTTAAAATATTAAGTTATTACTACTATAGGGTGGCCACTGAAAGACTGAAGGGTTTGAAAAAGTCATAACTTGTTCATTTTTAAACTTTTTTTATTTTCTTTTTTTTTACAGGTTATAGAGCATCCCTTGGAGATTAAAATGTGCCCACTGAAAGATTGACCACCCTTTCAGAATCTTCTGAAGTGATGTTCTGGTGATGCCTAGTTGAGCAGAGCGACTACGGGTAGAGGCAGATGGATCCTCAAGGACACTCTGCCGTACAGCTTCCACCGCTGCGTCAGTGCACACAGGGCGCTTAGGACCTCTTCCCGGAAGATCGCCGACTGATCCAGTTCTTTCAAATCGGACAATTAGGTTCCGAATCGTTATCATTAGGAGGACTTTAAAATGTTGCCAGTATTTTCTCTGAGTTTCAAAAATTGATCTTTCACTGGAACAGAAAAACCCAACGAGTTTTACTCGTTGCTGGACATCATACATAGCCATTTTAATCTCCAAGGGATGCTCTATAACCTGTAAAAAAAGAAAATAAAAAAGATTAAAAATGAACAAGTTATGACTTTTTCAAACCCTTCAGTCTTTCAGTGGCCACCCTGTATAAAAATTAAGTTTCCGATAGTTATTAAAAAAATGTGTATTTTTGTTAGATTTTGGAACGTAATCCCCCCCCCCTTTTTGTACTGATTCTTAGTCCCATATAACACGGTTTCGCATTACATGAGATTTTGTAGGAACCAAACTACCGTATTATATGAGAGTTACTTGTTTGTGTATATATATATATATATATATAGCTATTATTCAAATTTATGGCTACACAGTTCAATGAGATATACAACTTCATGGATATATGGGTTTATGACCTACAGACAGCTTGTTTTCTCTAACTAGAATAACTTCAGCAAAAACTAACAAATAACCATATCACACCTATAACAAATAGGTGTGATATGGTTATTAATAATTGATAATATTATTATTAACAAATAATAATAACCATAACAAATAACCATAGCAGGGATAGGGAGGTGATTATTCCCTTGTATAAGGCAATGGTCAGGCCACACCTTGAGTACTGTATACAGGTCTGGAGGCCTCATTTCAAGAAGGATGTAGAGCTGCTGGAACAAGTACAGAGAAGGGCAACAAGGTTAGTGAATGGAACGAAGGGTTGCTCTTATGAAGAAAGGCTTAAGTTTTGCAAATTACAGTGTCTGGAGACTAGGCACTGGCGAGGTGATCTGATAGAGGTGTACAAAGCCTTGAATGGTTTGAGCATGCTCAATGCTGATGGGATACTGCCTCTTGCTCAGAATAATCACTGAGAGGGCATAAATTCAAATTGAGGAAACACAGATGTAGGAAAGATGTGCGGAAATTTGCCTTTAGCCAGCAGGTAGTTGGTTGGTGGAACAGACTTCCATCCCTTGTTGTGGAAGTTGATAGCCTAAATAAATTTAAGGCTCAGCTGGACAGGTATTTCGAACGAACGGAGGGGTGAAGTGGAAGGGGTTTTTTTTTTTTTTTTTTTTTTGGCTGATGCTGCATAAGCTTGCTTTCTTGCATCATATGCCTCTACTAATGCTAAATCAACACAGGTCTAAATGGCCTCAAAAAAGTTCCTCCTCTCATTGGCAGAATTGAGACCCCAACTTTTTCAAATAGATGAAATGCATTATACTGAATGAGTCACAGATCTGCTGGATATATACAGTAGAATTCCAGTTATCAGAAATTTTAGCTATTAATTTTTTTCCTAATTTCATTCAAATAAATTGGCATATTTAGTATTTAAATGTAAGACACAAACCTATCATATGGATATAATTGATGGAATCATGATTCTACTTATATTGTTATTGAAGTGAAGATCTCATCTATATTACTTTCAATAATACCAACTATAATACCACCCCAATGAAATGAAGTATAATTTGATTCACTGTAAAAAAATAAATATAAATAAAAATAAAATAATATTTGATTTTTTTTCAGATACAAACATCTTAGCTTTTTTATATATGGTTTGTTCTTTAAATTTTTATTTGTATAATTCCTCAATTTAAATCCCCATAGACAGAGGTTTACTTTCTACAGTTTGAAAAATTCTAATAAACTGTTTGGACTTAACACCAATGCATAAAACTAGAGACAGGGTATGAACCATGAATTAATTGTAGATGTAGTAGTAGTAGTAGTAGTGGCATGTGATGCAAGAAAGCAAATGTATGAGCTTATGCAGCATCAGCCAAAAAAAAAAAAAAAAACACACCATTCCCTCCAAATGCCTGTCCAGTTCCTCCTTAAATTTATCCAACCTATCAACTTCCACAACGACAGATGGAAGTTTGTTCCAGCAATTAACCACCCGCTGGCTAAAGGAAAATTTCCGCACATCTATTCTACATCTGTCCTTTCTTAATTTGAATTTATGCCCCCTTAGGTTCGTAATCTGAACAAGTGGAAGGATCCCATCAGAATTCAGCGTGCTCAACCCATTCAAGGCCTTATATACCTCAAGCAGATCACCGCGCAGGTGCCTAGTTTCCAGCCACTGCAATTTGCAGAACTTAAGCCTCTCTTGGTAAGAGGATCCCTTCATTCCCCTCACCAATCTTGTTGCCCTTCTCTGTACACGCTCAAGTAAATCTACATCCTTCCTAAAATGAGGCCTCCAGACCTGTACGCAGTACTCAAGCTGTGGCCTGACCATTGCCTTATACAGAGGGATAATCACCTCCTTTTCCCTGCTAGCAAAATTCCTATATATCATTGACAAAACCCCATGACCTGCCCTGGCAGCCTGTCTGCATTGCTCAGAAAACTTCATATCTGCCTGCACAATTACTCCCAGGTCTTTTTCATTTTCTACCACCTTAAGTGTAGTACCACACAGTTGGTACGTTTCTCTGGGGTTACTTTTATTTTATTTATTTTATTTTATTTTATTTTATTAATAAAAAGATACACAACAGGTAACCATTAACAGTGTATCTGAGATCAGATCAATAAACATAATAACAATAATATGAAATCTAACAGGACGATAAACATTGATATAGATTCAAACAATAAAAGCATATGTACAAAAGAGGATTGTATTAAGTTAAGTTACCGGTAAAACAAGTAATAATTGATCCGTTAGAGAATAGAAAAATAATATAACAAATAATAAGCTACAATAATTAGATGTGAGCTAGTCACTTTGCAGTTTAATAGAAGAGACAAACTTGTGGATGGAGTTCATCAGTGATTGGGAGTTGTCAAAGAAGTCAATGAGAGAGTCATTTGCTGATTTGCTGATTCTGTTCAGTGGACTGAACTTCATTAAGTCCGTGTTGGCAGAGTCAAGGCAAAACGGTGTAAGGTTCCTGACTTGTCTATAGGGAGCATTGAAGTTTATTTTACTCAGGATATCAGATGCTTCATAAATTCCAGTGATTACTTTGGCTAGGAGGGCGATGTCAGCAGTAACTCTTCTAGTGCACAGAGGCCTCAGATGAAAGTAATCACACAGCGATTCATAATACACTGAGTGATAGAATAGAGGATTGCGGTACGTAAGGTAACGGATAAAGTTTTTTTGGACTGCTTCAATTTTGTTAGTTAAAGTCTTTGTGTGAGGATTCCAGATGGGTGAACTGAATTCAAGGATTGGCAGAACAATAGTTTTATAAAGGATAACCGCATATCTGTAGTTTTTGAACTTGTATGTGTTCCGTTTGATGAATCCCAGTGTTTTGAATGCTTTGCTGGTGATTTTAAGGACATGGGCATCGAATTTAGCACTGCTGGAAAAGAGAATCCCTAAGTCGTTAACTTGGTCACACCTTTCGATGATCACAGAGTTAATACTATACTCCGTATTCATTAGTTGTGGAGATCTGCAAGATGAGAAAGAGATAACTTTGCACTTCGAGGGGTTAGCAGACAAGCCATTCAGAGATAGCCACAGAGAGAATTTATTGAGAGCACGTTGAAGTTGTTGAGAATCGGTAGTCTCCTTCACTGCTGAGTAGATCTTAAGATCATCTGCATAGAGAGCAACTTGAACATTGGAGGTGTAGATGAAAGAAGGAAGATCATTTACGAAAACAATGAAGAGAAGAGGACCTAAGGGAGAGCCTTGTGGTACTCCGCTTAGTGGTATAAAACAGTCTGAGTTCACTTGATCGATGATAACGCTCAAGGAACGATGCGTAATATAGCTGCGTAGCCATGAGAGCAAAGGGTCACGGATGCCATATAGCTTAAGTTTTTCCAGAAGTTGTTCGTGCGGGACTTTATCAAATGCCTTAGATATGTCTGTGTAGACTGCATCAACTTGTAGGTGGTTATCAAGAGCTTCCAAGGTGTATTGCCAGAAAGGAAGTAAATTTGTGACTACTGACTTGCCACTGCAGAAACCATGTTGATTCTGATCGATGAAAGGCTTGAAGAATTCGAAGAGATATTTGTGCACTGCTGTGTTGAAGAGTTTAGCCAGGCTGTTTTGCAAGGTTATGGGTCTGTAATCGCATACGTCATTTTTATCACCTTTTTTGAAAATAGGAACTATATTGACCTGCTTAAAGTGCTTAGGATACTTCCCCAGCCTGAGAGACAGGTTGAAGATCCGCAGTATGAGGGGTTTCAATGTAGTGATAGTCCTTTTCCAAAATAAGCCTGGAATGTCATCTGGGCCTCTAGTATATTCATTTTTCATGCTTTTTAATGCCGAATTTAAATCTTCATCAGTGATAAAGAGATTAATGAGGATATCATCTTTAACAGGTGTGAAGTCAGGAAATGAGGCAGGTCTCAATGTATCATTTGTTTGAATTCTAGAAAAGTGTTTGGCAAACTCTTGAGCAATACTGAATTCGTCAGATAAGAGAATTCCATCTGCGTTTCGGAGTTGTAACTTTCTACTGGTTATATTCTTATGCTTCATGAAATTCCAGAATGGTTTGATATCTCTGTGAGTAAGCAGACTATCCTGAACTGACTCTGTATACATGTTGTAGGAGTTTAATATGAGAGTTTTCACTTCTTTGCGGAGTTGGCTGAATATTTCATAGTATTGACTGTCACCTGTTTGCTTATATTTGTTTCTGTAGAATTCTTTGGATTTAATTTTACGTATTAGTTCACTATTATACCAGTGCGGGTAGGTAGAGCGTGTGGTAAGATGGGATTGAGGAACAATGTCAGATATAACTGAATGGACACAGTTAATCAGGTTGTTGGTGAGCACATCGATGTCATCCATAGCGTCAGCGAGCTGCTTGTCTACGTTTCTTAGAGCTAGGTTGAGCAGAGGCCAGTCAGCCTTTCTGAAATTGAATCGAGGAGTACGGGAGCTGCATTTGAAGTTATGAGAAGTCACTGTGATGTCAAAAGTAATTGGTGAATGATCCGAGTGAAATATGGGGTTGTCGGTGTGAACATCTATATGAGTAGAGGAAAATATTAGGTCGAGGTAGGCATTTTCTCTGGTTGGAAAGTTGCAAATTTGTTCCAGACCATAGCTGTGAAGCATATTAAAGAGAGCCCTAGTCTGCAGTGATGGAGAAGAAGATTCTAAATTGGCCATTTGACAGTTAAAGTCACCCAAAACCATTGCTATGTCGGCAGATTGAATTAGTGGGAAGATTGATTCCAGCGAGCTTTCTAAGTACTGGAGGTCTATATTAGCTAAGGGAGGTGGAAAATAAAGCAATACTATTAAAACCTTTAACTTGCCAAGATGAAGAAGGCAGTATACTGATTCAATATTTGTGAAATTTGATGCAGTTTCACAGAGTATATGGTTAGAATGTATAATAGCTACTCCGCCTCCACGAGATCCTCTGTCCTTTCTATGGATTGTATATTGACCATCTATAATCTCCTGATCATCAATATCAATGGAGAGCCAGGTTTCAGTGAGCAGGTAAATGTCGTAAATATGTGAGCCTTGGATTGCTCTGAAGTGGTTTAGGTTGCTAATTATACTCCTGCAATTCTGAAGGTAAACACTGAACAGTTGGGATCTGGGGATTCTATGACGAGAGGAGAACGTAGTATGTGTAGATAGCAGGGTATCTGATTGCTATGTCGGTGGAGAGGAGATTTTGGACTCCCTTGATGGTCTGTCCGTGAAGCATTTTACTAGAGCCCCTGATAAAAGGGATCTTAGATTCAACACTTTTTCTGTTTGTGATGGAAGGCATGTTATTATAAAAGATGAGTAGGCGGGACATCGTGTCTTCAGAGAACGGACATCTACTCCGAAACCATATTCTTCTTTAATTAGGTCGATAAGATCTTCAGATTTAGTGGAGGGTCCAAGTCTAGAAAGAAAAATTCGGTCTTTTGTGGGAATAATTGTGATATTATACTTGTGTTTGAGTAACTGAGATTTTTCTGCAGTAGTTACATTCTGTGTTTGATGAGTTATGGCTGGAAGCTTGGAGAAAGTACCTTGAGATATAGATGCTTTAATATTTTCTGACGGTTTGTTCTGTTTTGATCTTTGGTGCGATATTTGAGACTGGCAATCAGAAACAGGTTTACTCACTGTGGCGGCAGATCTACAGACAGGTTTGCAGACCTCATTAGATGTGGCAGCAGTTATTTTTGCATATGTTGCCTTAACTGATGTTGAAGAGGATTCCGCTTGGTGACTCTGAGCTTGTGAAATAGAAGTACAGACAGAACTGTTCCGCAGAGGAGAGTAGGTGGGAGGAGTGGTTCTGTTTACATCAGAAGAATCATCTAACAGAGTCTGTTTGGCAATAAATTGCTCAGTTGAATGACTTGAATCATGAATGTTAGCAGGCTTGGGCAAATTAATATTTGCAGCAGTAGAAGTATTGAGGCCGGTGGAAGGTGAAGATCTGGTCTCAGTACTGAGGGCATCGTCAGTTAATGAAGAATTCGTATTCACTTTGAGCCCATTGGTGTCGAGAGTAGGTTCAGAATTCTTCCTAGCTTCCCTTAAGTGGCAAGACATAACTGATGTGAGATTTTTAATTTGGGCGTTAATGTCAGAAATTTCAGCCTGTTGATTAGCTAATATTGTTTTTATACCACAAATCTCCGTGTATAGCTCGCTGTTTCCTTCATTGAGTGTATTAGAATCCAGGAGAATTTCAGAGTTTGCAGTATGAGGTGCGCTGATTAGATGAGTTTGAATGAGGATTTTCTGCATAGTGTTAAAGAGTAGTTCCTGGAATTCAGTTGATTGCAGAATACCAAAGGTTGGATTCAGAGTTTCCGTAGGGAAGGAGTTAGCGCTGAGATCTTCTGACAGCACAGATATATGTGTTTGAGTTGATGCATCTGAGATTTGATGCGACAACAAAGAAGGATTAGAGGCTTCATCCATGTACGATTCAGAGTCGGTATTTCTAGTTATTGGCATGATATTTGTCTCAAATGTACTAGAGTACGGCATTTCAACTTTGTTAGCCGAAGAGGAGGAAAGTGACTCAGGTTCCGTGCTGTTTGGCGTTGCAACAGTTATAGGGCTTTTCTGAGAATTTCTGAGTCGACATCTATCACAACAGAATGATTTCCGCCGACTTTTATTTAATTTTTTCAGGTCAGAATGTGTACAGTCATTGCATATTAATTGTTTGCACTCAATACATTGGACAATGGGGTCAGAGCTGGTCCCACAGATGGTGCAGATGTTAGAATTTTGACAGGAGGTAGTATTTGTCATATTGAATTCAGTTACTGTAGTTTTACTAGATAATTTAATATCACCACAGTTGTGGTTTAGCAAGCAATAGGCACTGTGACCAGCCGGTCGCCTTAGTTGCCCTGCAGTGAAATCCACAGGGAGCAGGGGACTAAGTAGGGAGGGAAGAACAGAGCGGCTAGGCAAAACTCTAATGCCTGGTCAAGGTCAAGTGTCTGTTGGACACATGTATAAGTTGAACTACAAGATAATGGCTGAAAGCGCTTGTATGGAGTAGCGGAATGAACATGCAGAAATTCATTTAATACTTATCTGTTGTCCGTTCAAATAATACAGTACTTGCACCTGGCAATCCAAGGGCCTATCCTTATGTGGTGGTACTAATAGGAACTTAATACTTTAAATAAAAAACACACAAAACAAGAAAAGTTTACGGAGCATATCATACAGACAGCCGGACACAATCATCCCCCTAGCGGCATTTCTACCCATATGTAGTACTTTGCATTTGTCAAGGTTAAACTTCAGTTGCCACTTCTTAGCCCATCTGCCCAAATTATCTAGATCCTGTTGCAGTAGCACACTGCCATTAATGTCATTAACAACCCTGCCAACCTTTGTATCATCTGCAAACTTCGACATGCAAACTTCGACAAGAAGAGCAGCATCCATTGATTACCACCCTCTGTCTTCTAGCACTTAACCATCCTTTTATCCATTGTAGCAACTTACCCTTAATACCATTCTACCATGTGGCTTTGTATACGGATAACACCCACTAATGCAGTTTTATTTGTATCAAATTATTGAAATTTTCCCTCATTAATTTTTTCTCTGCTTGCCTTTTATAGTGTAGGTAGACATTTAAAATCAATCATCTGAAAAAATCAACTATCTGAAATATATGAATTTTAATTATTTCAGATACAGTACTTGCTATCTAAATCTGCTCTGCATTCCCCAATGGACTAATGCTAAGACACTAAAGAGATGAAATTCACACAACTGAACAGAATTTTAAGTATCTGACAAACATAATGGTTAAAATACAATAACCATACTGAATATTTTTCTTATTTAACGCTAGTCTTGGAGGCGGCCAAACATGGCTGCCTCCAAGGCTAGCGCAGAAAAAGAAAATAGGACAAAACTAATTCAGTAAATTAATGCTACAATTAGGATAATTAGGTATAATTCTGCTACAGAATATCAAGTTCCTAATAATCAAAATAAAACTAAAATAATAAAAAGAAAAAAAAAGTAGCACTCATTTCAGCAGTGCAAATGTACAACTACACACAAGGAGATATATTCTCATGCCTACCACAGCACAAGTGCCACTTGCAGAATATTGCAGAATAAGAGAAATTAATAAAGTCAAGGTATCTACAAGTACTACTTCTTCAGGAGCTTTTAGGAACTCACGAGGGCTGATGTTTCTCTGAAGAAATGTGCTTGTTAGTTCCCTGTCTTTATTTAATTTTATTTATTGTGAAAGCAAGCATTCTTGCTTTGGTGGGTGGGAGGATACATCTCCTTGGGTATGGGAGTCATGGTTTGCACTGTTGAGGATGAGTATTGCTTTCCTTATTTTTATGATTTTATTTTTATTATTAGAGTAACTTTGTGTTCAGATGGCAGCATGACTTGCCAAGTATTATCCTCATTGTAGCATTTTGCTACATTACTTTCTTAGTACATTTAGTGTTTTTTTTTCTGTAATAGTCTTCATTTTTAATAATTTTCAATTTTCTGTCATATCTTTTAGTTTCATTTCTAGTTCATTTTTTCAAACTTACCCAAGAGCTTGTGCTGCAGTTAAGATTCCAGATACCACAGCATAAGTAGAAACATTATCTGGAAAACCCCTATTCCTAAAAACAAAAACAATATCATTACCAAAAGGACTGATAATTATTTGACAGAATGCAAACTAACATATATATATATTTGTTATTTCTTCTATATTTGGACTTAACAGATGTAAGCATTAAATATTTATAGCATGAGTATTTAAAAGTATAATACTTATTTTTCCAAAGAAATCACTATAATTTTAGGATGAAAATTCTTAAAAAAGTTCCAGTGAACTCAAATATGAATGTTAACATTTCTCACACTAAATCAGGTATTTAAATATTAAAATTATTAATAAAACTTCTTGATTGTCTATAAACCTTTTCAACTCCATTATTTCACAGGTGGGCTCTGGAAAAAAACAGGTCAAATACCATATTACATAGTTTCTCATCACTGAAATTAATAAATTCTTCTTTCTGCTATTTTAACCATTTTGATCATCATTTGACAGATACCACTTTTTAAAATTTTTCTGCCATTTTTTTAAAATTTGGGAATAAAATCATATCATCCTTTATACCTTTCTCTAAATGGTAATGCAGTATTTTCTGTTATGGTTTGATTTAGTTATGAGACTAACTGTCTGTATGCCAGGCAAAAGTGTGTGTGTGTGTGTGTGTGTGTGTATATATATATAATTTTATTTTATTATTTAAGATGTTAGTTATAGTGGTAGAGTCTAATGGTGTAGTTATAATCAAAATTTAGCAGGTTATAGTGTATACCGAGAAACAAACCGGTACGATATAACAGCCCAAGAAACATAAAATCCTATGTAAGCACCTACGGCAACCTGTAAAAAATATATATGCAATATAACATAAGGAAAACCTTACAAATCAAAATTATATTATAAAATAAAATAAAATAAAATAATGTTAATTATAGGTATATAGATACATTGAAAGGGACTTTTTTGAGGGCTAACCCTCTCAATGTATCAACCATAATTAACAGGCTATCCATTTCTGTAGTCATTGTCCAGCATAACGGTGTCCAGAATATAGTTATGTAGTATCTTAAATAATAAAATAATATACAGACGGATGTAATGTTTAATCATATAAGATGGCATTAATCGGATCTGTGTTGGTTTATTTTTTTATTAAATTAAATTTGGTATATTTATTATATTTAGTTTATTGATTATGCATTTTACATACTTTGGATATATATATGCTTTAATAATTTAACTTGTCATGTAGATCGTAACGTACGACAGTAATATACATAGAGCTTTTAGAATCAGTGATTTGGCATAGATAGCTAGCATGAGAGTTCGAAGCAAGAGGGTGGAAATAGATAGTTAAATTTATCATCTATCATAACTACTGAGATTTTACAAATGTAATTTTTTAACTTAATATAATGACTTCGATTTTACAAATATAAAGTTATAACTTAATACATATAACTTAACTTGATAGGAGACATGAAATTCATGTAATGTAACTTGGTAGGAGATAAAATTCAATACTGAAATATATACATAGTGTTATAACTGCATTGGGATATAAGTTTAGTGTTATACTTTTAATTGTATTGAAATTGAGAAATTGAATCGAAATCATGGCCCAGACCAGAGCAGCAAAGCAAAAGACTCAAATAAGTGGAAGTACTGTGGCTCAGGGAGAACTGGAGGTGGGGGGGGGGGCAGTTGTCCTCTAAATCATAGCCTATTGAAATGTACTGTTGGTTTGATGTTTGTCAAGCTGTCAGGAACAGGAAGTGATATTGCCAAGGGGAATGTCTTTGTGTGTGCTCGATGTAAGGATTGTGAGGAAATCAGGCACCAACTCAGCATTGTTATGGGTCTTTATGAGAGCTTGAAGAACAGGGTAGATGCCTTCGAAGGACTTAAAGTGAGGGCCCATCAAGCTCTTAGCTGCCCACATCAATGCCAGAGTTCGCACTTCAACATCAGGCAACACAGCGACAATCTCCAAGGCAGAATGCGATGGTCCCACAGGAACTAGTTGTTGTCAGTGACTGTATTGTCAGGGTAAGGGGGAATATATTTTGCAAAAAAGGATAGGTGGAACAGGACCAGGGTATGTCTGCCGGGGGCTAAAGTTGATGACATTGTAGAGCAGATATCTTTTAAGGGCACAAAAGGTGATATTGTTAAACACATTGGCAGTAATGATATTAAGAGTAGGAGAATGGCAGAATTACTTAACAAGTACAGGTCAATGTTGAAAAAAAGCCGTGAGTTAGGGCTGAATTTGAAAGTGTCTGCAATTCTGCCCAGACATGATAGGAGGGAGTATAAGATGAGAGCCTTGTCAATCAATTCGGCCCCGGAGAGATTGTGTAAGTAAGGCTCAAGGGATAGAATTTTTCTCAGCCTGGTCTGTGCTTGTTAACAGGAGAGACTGCTTCTACAGGGATGGGATACATTTAAATAGAAAGGGTGTGAGAATATTTGCTGATGCTATTGAGGCAGTGTTAGGTGGGTCGGAAAACTGCTAGCTTGGGGGAATACGCAGACTAATAGATTAACAGTAGCCGCTGGCAGAGGTGAAAGTGATTCTTGTACTGCTTCTATTGGAATGTGCAGCAGCCCGGAAAACAAGATGCAGGGTATTTCAGAGACTGCTGGGAGTCACTGCGGTACAAGAAAACACATGGGTTGTGTTAGGATAGCTGAGAATAGGAATGGGTGCATGTATACTTGTGTGTACACCAATGCTAGGAGTTTGGTAAATAAATTTGATGAATTTGAAGTGTTGGTCAAAACATGAAAGGCAGATATTGTTGGGATATCAGAGACGTGGTGTCACACAGATATAAGGAATTCAGAATTGTAATTTGGGGAGTACAACATGACAGAAATGATGGACAGGATAAGAAGGGAGGAGGAGTTATGCTGTTAATTAAGAAATGCATAAAATCTAAGGAAGTGCAGCCAGTTGACATGGGTGGATGGTGCAGTGTTGAGTCAGTTTGGTGTGACTCAAACAGGGAACAGTTCCCCCACTTTATATTGGCTTGGCAATTCACCCATAATTTACTTAATTCATCATAACCTCTAGGATATTAACATTCTTTCACCTTTCACTAATCTACTACTTTTCTTTTTCTACTTTCCTCACCCTTATAGTTACTGGCACCTTGTGTAACTTTCACATCCATTTATACTTAATTTAATTTACTATTAATACAAATTACATATACTCTTGCATCTTTTAATATATATATATTCAATTATTTAAATCTATATATAAGCACTATTCATCTTCAGGTATTCTTCGGCATATTTCTGTGGTTTGTTTTGTGCAATATTTTTTTCTCATCACTACAAGCTCACATTCTATTATAGGCAGTTGAAAAGAATAGACTTGATATTTATTTAGCTTGCTGAGAAAAACAGATAACATAGGTTTTAGATAAAAACTCTTTAATAGAAACAAGTTAAAGTATGGTTAAATAAGATAAAAATAAAGAAAACAAGTCACCAAAGCTTTCAGACAGAAGTTGTGCTTCCTCAGTGGGAAAACGTTATTACAAAAAGTGTTAATACAAAAATAATAAAGACTGCCTGGTCATGGTGGTTATGTGACATGAAATGCATGCCATAGGTGCAGAAACAATTAGCAGATAGAGGAAGAGGCTTGTGATTGTAACAGCAACATTTGGGTATGCTGTGTGCACCAATGTTTATCATTCAGGAGGATGGCTGCTTCAATGATGGGGGGTGGATGCAACCTGCTTTATTCCGGTTAAGGGAGTCACGACAACACGAGATGTGGAGAGATTCCAAACAGACACGATGATAGTAGTGGTGGGATTGGTTGATAATTTTAACATCATGCCGTGGGTCAATGTTGTGCTGAATAGACCAGAAGTGCTCCGCGATCACTGAGTGTTCCAAATCTGCAGAATGGATTGAATCTCATGCTAGGAAATGCGATTCTTGAGATTTCTTCCAGATTTGCCAACATAGCAAAATTGTTTTAAGTTGGCTCCAGGAGGTTAAGATCAGATCCAAATTTTTTTTTTTTTGTTTAAAATTTGTTTAAATTTACTCTGTGTAATTTTTAAATCTTATTTCAGTAATTTTGTGAAATTAATTTCTAAAATATTTTTAAATTTAATTCTTAACTTTTCCAAAATATTTCTGCTAAGTTACCTTTGGTGGCTTAATTAAGTTTTGGTGAGAGTTTAATTTCTGTAATACTTGTTAATTTAAATTCTGTAATATATTGTAATTTTAAATTTTATAATCTTTCTTAAGTTCAAATTTTACCTAAATAATGATTGTTACACAATCTACCTTCAAAATATCATTTGAGAACAGTGTGGCTCAGATACAATTGCCTATAGACATTTCCAGTGTGAGTCATAAGTTTGTTGCTTGTATAGCCTAAGGCATGTATTCTAAGGAGGGTGTGGTAGACAAACTATGCTCAACTGATGTTTCCCTTCTTGGTACACAATATAATAAGAATATTGATCTCAAATTAAATCTTGGTTCATTACTAAAAGAATTTGAGTCAACAAAGAAACAGATGCTTGCCTTATAAAAAATGTAACTTGGAGCTCATCAGGGACTCAAGTATCTCATGCCCTGCTAAGTAAGGCACCTAATTTAGGTCGCAGACCAGAGTAGTCAACTGCATAGTTCTCAGATTCAAGATTTAGTTTTACCGGAAGACTCTATTGCCAGAGAAATGGTTGTGGTTGTTATTATTTGGTTTTTAGGAGCATTAGCAACTAAGGCCATATTGCTCTGGGGATATGCGGCAGTCATTCCCTGACCTTTCCGCAAAAGTACTGAAGCCTACAACAGCTACAAGTTGATCTGTAATATACCATAAAAAAGTTAGGGCAACCAAGGTAGAATATGAGAAAGTATGACTAAAGAGAAAAAAGACTAGAGAGGAGGAAAAGTTTTTCATGTATGTGAATACGAAGAATAAGAAAATGAATCAGAATTGACCCCTTGTATACAAGGCATGGGAAAGTAAATCTAGCTATGTTGCTTTCTGAATTGAATAAGTACTTTGCATCAATTTTTACTGACCCTTCATGGTGAGAAGAGCTGTGCATGTCATACTAGAAAGCATGAAATTAGGCATACTGAAATTTCAGATTATTTATTAGAAAAAACTTTTAAGCCTAAAGGCAAGTAAGGCCCGAAATTACTATTATTTTACTTGTATTAGTTATTATTATTAGCCATATGGTGCAAGGAAGCCTGAGGCTTTTGCTGCATTAGCCGAAAACAAATTTCTGAGTTACCCATTGTGTGTGTGTGTGTGAGAGAGAGAGAGAGAGAGAGAGAGAGAGAGAGAGTCAGAAGTAGAAGGGAATCACCAAGAAATAGAAGAATGATGATAGCCAGCTCAGGACCCTGGGTGTGCCAAGCCTATACTTACCAGATGTGAGCCCATGGGGTTAACTTTGATGGCATATATCCAGTATTTCTGAGGGAGGCAGACAAAGTGCATTGAACCAATGAGGTCAATGGTTAATTGTGAGGGCATCACTGGACTCAGGAGACATTCCTTTGGATTGAAGAAGTGCCAGCATATCGCCAATATATAAAGGCAGTTCAAAGAGTGAAGTTTGTGACTACAGACCATTTTGTCTGACTTCAATGTTGCTCAGAGGCAATGATTAAGAGTACAATCCACAGACATTTATAAAAAAATGGCACTCTAAAGGTCACATAACATGGTTTTGTTAAGAGAAAATCATGTTTAACTAATCTAGTAAACTATTTTGACAGTTACTGATGAGCTGGATGTAGGGAACAATTCTGATGTAGTTTATTTGGATTTTAGCAAGGCATTTGACTCAGTCCCTCATGAAAGGTTACTGTATTGGAGCATGTTGGAATTACTGGAAAGATTCTAAGATGGACTGTAATGTGGCTGCAGGGCAGAAGGCAGAAGGTTGTGATCAATGGATATTCTTCAGATTGGCATAATTCCAGAAGTCAAGCTACTCTCCCTCCAAGGATTAGTTCTTGGATCACTGTTGTTTCTGATTTTCATAAGTAACATCAACAAAGGGATAGAAGTCAAAATTTGCAGATGATGTAAAGATTGGAAGAATCATCAATGATCAGTGTGAAGCAGTGCTCCTTCATGATAACAAACAGGCTTCAAGAATGGTCAGAAAAATGGAAGCTATGTTTTAATGCAGCAAGGTCTTAGGGGAATAGTAACTTGGGGAATAGCAACCCCAAAATAACTTATAGATTTGGTGGATTGAATTAAGAACAGAAGAGAAAAAAAGGGATCTGAGAATTATGATAAGGGCAGATGTGAAGTTCTCTGAGCAGGGTAAACAGGCAGCCAGAAAAGCCTACCATGTCCTATTGATGATTTATCAAACAATATCCTGTAGAGATATGGAGGTCATAATCCCATTGCATGAGGCAATTATAAGACTACATTGGAATACTGTGTCCAAGTATAGAGACCTCATCTGAAAAAAGACAGTGAGCTTCTTGCATGGGTCCAAATATGGACAACTAGCATGGGAGATTAGCAAAAGTATGACCATATGAGGCAAGACTGATTATGTGGGCTGCAGAGATTGGCAACCCCCTTAGATGGGACCTGACTGAGGCCTACAGACTCTGAGAGGGGTTAGATGAATGAAGGTGAAATTTTTACTGTTATAAAGAATTCACAATTAAGGGCCATAAATTCAAATTTGAGTGGAAGAGGTTTAGACTAGACTGTAGAAAGTCTCATTTTAGCCAGCAAGTTGTTGATTATTGGAACAAGTTGCCTCCACAGTTGAAGCTGACAATTTGTCAAAATTCAAAACTCAACTGGATAATTACCCATGTGAGGATTTTCCTGTTTTCTTATGCACTTTTTACATTTTTTTAGCCAGTGCAACAAAAGGCTGTAGCTTCCTTGCACTAAATGACTAATATTATTACAATTTCAAAGCATAACTGGAATAGAGTGATGGATCTAACAAGGAAAGAAAAATTAAGGTAGTGTTGGTCCCATTGATTGCAACAAAGTTCAAGCAGCAGACAGTGTCAGACATAGGATTTCTAGAAAAAAACATTGAATGTACAACAGTGCTGTATCATTTGTTCTTGTAACAGACAGATTATATGAAAAGAATATTCACAGGGGATGTCTGTGGGAAGTAATGAAGGAATTTGGAAACAGTTAAGTTTTCCAGTAGTTTCATAATCATGTGGGGCACATTTACCTGGTATGACTTGGTTTTTCTTCCTAGTAGACAGTCATCTCACTGGCACAAGCTATGTTACCAGCCTGAGCAATTATTTACACATATTTCAAAAATGAAAATAATCAATTTTGCTATCCATCTACAAAAATAGAAATTACCAGTTTCCAGACTTGCCACATACTGTGCTTATTTCTTAGAATATGGAATGTCAAACTAATTTACAAGTTTCCCTATAATATTTACTAATGTAAATATTATAAGGAAATGTAAATTAATTAAAATTTAAATGTAAATTAATTAAAATTACAAATATAATAGCAATATAGTTTACTTACAGTGTCTCTTTGAAGGCATTAATGTAGGATGCTACCAATTTTGCCCCACTTCCAACTCCCATTAGTGCCTGAGCAAAAATGATAAGCCAAAGTTTTCTAAGCAAATGCATGTAAGTAAAATATTTTTATAAATCATATGCTTCAATTTGCCAATTATTTTAAATATTTCTAAGAAACAACAACAATAATAATAATAACAATGGCCCAATGGTTACAACACTGGATTACCAGCCTGATGGACCCGAGTTTGAGTACTGACATGGTGGAAGCAAACACGGCTCCATCACGCTGGGAGACTGGTCTAATAATATTAATAAATAAAATTAACAGTAATAAAAATTAATAAATAAATAAACATCGTGAAAGTTTCTCCAAGGATTGCCGCCACTCCAACCTACCCCTAGGGCGGAGTAGTCACTCCGACCTGGTGTCACTCCCGGGAACTACCACTGGACATCAGCCGAAGCTAAACAGGTCCTTCTCCACAGATGAATGACGTCACAGAGAAATATTAATCATACTGCATTAAGTGTGGCACAGGATAAAGTCACTTGTGTTCAGGCCTTAGGCAGAGGAGTCAGTTCGAAAACTCAGAGACGGTCTCCCGAGGAAGACAGTGGAACAAGTGGTGCTGTTCCCCATATGGCTACCACAAGAGAAAGGCAAGACCATCCAGCCCTACCAACTGGAAGTGCTTCCTGTGCAACTGCACAACCACCCAGGAAGGGAGAAAACGCCAACGCATGAAGTGGAGCATTGAAGTGAATACATACATCATGCAAGCATATTACGAAATAATGAAGCTGGAGACCGATATGACAACTTACAGAATGAGACTACATATTAAGTGGCTGGAATGATTACCGGATATTCAGGTCACTGAACAGTGAATAGCGGACCAGAGAAAGACCATCGTCACGAAGAACCTGATAGCTTGTGCAATTTGGAAAAAATCAAGCAGGACGTGAGCGATCAACTACAAAGGATAAAGAATACATACCACCACCGAACCAGAGAAGGAAGAGCAAGAAGAAATACAACCCACAGCAGCTGAAGTGGAGAGAGACAAGGTCATGATATCGAGAATAAAGGATGAGTGGAAGAAGGCCTTAACAGAATTTGAAGGAATGGACCAAACCAAGACTCAAGTGATACTGAAGCAGAGGCTGAATAGAACCTTGTGGAGAGTCACAGACCACCTCAATCGGCACATAATACTGCATTACCTCAACATCAATGGTGCAACACTGGAGGCCATCCACACAGCCACGTATTGTGCTGCGGTAGCAGCCACAAGGATTAATGGAAGAGAAACCAGAGACCAGCAGCAGAAGAACCGAAAACAGAGGGAACCGCCAGCTTGGGAAAGAAGACTTCAGCAAAAGATAGAAGAATTAAGAGTCAATATAGGCCAATTGACCCAGTACCAATGGAACAGTAGGAGTTTTAAATTAATTGGAAAAGTCAAGAGCATCCTCAAGAGAGAGACAGCGTCCACAGCAAACATGAGACAAAAAATCAGAGAATAGGAGAGTACTTGGACACATTGAAGCAGAAACTACTTGCACTCAGCAAGAGCCTACACCGATACAAAGAGAGCTCCCAGAGGAAAATAAACAACCAAAATGAAGACCAAAGAGGCTTCTACAGGAGTCTCGGAGAAGATGGGAAAGAAGGGAACGGACCACCCGAGCAGAAGATGATTGAGGAGTTCTGGGGAAACTATGGAGCAGGGAAAAAAGACATAACAGCTGAGTCCCCTGGATAGAACTAGAATAGAAGAAAACCAATGACATACAAGAAATGAGAGGGCGAGAGATTTGGGAAGAAGAAGTAAAACAGATGATGAAGAACTCTCACAACTGGCAAACTCCAGGAATAGATAACGTCCACAACTACTGGTACAAGAAGCTCACTTGCACACACAAGCAACTGGTAGAGCAGTTTGCCCAAATAATAAGGCACCCAGAGACAATCCTGAAGTTTTCCCTCAAGGAATCACACATCTGAAGCCTAAAGATGAAGATACAAGAAACCTGATGAAATATAGGCCAATCACCTGCCTCCCAACAATGTACAAGATCCTGACCAGCTGCATAACAAGGAAGATATCAGACCACTTGGAGAGCCAGAACATAATGGCCGAACAGCAGAAAGGATGCAAGGAGCAATTAACCATAGATGCCGTGGTTATGGAGCAAGCCTGTAAGAAGTGCCACAACATATACACAGCCCACATCGATTACCGCAAGGCCTTCGACTCCGTGCCTCATAGCTGGCTAATAGAGGTGCTGAACATCTACAAAGTCAATCTGAGAGTGACAAACTTCCTAGGAGAAATGATGGCAAAATGGAGTACCACCATTAAGATCGAAAACATCACAACCAGGCCAATATCCATCAGGAGAGAAATTTTTCAGGGAGATGCCCTGACCCCATCATGGTTCTGTCTAGCACTTAACCCACTATGCTCAACAGTAGCAAGTACAGATATAACCTCAAAGAAGGAAGGGAGAACCATTACACCCTCACCCACCTGATGTACATGGATGACATCAAGCTCTACATGGGAACTGAGAAGCATCTCCAGCAACTACTCCAGATCACCGAAGAATTCAGCAATGATGTTAGGATGAAATTTGGTCTAGACAAATACAAGATCCACAGATTGCATCGGGGAAAATTAGTCAACCGAAACTACCAGCTGCAGAGTGGTAAAGAGATTGAAGCCATGGCAGAGGGAGAGGCCTACAAATACTTGGGGATGATGCAGGCTCAGCAGTTACAGCACAAGGAAATTAAGACCTGCCTGACCGAAAAATACCATCAGAGACTCAGAAGCCTGCTGAAAGCAAAGCTGAACAGAAGGAACACAGTTAAAGCCATAAACACCTATGCAGTCCCAGTGCTAACATACTTGTTCAGGGTCATAGATTGGACTAACACTGAGCTGGAGGATATCATGAGAAAGACAATGACAATGATGACCAACACCACCCAAAATCTGCCGTGAAGAGACTAACAAATGTCTGGAAAGAAAGAGGAAGGGGCCTGATAGACCTCATTGAGCAACAGAAGACAGCGATAGTTAACCTGAAGGATTACTTCCAGAAACACATAGCAGCAGTCTACCAGGCCATAAGGAAGATAGACAAGCGGTATACCCCACTCAACCTAAGTGACGAGTCCCCCCAACTAGGAGGTACAAACAAAGTTAGAAAGATGGGCAGAGAAAACACTCCATGGCAGACACTACAATGATCTCCATCAAGATCACATAGATAAAATTGCTTCCAATGCATGCCTCACAAGCGGAACGCTCTTCTCCGAAACTGATGGATTCATGCTCGTCATCCAAGACCATCCATGCTCGCCATCGAAGACAGGTAATCAACACCAGAAACTATAGAAAATACAATGCGAAGGAGCTCTGAGTGTTCAATGACAAATGTCGGCGATGCCACCTGGCCTCAGAAACAATCCAGCACATCACCGTGGGGTGCAAGGTCACCCAGACTGAGTACACTCATAGACACGACCAGGTAGCCTGGATAATACATTAGAAGCTAGCAAAGAAATACCAGTTGATCAAAGAAAGTGTACCATACTACAAATACAAACAACAGGCAGTACTAGAGGCCCCACCCCACAAACTATCCTGGGACTCTGTGCCATAATAACAGATAGGACAATCCCGCACAACAGACCGGACATAACCCTTGTGGGCAAGAAGGAAAAGACTACCTATCTGATTGACATAGCGGTACCCAAAACTGGCAATCTGCAGAAAACCCATGGGGAAAAAATCAGGAAGTACTCGAACCTAAGACAGGAGATCAAAGAGATGTAGTATATGCAACAAGTAACGACCATCCTGATCATCGTGTCAATCACAGGTATTGTGTCAAAGACCCTACATAGCAGCCTAGCAGCAATAGGTCTCCCAGCAAACACCTACAAGGAATTACAGAAAGTCATAATCCTGAACACCTGTAGGATAGTCAGAGAGTTCCTCGACCAACAGTAACACCAGACATAACAACAACCACTCTGTGTACTTGGTAGTAATACCCGTCATGAGGTGAAACCCCAGACAAGGAGAAATAATAATAAGAAATTAAAATAGATAAAAATATTATTAATTAGGAAATAAGTAACAAATGAATCACATTTTTATAAATAAAGGCCTCTTCAATCAGCATATTAAATTGATATTATTTATATCATTCCTTTTATAATGATTAGTAAGTCAGTATTATTTTAAAAGCTGACTTCATTTTAAACTTAGAAATCACGAATTACAACAGAACTTTCACAGAATGGAAGATACTAAAGGAGTGATAAGCAGTAATAATTTCCTGATGGTATTCAGGTTGAAATGTTTGCCCATTTTCCATTTCCTTGGGAAGTAAAGTTTTTAAGGTATCTTTATTTAAAAATGTATTAATTTTGAACAATTATGTTTATTATTAATAATCACAATTAAGTGTTGATGTGATCAAATGAAGAAAAAGGTAAACTTTAAATTAACTGTTTCATATTACTTGCACAGCAGCCTGTGGTGCAAACATTAAGATTATTACTATATTTAACACCACTCTTATACTACATGAAATTAATAATTATATAGTTTATTAAGGTATTCACCTAAACTACTATAGATTAAGGTAACGTTTCAGTTATCTTACTGATATCCATCATCAGACTATGCTGTTAGGGGAACAAAAATAGAAAGGGTTACAAATTTGGGTATAGCTGCCAATATTATAACCCAATATAGTTGCTAAAAATTTGTAACCCTTTCTATTTTTGTTACAAAATACAAAGTTATACAAATTTGGATATGGTTGCCAATATTGTAACCCAAATATAGTTGCCAAAAATTTGTAAGCCTTTCTATTTTTGTTCCCCCAACAGCATAATCTGATGACGAGTATTGGTAAGATACATGAAACGTTACCTTAAAGTATAGTAGTTCAGGCAAATAACTTAATAAACTACATTATTAATTGCATGTGGTATAAGAGTGGTATTATTATTATTATTATTATTATTAGCTATATGGCACAAGGAAGCCTGAGGGTTATGCTGCACCAGCCAAAAAAAAAAAAAAAAAAAAAAAAAAAAAAATTCCCGAGTTACCCTGAGAGAGAGAGAGAGAATCAAAAGTAGAATGATGATATCCAGCTCAGGACCCTGGGTGTGCCAAGCCCATACTCACAAGATGTGAACCCATGGGGTAGTTAAATATAGTAATAATCTTAATGAAAAACAACCACGTAACTTCCTTCCCTAACTATGTTGTGCAAACAGTTAAGTGAATATTGCCAGTCATTTGCAATTTTATGATATTAATACTGTCATGGAAAAATTAGCACAGTTTTTAAAGATAGCATCTTATTGTGATGGAAGCATTAGTATCAGCAGAGGCATATGACAAGAAAGCAGGCTTATACAGCATCAGCCAAAAAAAAAAAAAAATCCCATTTCACACATCCATTTGCTCTAAAAGTTTGTCCAGTTCCTCCTTGAATTTATTTATGCTATCAACTTCCACAACGACTGACGGGAATTTGTTCTAGCATTCAACTACCCACTGGCTAAAGGCAAATTTCTGCACATCTCTTCTACAACTGTCTTTCCTCAATTTGAAGCATATAGAACTATTTACAAAAGATAATGACAACTTTTACCTTTAGCACTGATAACAGCATAAATTTTCTTTAGTAAAGAATTAACTTAATTAAGGTTTTACAGTAAAATTTATATAGGTTTCCCATAAAAATCAACAATCTTTTCATGTAATTCTTGAATCAAATATACTGGCAATTTTGATAGCTTACAATAGATATTTGACCAAATATTTTCCACTGGGTTGAGGTCTAGTGATGTAGCAACTGCTCCAGACACATAATTTTAAGATTTTTAAATCAATTAATACTTTTTTTTTTTTTTTTTTTTGCTTTATGATATGGTGTGTTATCTTGTTGAAGTAGCTTTCTGGGCTTCTGTCTTTTTTTTTTTTTAGCAATGAAGTTTGACAGAACATTCTTAATAATGTCAATACAGTAGCCACTGGCATTTAAGTACTCTTGAACAAGTGGACTCAAAGTATCCTTTGTAAAGCAATCTCCCCTCTTCCACACACTGATTTTGCCTCCACTGCTTTGAAGACATCTCTGAACACTTTTCCTGATAACTTCTGCTTTTTGAAACTTTTTTTTTTTTCTGCATGTAACCTTTCATGTCTGCTGCTATTAAGTACATGATGAACTAGTAGTATAACACTTTTGCTGATTGCCTACAACCATTCTTGAGCCAACTGATACATTCCTTCATGCAGATAGATTGCTCAGGTTCTAAACAAGAAGGTACACTACATGCAGAAATTTTATGAACATTACTTAAACAAAATTACATAAACAAATGCAGTGTATAAGTGTTTTGATTATATAATTTTTAGTTAGTGCCATTAATTTAATTCTCAAATTTACAATTGTCACTATGTTATTATTTCTCAGTGGTAAAAAATTTTGCAAAACTAAATATTGCATACAGTTATATAGTTTTATAGCACTTTAAAGTACTGTCTGTTAACTCATTAAACTTTTTTTAGTAAAAGCTTATTTCCCAGTACTACAAAATTAATATCTTAATTTAAACAAAAATGAAATGATATGGGATGTTATGCCATAGAGGTGAGTACTGGGAAATAAGCTTTTGCTAAAAAAAATTTAATATTGCATACATTAAGCCTTCCTTTCTTTTATATGTACACCACATAGAATATGATTATTTCATACTTTTTAAATAATGAATGTAATAACAGACTGAGTGAGTTACAAAATTAATATCTTCATTTAACAAAAATAAAATAATATGGGATGTTATGCCCCATTTCTCGTGTCTTGAAATGTTACAACTATTTTATTTCAATAATGGGATATTATTATTATTATATTTAGCCATATGGTGCAAGGAAGCCTGAGGCTTTTGCTGCACCAGCCAAAAAAAAAAAAAATTCTGAGTTACTCTGAGAGAGAGAGAGAGAAACAAGAGTCAGAAGTAGGAGGAAATCATGTATTTCCTCTGAAATACATCTTCACAAGTATTTCTCTGAAACATGGTGAAACTAACAATTCAAATAAGATTCCTGAAGTTTCAGATTCCTCAGGGTTCTAAACAAGATATGTCAAATGCAGAAATTTTGTGAACATTACTGCATTATATGCTATCACTCAGTCCAAGATAGATGGAAGTGCATCTGAATTGTTTTCATTAATATTTTCTGAAGAAATTCTGAAATTAAAAAATAAAGTTGCAAATATGTTAGCATTTAGACTGAGACCTTATTTCCAGAATCATCTTGTCAAATTCCAGACAAACAATATTGATTTCAATACTGATTTCAATACTGAAAGTGACAACCAACCTGAAGAAGTATCTTGAAAATACATCAATTTCGAAATGCTATAACATAGTTAAAAAATTTTTAAGCTTATGGAGTTTAAATACCTATGGATTCCAAATATATAAAAGTTGGAAAAGAGTAAGCCCTTCTCGACGCACATCGGAATTGTAATTCTCTTCTTATGCATTTCTGCATAAGCACTTGTTGTCACTGCTTAGAGTTTGCTTAGAGGTCTGCAGTTAGGGTTAGTTAAGTTTTATGTCACCCTAACCCAAAGGTTAGGATGACATAAAAAATTGACATCACCAACCACAAAGTTTGGTGATATGAATAATTATGGACCTGTAAGTTTCTACATCAGGGAAAATCATGGAGTCAACAGTACAAAGAAGTAATACAAGATCATCTGGATAGGAATGGCACTATAAGGTAATCACAACCAGATGTGTTATGTGTAAGGGTGATTCATGCCTAACAAACTTGATTGGCTAATATGAGATTGTCACAAAGAAATCAGATGCAAAAATAAATATATTTTTTACATATTTACAAAAATAAATATATAATGCATAATTTTCATATAATTTAGTATTAGTATTGACAAATGATGACAGGAAGCAAGATTATACAGCACCAGAAAAAAATAAATAAATAAAGAAATACTTCCCACAAAGAAAACAAAATAATACTCTCCGCATTTAAAAAAAAAAAAAAAAAACATTCCCACATCATCATGTCTATCCCCTCCAACATTTTGTCCAATTTTCCTTCAAATTTATTCACACAACCAACTACCACAACACTAGATGGAAGCTAGTAAACCAGTAAAAAAATAATAATAATTAATTTTAAAAAATAATAAATATATAATAAAATAAATTAATTAAATAAAACACCTATTTGATTCCCTCATTGTGTTGGCGCCTATCCAGCTTACCTTTGAATTACCCCAAGCTGTCAGCTGAAATCACCCATGGAGACAACTTATTGCAGTAATTAACAAATTTGTACCAAAGATAAATTACTCTCTGGATGAAAGCAAATTTCCACACATCTATCCTGCAATCATCCTTTCGTAATTTATGGCTCCTTATGTATGTTGTCTGAGCAAGGATAAGGATGACATCAGTGTTTGGTTTCCATTCAAAGCCTTAACCACTGCAATGAGGTCTCCTCACAAATGCCTAGCTTCCAGACACTGCTTGCAGAACTGAAGTCTTTCTTGGCAAGGGTACCCTTTTATGCCCCTGAGTAGTTGTTACTTTTCTCTGTGCCCATTTCAAATGATCAATAACCTTCTTGAGATTAGGGTTCCAGACCTATATGCAGTGCTCAAGATGTAGCCTAACCATTTAATTAATACAATGGAATAATCACTTCCTTGTTCCTTCTTAGAAAAATTCCTATATATCACTGACAACATCCCATGAGCTGTTTTGGCAGCCTATCTGAACTGCTCAGAGAACTTCATGACAAATTGTACAATTACTCCATGTGTTTTTCATTCACTGCTATCATAACTGTTGTTCCAAACCAGTTGGTATTTTATTCTGAGATTACTTCTACTCACAGGCAGTACTTTACATTTTCCGTTTTAAACCTCAGTTGCCACTTCTCAGTCAATCTGTATGATTTTGGGAGAGTTCATGGGTTCTCTCAATGATATACAGGAATTTTGCCTGAAAGGGCAAAAAGGTTTATTCAAAAAAAGAGTGATAATCCATACAGGTTTGGGATCTCATTTTGGGAAGGATACTGATCTGTTAGAAAAGGTGCAGAGAAGAGTAACGAGGTTAGTAGGAGGCACAAATAGGTATTCTTACCATGAAAGACTTGAATTCTGTAAATTAAAATGACTACAGTCAAACTATCTTTGCACAGACCTAATTGAGGTGTTTAAGGCTTTAAAAAGTGTAACTAAATGCTGATGTCATTCTAACTCTTTCTCAGAAGACATAACGAGAAAAACTTTAAACTAAACAAGGACAGTTCCATAACAGATATTATTATTATTATTGCTGCTCTTACAACAACCACCCTGTGTACTTGGTAGCAATACCCGATATTATTATTATTATTATTATTGTTGCTCTTATATTATTTCTCCCTGATTGGGGGTTCCACTCCGTGATGGGTACTGCTACCAAATACACAGGGTGGTTGTAATGTCTGGTGTTACTGTCGGTCGAGGAAATCTCTGACTATCCTACAGGTGTTCAGGATTGCGACTTTCAGGAGTTCCTTGTAGGTGTTCTCTGTGAGACCTATTGCTGCTAGTCTGCTATGTAGAGTCTTTGGTGCCATACCGGTGGTTGACACGATGATTGGGATGGTTGATACTTCTTGCATATGCCACATCTCCTTGATCTCATGTCTCAGGTCTGTGTACTTCCTAAATTTTTTCCTCATGGGTTTTCTGGGCATTGCTAGTGTTCGGCACCAGTACGTCAATCAGGTAGGTAGCCTTTTCCATCTTGTCCACAAGGGTTATGTCTGGTCTGTTGTGCGGGATGGTCTTATCCGTTATTATGGTGCGGTCCCAGTACAGCTTGTGGGTTCGGTTCTCTAGTAATGCCTGGGGTTCATACTTGTAGTATGGTACACTTTCTTTGGCAACTGGTATTTCCTTGCTAGCTTCTGTTGTATTATCATGGCTACCTAGTCGTGTCTATGAGTGTACTCAGTCTGGGTGATCACCTTGCATATGCCACATCCATTTCTGAGGCCAGGTGGCATCGTCAACATGTGTCATCTGACCGGGCTCCTTTGCGATGTATTTTCTATAGTTTCTGGTGTTGATTACCTGGGTCTTGGATGGCCAGCATGAATCCTTCAGTCTCAGGGAAGAGCATCCAACTTGTGAGCCATGCATTGGAAGCAGTGTTATCGATGTGATCTTGGTGGAGGTCATTGTAGTGTCTGCCATGGAGTGTCTTCTTTGCCCATCTGTCTATCTTCATTTCTTGTACCGTTTGGGCGAGAGGGGTTTCCTCGTTTAGGTTGAGTGGGGTATACCACTTATCTATCTTCCTTATGGGCTGGTGGAGTGGTGCTGTGTTGTTCTCGAAATAATCTTTCAGGTTAAGTATCGCTGTTTTCTGTTGTTCTGTCAAGGCTATCAGGCCCCTTCCTCCCACTTTCTGAGGTATTGTTATTCACTCCACTGCTGACTTCAGGTGGTGTTGGTCGTAATTGTCCTTGTCTTTCACATGATATCTTCTAGCTCAGTGTTAGTCCAATCTATGACCCCGAATGTGTATGTTATTACTGAAGCTGCATAGGTGTTTATGGCTTTAACTGTGTTCCCTCAGTTCAATTTTGCTTTCAGCAGGCTTCTGAGTCTGATGATAATTTTCAGTCAGACACTTCTTGATTTCCTTGTGTTCCAACTGCTCAGCCTGCATCATCCCTAGGTATTTGTAGGTCTCTTCTTCTGTCATAGCTTCGATCTCTTTACCAGTTAGCAGCTGGTAGTTTCGGCCAACTAATTTTCCCTGGTGCAGTGTGTGGGTCTTGCATTTTTCTAGACCAAATTCCATCCTGATGTCCTTGCTGAATTCTTCGGTGATCCGGAGTTGCTTTTTGGTTGCCGCGTAGAGCTTGATGTTATCCATGTACATCAGGTGGGTGAGGGTGTACAGGTTCTTTCTTCCTTCTTTGAGGTTATATCCATTCTCGCTGCCATTGAGCATGGTGGATAGCGGGTTGAGTGCTAGACAGAACCATAGTGGGCTCAGAGCATCTCAATGAAAGATTCCTCTACTAATGGGGATTGGCCTGGTTGTGATGTTCTCGACCTTAACGGTGGTACTCCATTTCGCCATTGTTGCTCCTAGGAAGTTTGTCACTATCGGATTGACCTTGAAGATCTTCAGGGTCTCTATTAGCCAGCTATGAGGTACGAAGGCCTTGCGGTAATTAATGTAGGCCGTGTATAGGTTGCGGTGCTTCTTGAAGACTTGCTACATAACTGCCGCATCTATGGTTAATTATTATTAACCATAGATGCTGCAATAATATTATTATTATTGTTGTTATTATTATTATTATTGCTGCTCTTATATTATTTCTCCCTGATTGGGGGCTCCACCTCGTGATGGGTATTGCTACCAAGTACACAGGGTGGTTGTTGTTATGTCTGATGTTACTGTTGGTCGAGGAACTCTCTGACAATCCTACTGTGTTCAGGATTGTGACTTTCTGGAGTTCCTTGTTGGTGTTCACTGGGAGACCTATTGCTTCTAGACTGTTATGTAGGGTCTATGGCACCATACCTGTGGTTGACGCGATGGTCGTTACTTGTTGCATATGCCACATCTCTTTGATCTCCTGTCTTATGTTCGTGTACTTCCTGATTTTTTCCCCATGGGTTTTCGGCAGTTTGCCAGTGTTGGGTACCGCTATGTCAATCAGATAGGTAGCCTTTTCCTTCTTGTCTTCAAGGGTTATGTCCAGTCTGTTGTGCGGAATTGTCCTTTTCCGTTATTATGCCGCAGTCCCAGTACAGCTTGTGGGTTGGGGTCTCTAGTACAGCCTGTGGTTCGTACTTGTAGCATGGTACACTTTCTTTGATCAACTGGTATTTTCTGGCTAGCTTCTGATGTATTATCCTGGTTATTTGGTCGTGTCTATGAGTATACTCAGTCTGGGTGATCACCTTGCATCCTGCGGTGATGTGTTGGATCGTTTCTGAGGCCAGAAATGATCCAAGCCTTCAAGAAGCACCGCAACCTATATATGGCCTACGTCGATTACCGCAAGGCCTTCAACTCCGTACCTCATAGCTGGCTAATAGAGACCCTGAAGATCTACAAGGTCAATCCGATAGTGACAAACTTCCTAGGAGCAACAATGGCAAAATGGAGTACACCATTAAGGTCGAGAACATCACAACCAGGTCAATCCCCATTAGAAGAGAAATCTTTTGTTGAGATGCTCTGAGCCCACTATTCGATTATGTTTCTGTGGCATCATCAACGTGTGTCATCTAACACTCCAGGCTCCTTGGTGATGTAATTTCTATAGTTCCTGGTGTTCATTACCTGGTCTTGGATGACCAGCACGGATCCTTCAGTCTCAGGGAAGAGTGTCCCGCTCGTGAGACATGCATTGGAAGCAATTTTGTCTATGTGGCCCTGATGGAGATCATTGTAGTGTCTGCCACGGAGTGTCTTCTCTGCCCATCTTTCTAGCTTCGTTGGTACCTCCTGGTTGGGGGAGGGAGCTCCTCGCTTAGGTTGAGTGGGGTATATGGCTTGTCTATCTTCCTTATGGCCTGGTAAAATGCTGCTGTGTGTTTCTGGAAGTAATCCTTCAGGTTAACTATCACTGTCTTCTGTTGCTCAATGAGATCTATCAGGCCCCTTCCTCCTTCTTCCCAGGCAATTGTCAGTCTCTCCACAGCAGCTCTCGGGTGGTGTTGGCGGCTCTTGGTCATCATTGCCCTTGTCTTTCTCATGATATCCTCCAGCTCGTTGTTAGTTCAATTTATGACCCCAAAAGAGTAGGTTAGCACTGGGACTGCATAGGTGTTTATAGCTTTAACTGTTTTCCCTCCATTCAGCTTTGCTTTCAGCAGGCTTCTGAGTCTCTGATGGTATTTTTTGGTCAGGCAGGTCTTAATTTCCTTGTGCTGTAACTGCTGAGCCTGCATCATCCCCAAGTATTTGTAGGCGACTCCCTCTACCATGCCTTCGATCTCTTTACCACTTTGCAGCTGGTAGTTTCAGTTGACTGATTTTCCCTGATGCAATCCATGGGTCTTGCATTTGTCTAGACCAAATTCCATCCTAATATCCTTGCTAAATTCTTCGGTGATCTGGAGTAGTTGCTGAAGGTGCTTCTCGGTTCCCACGTAGAGCTTGATGTCATCTGTATACATCAGGTTAGTGAGGGTGTACAGGTGCTTCCTTCCTTCTTTGAGGTTATATCCATACTTGCTACTGTTGAGCATGGTAGATAGCAGGTTAAGTGCTAGACAGAACCACAATGGGCTCAGGGCATCTCCCTGAAAGATTCCTCTCCTGATGGGGATTAGCCTGGTTGTGATGTTTTCAACCTTAATAGTGGTACTCCATTTTGCCATCGTTTCTCCTAGGAAGTTTGTCACTATCGGATTGACTTTGTAGATTTTCAGCGCCTCTATTAGCCAGCTATGAGGCACAGAGTCGAAGGCCTTGCAGTAATCGATGTAGGCTGTGTACATGTTGTGGCGCTTCTTGTATGCTTGCTCCATAACCACAGCATCTATGCTTAATTGCTCCTTGCATCCTTTCTGCTGTTCAGCCATTATGCTCTGGCTCTCCAAGTGGTCCAAGTGTTTATTATTATTGTTGTTGCTCTTATATTATTTCTCCCTGATTGGGGGGATTCCACTCCGTGATGGGTACTGCTACCAAATACACAGGGTGGTTGTAATGTCTGGTGTTACTGTCAGTCCAACAAATCTCTGACTATCCTACTGGTTTCAGGATTGCGACTTTGTGGAGTTCCTTGTAGGTGTTCTCTGGGAGACCTATTGCTTCTAGGCTGCTATGTAAAGTCTTTGGTACTATACCAGTGGTTGACATGATGATTGGGATGGTTCATACTTCTTGCATATGCCACATCTCCTTGATCTCATGTCTCAGGTTCGTGTACTTCCTAATTTTTGCCTCGTGAGTTTTCTGGACATTGCTAGTGTTCGGCACTGCTATGTCAATCAGGTAGGTAGCCTTTTCCATCTTGTCCACAAGGGTTATGTCTGGTCTGTTGTGCGGGATGGTCTTATCCATTATTATGGTGCGGTCCCAGTACAGCTTGTGAGTTCGGGTCTCTAGTAGTGCCTGGGGTTCGTACTTGTAGTATGGTACACTTTCTTTGGTCAACTGGTATTTCCTCGCTAGCTTCTGATGTATTATTCTGGCTACCTGGTTGTATCTATGAGTGTACTCAGTCTGGGTGATCACCTTGCATCCCGCGGTGATGTGTTGGATCATTTCTGAGGCCAGGTGGCATCATCGACATGTGCTATCTGATATTCTGGGCTCCTCTGCGATGTATTTTCTATAGTTACTGGTGTTGATTACCTGGTCTTGGATGGCCAGCATGAATTCTTCAGTCTCGGGGAAGAGCGTCCTGCTTGTGAGCCATGCATTAGTTGTTGTTATGTTGTTATTAGGAGCATTAACAACTAAGGCCATATTGCTCCGGGGATATGCAGTGGTCATTCCCTGACCTTTCCACATCCTCCGTATTTGGTGGTCACAGGTTCGAACCCTGGTCTAATCAAGAAGTCTGTGCTATGCACTGCCGCTCCTTCCCACCTGGCTACAGAGGCATCCCATGCATTGGAAGCAATGTTATCGATGTGATCTTGATGGAGGTCATTGTAGTGTCTGCCATGGAGTGTCTTCTTTGTCCATCTTTCTAACTTCGTTTCTTATACCATCTGGGCAGGAGGGGTTTCCTCGCTTAAGTTGAGTGGGGTGTACCACTTATCTATCTTCCTTATGGCCTGGTGGAGTGGTGCTGTGTTTTTCTCGAAGTAATCCTTCAGGTTAACTATCGCTGTTTTCTGTTGTTCTATCAAGTCTATCAGGCCTCTTTACGAGGTATTGTTATTCTCTCCACTGCTGTCGTCGGGTGGTGTTGGCGACTCTTGGTCGCCGTTATTATTATTAGTAGTAGTAGCTATATGGTGCAAGGAAGCCTGAGGCTTATGTGCTGCACCAGTCAAAAAAAAATTCTCCGAGCTACCCTGAGAAAGAGAGAGAGAGAGAGAGAGAGTCAAAAGTAGAAGGGAATCACCAAGAAAGAGAAGAATGATGATATCCAGCTGATGACCCTGGATGTGCCAAGCCCATACTCACCAGATGTGAGCCCCTGGGGTTAATGGAGAAGTTCTTCAGCAGTGTGAATGTTGTAATAAACTTGTACCGACTCTTCTGGAAAAAGGGAGTTTGGGTAAATTTAAAGATGAATTTGACAAATTATTAGAAGGAATGAGTAAATGAAGTGGGTAAATGCTATTTTTTTTATTCATGAGTATAAGATGTTTTCTTGCATCACTTTGCCATTACAGGTATTCCCTGATTCTGCTGTCCCAATTTTCATCTTTTCTTTTATAATGAAAAGATGGAAACTGGTTATACATTGAGTATAAATACACTACTGATGTATAAATCAATGGTGGGATATATGTATAACTATCATATGGTTATACATAAATAACTGTATGATGAATCCAACACTCCTCATACATCCATTTTCTTGCTTATAGTTCCAGTGAAACCTCTGATGATAACTACTGTACTGGAGTCACTCACTAAAGTAAACAAGATAACAATGCACAATGCTGTGAAGATAAATATAGAAATTTTTTTATGGTGTATTGTTTATGGTGTAACCCAAAGTACAAAAGGATCTCAGAACCCATAGTACTCTAGTTCCAGGTATGAGCTGATAAGACACTGGACTTTAATTTCTGTAGATAAATAAAGATGAAAAAAAAGTTAGTTTGGTTAGAGTGAAGTTGAACTGCAAATGGACGTTGACTAGATGAGCCATGTGTTCAAACCAATTTGGAAGAGAAATGTGACATTACATGTAAGTATCTGTTAAAAAAAGGCATGCAACAGAAACTGAATACCTATGTGATAGGAAGTGGACTGAAGTGGTAAGTGAGGGATCAGTAATTAAACTGACTTACTCCCTTTTGGACAGAGTCTAAGAGTAGTTTTGAGCACTCCTTCAAATGTGAAAAAAAAAATTCAACAGTAGGAAAGATTTATGATTTGTAGAGTTAGGAGTTGTTTACAAGAAAAGAAACACTGCAAACAAAAGATGCATAGGATTTAATATTTATGATACACTTATGAAAATAAAAGATTGGAAGTCAGAGTCAGCAGATTCCTTTTTGCAAGGATTTATTAAGTTAACAAATCTGAGTAACTGAAACAGTTTGCTTTGGCATTCATCTCTATTCATGTTGATATTATGTGCTGATGGAGGAAAAGGGATGAAAACCAAAATCTAATTCTAAAATTATAATCACGATTGATTTCACTCAAGTCATCTATGTTTTTCATAATTTTAGAATTAAATACTGGCTAAATTCCTTTCACATCATTCATTCAGGGCTTAAAATCAATAGGGATGAATGAACACAAATTCATCATATAACAGAGGCAGCAATTTCTCAGCTTTATGACAGCTGTAATAAAATTTTTGTTTGTATTACTCATATATGGATGTGCTACCACTGGCTTGGTTGGGTTCACATGAGCTTGTTACATTTTGGATAATTTCCTGAGTCTGGTAACAAGTCCATTCTCACATAGCAAAATCATTATTAAGTGACTAGCAATGCAGTTTCAACATTTGCTTTAACCAATTCATATTATAAAAGGTAGGAGGGCTTTTTCATACTGTCACATTTTTGCAGCCTGCAGAATTTACATCATCTAAACAATAGTTATTTTAGAAATTTTTTCAAATTTCAACTGACCTTGACTTCATTATAATAATTTTAACTAAATTTAAATAAAATGATTCAGTCTCATCTGAAATGGCTTAGATCATAATTTTATTTAAAAATATTTTGTTTGCACAGGTGCTAACAACATATTGTAGTACAAGATCCTAGAAATGTCTTGATTTTTTAAATTCAGACTTCTGAAGAGATTAGGAAGGATGCAGATATGCTGAAATGGGTGCAGATCTGGTTCCCTTTACCAGATTGGTAAAGGGAACCAGATCTTACCGAGAAAGGCTTCAGTTCTGCAAATTGCAGCATCTCAAGACTAGGCACCGGCAGGGAAATCTGACTGAGGTGTTTAAGGCCTTGAATGGAATGTAAGCTGAATGTTAATGGTATTCTTCCATTTGCTGAGACTAAACACATAAGGATACATAAGTTCAAGTTGAGGAAGGATGGTTGCAGGATAGATGTGCAGAAGTTTGCCTTCAGCTAGCAGGTGGTTGATTGTTGGAACAGGCTTCCATCTGTTGTTGTGGAAGTGGATGGGTTGAATAAATTCAAGGGAGAACTAGCCAAATTCTTGGAGGGTACAGATGGGTGAACTGAACTGTTTTCTTTTTTTTTTTCTTTTTTTTTTTTTTTTTTTGGCTGATGCTATATGAGCTTGGTTTCTTGCATCATTTGTTATTACTGCTACTACTATTATAAGAGCATTGTTTGGATTAACAGTGCTACAGTAAACAAAAACTTAGCCATGTGAAAAATATTTTTATTACCATTTATTCTATAAGTGAAATTATTGGTTTACAAGCACATTCAAAAATGCTTACCTATCAAAAGGAAGGAAGGATGCTGGACCAATAATGAGGAAACATAAAAAGCATAATCCACAGCCAATCAGACAGATTATGCGAGAATGTTTCTAGAAAAAAATCATCAGAATGAATTATTCAAGCAACTTTATCATGAGTAAATTATTATTGTCTACAAGTTTCTTTATATTAATATTACATTCTACTTAACATATGTGGTCCTTCATATCAGTGCAGTGGTTTCCCCACTTGAAACTTGTTTAGAGAAGTCTGGGTTCAAATTCTGTCATGAAGTGGAGAAACTCTTAAAGGACTCTTCAAATCAGAACTGTAGTCAGAACTATATTCTCGAGGGTTTTTCAGCCTGCCTGATATGTAAGTTGGCCCACGTATATGTGTGTGCATGTGCATGTAATGCACAAACAGTAATCTAGCACAATATGGCCTTAGGTACTGATGCAATGTAAAAATCAAAAACAACAACCTTAAAATCACAAAAATCAAACAATTACACAAACTGTTTTAATTAATGTTATAAATTATAACAGATCATGTAGCTGTTTAAACTTGTAGCAGGTTAAGTAGGTCATGACCAGTTTTATTTAATGTTATTATGGAGAATACTTGTTTAATTATTTAAATTTATAATTTAAATAATTCAACAAGTGATTCTACTTAAAATAATATCTGCTGCCTATAACTGGAGTAAGAAGTTACTATAAAAAATTGTTGATATTTCATTTCTTTTGTGTATAAAACCATTTACAAGACAGCAACAGAAACGATCACAAATGCTGAAATGCTCAATGCTTGATAGAAACTGCAGTACATGCAGCTGCCAATCAAAGAGAATGCAATATGTATTTAATTAGTTGTATTATTGTTGTGCATCACTGTTTTATATGTACTGAATATATTTTGCCCATAATGGACTAATTAATATGGTAACAACATAACTAATTCAATGGGTAACAGCATTAAATATAGGCGGACCAGAAGCAGGGTGTGTTTGGTGTGAGCAACAATTGATGATATTACCAACACATTGTCAGATTTTAGGGGGGGTAAAGAGAGCATTATTATTCAAGGGAATGAGGCAATTAAACAAACACAACCTGACTATTTGTTGGATAAATATAAAATCATGCTGAAAAAATGCCACGAGTTAGGTCAAAATGTGTAAGTTCTGCAATTCTGCCCAGATACAATAGGAGGGATTATTATTATTAGCCATATGGTGCAAGAAAGCCTGAGGCTTATACTGCACCAGCCAAAAAAAAATTTTTTTTTTAACCCTGGGGGGAGAGAGAGAGAGAGAGAGAGAGAGAGAGAGAGAGAGAGAGAGAGAGAGAGAGAGAGAGAGAGAGAGAGAGAGATCAAGGGTCAGAAGTAAAAGGGAATCACCAAGAAAAGAAGAATGATGATATCCAGCTCAGGACCCTGGGTGTGCTATATGTTGAAAGCACTGTAGATTAATTCAAAACTTGAGGGAATCTGCATGACTCTAGGCAGGAATTTTTATCAGTGTGGCCTGCACTTGTAGGTAAAAGGAAGCTATTTTATTGAGATAGTATTAATTTGAACAAAAGTGGTGCAAGGATTTTTACCAGTATCATTAAGGACAACTTAAGGGTTCAGGAAAACTACTTGTTAGGGAGAGAAAGTAATACAGATCAGCATTTATCTGATGATATGGGTCAAAGTAATGCTGGCACCCACCGCAAGAATTCTTGTTTGCTGCCGCAATAGTTGTTGACATTGGCATTCTGAGAGTAGCAACGTTTCATGGGTGAAAAGATAAAGCTGCTGGGGAAACAAGCCAAAATAACTTAATCAAGGAGTGTGTGAGGGTAGAAAACTATATTACTTGACAAAATTTTATTATTTATTTATTTTATTAAATTATTATTTATTATTTATTTTAATTATTTATTTTATTTTATTTATTTTAATTATTTATTTTATTTTATTATTATTATTATTATTTTACTCCTTTGTTTTTTGTTTTTTTTCTTTTTGGCTGGTGCAGCATAAGCCTTAGGCTTACTTGCACCATATGGTCATTACTAATGCTAACTTTCTGTAAAAAACAATGATAACTATCAGCAATCTTTTCTATAAAAAAGAAATGGAACTTGAATAACATACTCACTATTTTATCAGCAAGAGTTCCCCAGATCACAGCAGAAACAGCATACATTCCTCCTTGTACAACAAAAATTATTCCTAATATAGATGGTGCCAGATTAAACTGAAAATTTAATTAAACTAAATTATATTAGGTGAAATACAAATGTTTAAAATGTTCCATGTTATTCATTAATAATATTCCCTTCATTTAAATTTTATCCAAAATTCTTTCAAGTGAAAACAAAAAGGACAGGCAATCAGCATCTCATATTTTATGTATAGATTAATAAAATTAAATAATTCAAATGAATTAAACACACAAATAAATTTGAAATTATAAGTTGGAAACATCATGAAAAGATGATCTGAGATAAATTTTGCATTACAAAATTTAAGCAACTTCTTCAGTTTTAATGTATGATAATAACCACACTGATATATTGAAAACACTAGTTTTTCACTCTAAAAAACAAGCAAGCTGCCATTTACAACAAATGCAGTTTATGTACACAATACAATGTAAATGTGTATATTACACATTTACACAGAACCCTACTAGAATGCATTAAGAGCAGTGCTTTTTTTGGGATGGTATGGCGTACCGGCACCTTTATTAACAGTGACATGTGGATTCAATGCACTTCGAAATTTGTAATATTCCGTAAATTTTTTTCACATGTTTACCTACTATTCAAATAACTTTAAAATGATTTAACTAAATTTTAATTTTTTACTGTCTATTGTTAAGACATTTTCTATATAAAACTGTATAACCATTTTTATAATTCTAAATTACTCAGTCGGACCTCTATTTAATTATTTTGAATTCCCCTTGGAAGTTACATTTAAAATAGTTTCCGTTGAGCGAAGAAAATTTTCATATAGCAAACGGATTGGGAGAGAATTAATTCGGTATGCCCTGTTTGCATTTCTGGCCTTCAGGCAATTTAGGCAATTAGTGCTGCGCGAATTAAGAGAGCTAAAGGAATTAGCAATCTACAACTTAGTGGTACCTGGTAAAACCTATCTGACCACCTGTCCTACATACGGAGAAGTCGTGCCAGTCAAGAGTGAGCAGATCAAGGAGTATTCCCAATGGACTCTGTCCCACCTTCTACTAAAGTGGTGTCCAACCTTTTCCCGTACAGGGGCCACATTCAAAAAAATTCAAAGTTAGATTTCTTTAGTGTGTTACATTTTCGATATCTTATTGCATGTAAAAGTAAAATTGAAAATATTCAAAAATTTTATTAATTTTTGAATATTTTCAAAATTCAGAATAAATATACACAATTATATTTACTGCACAAAACGTTTAATTAGAAAATGTTTTGATAATTAACAAAATTTAAAATGTTATTTTAGTTCACTTTCCTTGTGGGCCGTAGGTTGGACACCACTATGAATCAACTGTAAGCGCCCCGTTCAAGAATAAGAAAAGTGATTTTCTTTTACTGCAACAAATAATCATCTCTTGTTTCGTGGAAGTGCGTTATCCACATTTTTCCGTAAATTTTCCCTATCTCTGTTTACATGGTCACAGTACTTGAATATCCGAATGACACTGATATTTTGAACTGTTTCAAGAAAAAAAAACAAAAAAAAAACAAAGAAAGAAAAAAAGAAAATAAAAAATTCAAATTTAAGAACTAGTGACAATACCGATGACGAGAGAAAAACAATGAGGACAACGAAAGGTATTAATCCTTCTAAACATGAATTGTTGGCATTTGGTGAAAATGAAGTTAGAAAATTCTCAATTACAGTTAAATGCAATTTGTGGATTTTGGGAATAACTAATTGATAAGAAGGTTTCCGAAGAATTGAAGCATTTGATGAATGCTCTGAGTATGATACCAATTACACCGAGTGAATGTGAACGAGGATTTTCGCAAATGAATCTGATCGCCAGTCCAACCAGTGCTTCATTGATGTCAAAAACAGTTACTTTAGCATTAGCAAAGGCACATGATGCAAGAAAGCAAACTTATACTGTATAGCATCAGCCAAAAAAAAAAAAAAAAAAACACCCTTATTTCACCCATCCACTCGCTCCAAATGTTTTTCAAGAATCTATTTAAGATTCTTGAAAAACATTTAAGCCTTGAATCTATTTAAGCTATCAACTTCTACAATGACAGATGGATGTTTGTTCCAGCAAGCAATCAACCACCGCTGGCTAAAGGCAAACTTCTGCACATCTATCCTACAACCGTCTTTCCTCAATTTGAATTTATGCCCTCTCAGGTGATTATTCTGAGCAAGAGGAAGAATCCCATCAGCATTGAGCATGCTCAAACCATTCAAGGCTTTATACACCTCAATCAGATCACCTCACAGGTGCCTAGTCTCCAGACACTGTAATTTGCAAAACTTAAGCCTTTCTTTGTAAGAGCAACCCTTTGTTCCATTCACTAATCTTGTTGCCCCTCTCTGTATTCTCTTGTTCCAACAGCTCTACTTCCTTCTTAAAATGAAGCCTCCAGACCTGTATACAGTACTCAAGGTGTTGCCTGACCATTGTCTTATACAAGGGAATAATCACCTCCTTATCCCTGCTAGAAAAATTCCTGTATATCATTGACAAGCCACCATGAGCTACTCTTGCAGACTGTCTGCACTGCTCAGAAAACTTCATATCTGCCTGCACAATTACCCCCAGGTCGTTTTTCATTCTCTACCACTGTCAGTGTGGTACCACAGAGTTGATACATTACTCTGGGATTACTGCTTCCCATATGTTGTACTTTATATTTGTCAATGTTAAACTTCATTTCCCACCTCTCAGCCCATCTGCTCAACTTTTCTAGATCCTGTTGCAGCAGTATACTGCCATTAGTGTCATTAACTACTCTGCCAACCTTCGTATTGTCTGCAAACTTGGACATTAAGCCTGATATACCATCATCAATATCATTTATAAATACAGAAAACAACAATGGACCCAACACTGAACCCTGAGGGACTCCACTAATAAAAAATTAGTCCACGAAGAGCAGTGTCCATTGATTACCACCCTCTGTCTTCTCCCACTCAACCATCCCTTTATCCATAGCAGCAATTTGCCTCCAATGTCACACTGCTCCAATTTGTGCAGCAGTCTTCCATGTGCAACAGTATCAAAGGCTTTTCTAAGATCCAAATATATGATATCAAAGTTATTCTTTGCATCCAGTTCCTTTTTGACTACATCATAGTATCCAATCAAATTAGTCAGACAAGACTTCCCCTTAACAAACCCATGCTGTGTCCAAGCTATAACTGAAGTCTTGTCTAGATGATCCTGCAATGCTTCTTTAACCAGTGCCTCAATTAATTTCCCTGGAACAGAAGTTAAACTAACAGGTCTGTAATACTTTTTTAGACCATATCTAAAAAAGTATTCCAAGTGTGGTCTTACAGTTGCCTTATCCAGTGGGTTTATGACCTTCCTATCTCTACAAAGCAGTGTATGATAAATCAATAGGATACCACAGACCTCACCTTACCTCCTGTTTACACTGCACGGAGCATCTGGTGTCTGTTTGTAATGTAAAACTTAAATCTCTTCCTCTACCAGTTTTCATTCAACTAGCCCATCCAAGAGCAGTCTTACAATTGCCTTACAGTGCACTTATGACCTCCCAGTCTTTACAGGCAAATGTTCAAGAAATCATTTGTAGAACACCATTAGCCGCCCTTCCCACCTGTTTGCACTGCACAGAGAACTTCATATATGCCCATATCATAATCCTTAAAACCCTTTCTTCCTCTAGTGTTTTTAATTCAACCCCACTAAGTGGGTAAGTTATTTTACAGCTGTTATTCCCAAAGTTGCGGCAACAGTTTTCTGACAGAATCCAAGTTGTCTTGAAGAAGTGCTGCTTGGCACTGATCATTAACCACCCTCCCAATTTTTACATCATCTGTAAATTTTGACATCACGCCCTCTATTCCTTTGTGAATATCATTTAAGATATATCAGAAACAACGGTCTCAGAACCTTGGAGCTCATTTCTAATGTTAGTCAAAACTGAAGATTATCACAACCCGCTTCCTATTTCTGCAGCCATCCTGTAATCAATCTCAGAAACCTGTAATCCCAAAATGTTCCAGCTTATACTGTAACCACTCATGCATGACTGAGTCAAATGCTTTGGTAAAATTCAAATAAACAGTGTCAAAATTATTTCCTACATTCAACTTATAAGTGATTGTGTCAAAATATCCAAACTTTGTTAGTTAAACATCAATGTTTAACTAATGTTAAACATCAAACAACAATGGACCATTGTTGTTTTCTGTATTTATAAATGATATCGATGATGGTGTATCAGGCTTAATGTCCAAGTTTGCAGACGATACCAAGGTTGGCAGGGTTGTTAAGGACACTACTGATACTATGCTGCTGCAACAGGATCTGGAAAGGTTGAGCAGATGGGCTGAGAGGTGGCAAATGAAGTTTAACATTGACAAATGTAAAGTACTACATATGGGAAACAGTAACCCCAGAGCAACGTATCAACTCTGTGGTACTACGCTGACAGTGGTAGAGAATGAAAAGGACCTGGGGGTAATTGTGCAGGCAGATATGAAGTTCTCTGAGCAGTGCAGACGAGCTGCAAGAGTAGCTCATGGTGTCTTGTCAATGATATACAGGAATTTTTCTAGCAGGGACAGGGATGTGATTATTCCCTTGTATAAGGCATTGGTCAGGCCACACCTTGAGTACTGTATACAGGTCTGGAGGCCTCATTTCAAGAAGGATGTAGAGCTGCTGGAACGAGTACAGAGAAGGGCAACAAGATTAGTGAATGGAACAAAGGGTTGCTCTTACGAAGAAAGGCTTAAGTTTTGCAAATTACAGAGCCTGGAGACTAGGCATCGGAGAGGTGATCTGATAGAGATGTATAAGGCTTTGAATGGCTTGAGCATGCTCAATGCCGATGGGATTCTTCCTCTTGCTCAGAATAATCACCTGAGAGGGCATAAATTCAAATTGAGGAAGGACGGATGTCGGATAGATGTGCGGAAATTTGCCTTTAGCCAGCGGGCAGTTGGTTTGTGGAATAGACTCCCATCGCTTGTTGTTGAAGTTGATAGCCTAAACAAATTTAAGGCTCAGCTGGACAGGTATTTCGAACGAACGGAGGGGTGAAATGGGAGTAGTGGTTGTTTTTTTTTTTTTTTTTTTGGCTGATGCTGAATAAGCTTGCTTTCTTGCATCATATGCCTCTACTAATGCTAATGCTAACATGACTTTACCCTAATGAAACCATGTTGGTATCCTTCAGAATTCTAATTCTATCTGATGTCACCATATTGCATTAGTAATCCATGATTTTTTCTCTACCACAGAAGTTAGACTGTCTGGTATGTAATCACCCAATTCACTCTTACATTTTTTGATTTTATATTTCTTTTGATCTTTACATATTGGCAATACATTGTTACTTTTCCAATCTAAAGGAAGCTGACCCAAGTTCAAAGATGTCTTCATAATTAACCTTAATAGTTGGATGCACTATCTCACACCCTCCCTCAAAATTACTGATTATATGCCATGAATTCCAAGAACCTTACTTGTCTTTAGGCTCAAAGGTCTTTCTAATAAACAATCTTCATAGTACATTTCATAGTGCTAATTTCAGTACTGTTCAGCTCCTCTTCTCTCTATGAATGATTTTTTGTTTGTAAAGATTCATGTAAGTACCTCTTCAATTCATCAGCAACATCAGCTGGGTTATATAAGAGTCTCTCACTCCATTACATAAGGGTCCAATCTGATTTGTTCTTTTCTTTTTTGTATCCATATATCTTGGGCATTATGACTTAATTATGTGACCAGCTAATAATTATTAACAGATCTCATACTTGAAGCCTTATGCCCAAAGTTAAGAGACATTTTGTCTTGTGTTCTATGAAAGTTATGAAACATTAGCACTTGTGCATTTTATTTCTAGGTTTTATTCAAATATGGGAACAATTCTTTGTCCCTATTCTTTGCTCTGTTAGCCAGTGACCTCTCATATTCAGAGTTTCCCAATTTAACCTTGCTGTGGCACTATTAGAGATTAACTTGCAGCTGTTATAGGCTTCAATAATTTTAATTTCTCCATAACTCTTCCATGCCTTATTTTTCTGCTCTATTAAACTAGCCAGATCTGTATTTATCCACCTCCTTTGTCTACAAAAACTCCCATCTCTCTCTTCATCATCAAACTTAGAACTCCATGATCATTCCCTGCTATTGGTTCCCGTACTGTCAGCCTAATGACATCATCTGATTTGTGGGTGATAATCAGGTCCAGAATATTCTTGTTGCTATTATTTTTTTTATAAAATGCTGATACAAATAATAATAATCTAGGCTCTTTAGAAATGTTGTCACCTATGGTAAGTTTCTCTCCCATTTTTTTCAATTAATAATGGGAAAATTGCCCATAACAAGAAATTCACACTTTCTCACCCATTCCATCTCCATTAGTACATCATAATCTGCATAATATTCTGTTCAGCAGATTATTACTGCCCTCATTATACCTTTGTTTCCAACTACCTCACACCATACAGATTCTACTCTGGCATTCATAAGTTCCAACTTCATCATGTTTGGGCTGCTAAGAAGCATGACACCCTCCCATCCCCTTCTATCTTGCCAGTGCTTCCTAAATATATTGTACATACCACAGCAAAACTCATTATCCTCTATTTCTTCACAAGACCATGTTCTCATTAACTCCATTATGTCAGTGTTAGTAGTACTAACCAGGATTTTGAATTCACTCACTTTAATAACAACATTTTTTAACATTATTGTAAATAAAGTTAAGGATAAGTGTATATGTAGAGTTCACTATTCTGACACACACCTCTTGATGTTATTTAAGCTTGTTTCCCTAGCATCAGCTTCTTATTCATTTGAAACATCATTATCCTTGGCACATCTTGCCAATTATTGGCTAAAAACATAAATTCTTGAGATATGTGTAACCATTACTTTGACCACCATCAGATAAATTAGTGTTGATTTTACCCCTGACTAGCAGCTTCCCTGAACAGCATTTTTAAAGACATTGGCAAAAATCCTTGTACCACCTTTGTTTAAATGTATTCCATACATTTCCTTTAAGTTAAAATACAGGATAATTTAATTAAAAATTAAAATTTAACTTAACTATATTAGATAATTTAAACCTATAATTAAAACTATAATAAGCAGGCAAGCAGTTAAGAAATATAAAACATAAATCACATTATTTTATTTTTAAAAAACATTAAGTCTAGACAAGAGATTTATGAAAATTATGGGGGGTTGTATATAGTGATGTTAGATTTCACATTACTAATACTAAAGAAGAAAACTGAACTGACAAAATTTGTATACCTGCATAATACTGTAACACTTAACACTACAAGATCCTCATGAACTATATAATACATACATATATTTATATACTACAGTTGATAAAAGTTGTAAAAAATTAATTTATTGTTACAAAAGAAAAACATCAGGAGAAAGTTACAAAAACTTTTTCTAAAAAAATTATTCTGAATGTTTACTGATGAGGTACATAAGTAGAACTTAAAAAAATCCTTACATGTCTGATATGTGGTTCCAATGTTGCATCATTAAAAGCAGTTATAACATAGGTGGTGAAGAAAAGTAGTACATCAACTAGAAAACTGGGATACAGAAGAATTGCCATTAGATTCCCTGATGATTGTGCTTCTGTCCTATTTTCTATATGAATATTAAGAGTCAACATTTATTATATGACTATTAAGTGACAGTTAATAATTTAAGGCTTAAAGTCTTATAATATAATAAATTTAATTTTCAAAATATTTGAAGTAACTTTCTGTGATTATTGTAAATTTAATTCTTACCTTTTTGTAAAGATAATTCTGGTTAAATTCTTAATTAAGTTAAATTCTTTCAGATTTACTGCAAGTGAATTCTAAGAAATTCACTTGCAGTAAATCTAAATCAAATAAATTTTTGGTACCACTTAATAACTGCAGTTTTTTTTATTTAATTACTGTAATGTTTTGTAAATTTAATTTATTACTTTAATAATTGTTGTTATAAGTATCATGACTGAGATGGAAATGGATGCAAGTGATTTCATATGAGTCAAGAGCTCATCGCTTGCTTAGCCTTCACATATAGCATGCATTCAGAGATCAATCTAATTGATAATCACAGATCAAATGATGATTTATTTCTTTGTAAGGAGTGTACCAATCTTAAATTAAAACTTAGTGCACTGTAAAATAATTTGCGTTGTTAAAAGAAATGTGTGCTTGCCCCAGAAAATAATAAAATTCAGAAATTGTCAGGGACTCAAGTATCTAGTAACCTACCAAGTGATGCCCCCACCCCTAGTTAAAGCCCCAAGAACAGAGCACTCACGAATATACTGCTCTGGTTCAAGAGGATTTAGTTTTATTAGGATATTCCAATGTCATGGAAATAGGTAACATTTTTTGTAATATTAATGATATCACCAACAGATTTTAGGGAATATTAATGATATCATCAACAGATTTTAGGGAATATTAATGATATCACCAACAGATTTTAGTGTTAGTAGTGTAAATTAATGCAACAAAGCAAGCTTATACAGTCTCTGCCAAAACAAACAAACAAAACACAAAAAAAAAAAACTTCCCACATCACACCTCCACTTCCTCTAATAATTTGTCTAATTCTTTCTTAAATTTATTCAAACTACCCACTTTCACAACACTAGAAGTTGTAAATTCATTTCAATAATCAAAAATAATCCACTTACAATACAAAGTCCAAGGATATCGGGATTCAGGAGAAAATGCCTGTGGGCATTTCTGGTGTGAGTCACGACTTCATTGTTTGTATAGCTTGTGGCATGTATTCTAAGGCTGGTCTTGTAGATGGACCTAGCTGAACTGAAGATTCTTTTCTTTGTAACTCATGTAAGGAGGGTACTGATCTCAAATTAGAACTTCATGCATTATGGGAAGAATTTGAGTCACTGAAGAAATGAGTGTTTGCCCTAGAAACAAATATAACTGGGAGCTTGTCACAGACTCAAGTATCTAATGACCTGCCAAGTGATGCTGCACCCCCAATTCAGGTCCTAGAAAAGAATAGTCAAATACAGATTGCTCTGGTCAAAGGTGATCTACATTTACTGGGAGAATCTATTGTCAAGGAAACAGGAAATATTTTTTGTAATAAAGATAGGCAATCCAGCACCAGAGTGTGTTTGCCAGCAGCAACAATTGATGATGTTACCAAAAGATTATCAGATTTTAAAGGAGGTAAAGAGAGCATTATTACACATGTGGAGAATAACAATGTTAAACATACAAGACCTGATCATCTTTTGAATAAATATAGGATTATGTTGAAAAAATGCAAGTTAGGTCAAAATGTGTACGTGCCAATTCTGCCCAGACAGGATAGGAGGGATTATATGCTGAAAGCCTTGTAGATTAACTCAAGATCTGAGGGAATTGCAAAGCTCTAGGGAAGAAATTTTTATCAGGGTGGACTGCATTTGTGGGTAGAAGGAAGCTATATTGTAAAGACAGCATTCATTTGGACAAAGGTGGTGCAAGGATTTTTTCCAGTATCATTGAGGATACCTTAAAGGTTCTGCTGGTTAGGGGGGAGAATGGTAATTTAAATCCATGTTTATCGGATGATATTGGGCAAAGTAATGTTTAACTTACCTCAAGGATTCTTGTTTTTTGCCACAACAGCCTGTGCCAATAAGATGTACTGAGGGTAGCAGCAGCTCAACTGAGGGGGAATATAAAGCTTGGGACAAAAACTTAAATAACTTCAAGTGGTGTGTCAGGATAGTAAACTAGGGAAGATTACTTTGTTACTTTGTCTTAACTGTCTACAGTAATGCCATAAGTGTTGCCAATGAAATGGGTGAATTCAAACTCCTGGTCAGGCCAACTAATGCTGACAATAGGGCTAACAGAAATGTGATGCTACGCAGAAACTGTGGGCGATGAGTTCCACTACAGTATGTATAATGTATTTAGGGAAGATATGAAGGGTGATGGTGTCACATTTCTTATCAAAAATGGAACTTCAGACTCAGCAAAAACAGCTTTGCTGAGGCTGAAGTTACATCTGCCAGCATAGAATCTATGTGGTGTAAGTTAGTTGGAAGAAAAGGTATAATGAGATTGAGAGTAATCTAGACTGGAAGATTGTGAATGATATAAGAGTCTTTACATGCAAATGGAATAAGCAAACAAGTGTGAATGTCTTATTATGTGTGGCTTCAATATTCTCCAGATTGATTGGATTGCATATAAGGAAAACTCACCTTTGGGAAAAAATTTTATAAATAAACTAGATGATTATTAATTGTATTAGCATGTCAGAGATAATACTAGGGTTGAGAATATTGCTAACAAATCAGATGGCATCACAGGGATTAAAGTACAGGAACCATTGTCAGGAAGTAATCATGAAATTGTCAGTTGAAAGGAGAAGAAGAAGAAGAAAGATGGTGCAGTAATTAAAGGTAAAGGCACAGGTTTTAACTTCAGAAGAGAGGGCTTGGACAGTTTAAGGCACTATATGGCATGTATGAATTGGGCAGATTGGCAAGGGAGGGAGAATACATTTGATTTAAATAATACTTTTAAAGCAAAAATCACAGAAGCTATGAATGCATATATACCACTAAGAAAACGGTATATATCTGCCAGCATAGAATCTATGTGGTGTAAGTTAGTTGGAAGAAAAGGTATAATGAGATTGAGAGTAATCTAGACTGGAAGATTGTGAATGATATAACAAGAGTGGTAATCAATGGAGAGTGGTAATCAACTGAGAGTGGTAATCAATGAACACTGCTCATCGTGGACTAATGTTATTAGTGGAGTCCCTCAGGGTTCAGTGTTGGGTCCATTGTTCTTTTCTGTATTTATAAATGATATTGATGATGGTATATCAAGCTTAATGTCCAAGTTTGCAGATGATACAAAGGTGGGCAGGGTTGTTAAGGACACTACTGATGCTATGCTGCTGCAACAGGATCCAGAAAGGTTGAGCAGATGGGCTGAGAGGTGGCAAATGAAGTTTAACATTGAGGCCTTATTTTAGGAAGGATGTGGAGTTGCTAGAATGAGTACAATGAAGAGCAATGAGATTGGTGAGGGGAACAAAGGAGTGTTCTTACCAAGAAAGGCTTCATTTCTGAAAAATTCAGCATCTGGAAACTAGGCACCTGTGAGGTGACCTGATTGAGGTGCTTAAGGCTTTGAATGCTGATGGGATTCTTCATCTTTCTCAGATTATGCACATCAGGAGAGCATAAATTCAAATTGAGGAAGGACAGTCACAGAACAGATATATGGAGATTTGCCTTTAGCCAGCAGATGGTTGATTGCTGGAACAAACTTCTGTCTGTTGTTTTGGAAGTTGTTAGCATAAATAATTTCAAGGAAAAATAAGCCAAACTATTGGAGGGAATGAATAGGTGAAATGGGAAGTGTGTTTTTTTTTTTTTTTTGTTAAGATTGGTGAAGGGCTGTATAAGCTTGCTTTCTTGCATCACATTCCACTACTAATGCTAATACAAATTCTTCTATCTAAAGACATATAAGACATCTGGAGTCAGTTGTATATACTCTGTAATATGAGGGGATAGCAAGAGAGTATATTGAACCATTACATATATAGAGAGTATATTGATAGATTCCCCTTGAAGGAGTACCAACGTATCACCAGAACATAAAAGTGGTTCTAAGGCTGAAGTGGATAACTATTGACCAGTCCATCTGACTTCAGTGGTAGGGCAAATCATGGAATCAATGATTAAGAATGGAATACAGGATCATTTAGATAAAAACAGAATACCACAGGAAACAGCATGATTCTGTGAAATGAAAATCACATTTAACTAACCAAATTAGCTATTTCAAAGCAGCTGCTCATGAGCTGAGTGTAGAAATAATTTGAACACTGTTTACTTGGATTTCAGCAAAGCATGTGACTCAGCCCCACATGAGAGGGTACTGTATAAGCTGGAACATGGTGGAATCATAGAGAAAATCCTTAGCCTGATCACTGGATGGTTGCAGGACAGGAAACAGAGCGCTAACATAAGTGTCTTCCCTAAGGATTGGTACTTGAACCATGCTTGTTTTTGAATTTCTTAAATGACATTGATGAAAGAATAAACAGAATGATGTCAAAATTTACAGATGATGTCAAGATCACAGAGTACTTAATGATCAGCACCAAGCAGAGCTTCTTCAGGATAGGGATGATCAGAAAAGTGGCAGCTGTGCTTTAATGCAGCAAAATGTGACAGCTTACACTTGGGGAACAGCAGCAACCCCAAAATAACTTATACCCTCAGTGAACTGAACTAAAGACAATTGAGGAAGACAGGGATTTGCAAATTACGATACTATTAGCCATTAAGTTTTCTGAGCAATCTGACACATGGTGAGGAAGGCTGATGGTGACCTATTGATGATTTATCAAACATTTGCTTGTAGAGATAGGGAGGTCATAATTCCACTGTATTATTATTATTATTATTATTATTACCAGCCACATAGTGCAAGGAAGCCTGAGGCTTATGCTGCACCAGCCAAAAAAAAAAAAAAAAAAAGAAAAGAGTAAAATAATAATAAAACTAAATAAAATAAATAATACAAGAAAAGGAAACAGACAACCTATGCATTTCCCTCCTCACGTAGGTAACTGACCTTTGAATTTCCCAAAACTGAGAGCCTCAACCACCTATGTAGGGAACTTATTCCAGTAATAAGGCAATTATAAGGCCACAATTGGAATATTGTGTCCAAATATAGAGACTGAACCTAAAAGAGGATATTGATCTTCTTGAAAGGGTCCAAAGATGTGCAACTCACCTGGTGAAATTGGAAAAAAGGAATTCATTTGAGGAAAGACTTTGAATCATAGGGAAAAATGTTGGATACAGAACTTGGATATTAGGCACCTTACAGGAGACTTGATTGAGGTGTATAAGGCTCTGAGAGGTGAAAGTAAAATGAATGATGGTGAAATTTTCACTGTTATAAATGATTCCAGAACTAGGGTCCATAAATTCAAATTACAGGGGAAAAGCCAGCAAGTAATTAATTACTGGAATAAGCTACCTCCATGGGTAGCTGAGACTGATAGCTTGGGGAAATTCAAAGGTCAGCTGGATAAGCACCTACATGAGGAAGGAGTCAAACGGGTTGTTAAATTTTATTTTATTATTTATTTACTTATTATTTTGTGCACATTTATCTTGCATCCACCCTTTTTAAATTTAAATTTATGACCCTTTTTGTGTATGTTGTCCAAGAATTGATTGAGGGCTATAATGAATTACATTTCAAATCTGATTCCAAAGAGAATTTATTATCTTTGAATGATTGATGTCTCATTTCTTTAAAGGATTAGTAACCACTTGTAAGTATCAATTATGGCTCAATGATAAATACCATATATTATAATCAACATTATTTTATAACAAGCGTAATTTGATTTACAGATTAACTATTTAATGATTCAATGTACAATAAAGATTTTCTTCCCATTCTTTGATGTTTGATGACTATTAATATTTCGCATGATTAAGGCATTGTACAATGCATGTTATGATTAATAAAAAATAAATATAAAATACTTCATATGCTACTTAAAGATATTTCTGAGAATCAAAGTTTAAATGAAGTTTCCATATAGTGTAGATATAAATTTCATATAAGGCTACACAAAAGTAAATTAAATGACACTGTTTGTTACTGGTACCTAGATATATACCTTTATTCACCTCTAATCTACTCACCTGAATCATTTGACACCATGCACAAAGATGGAAGAACACCAAGTGCCAAAGCAGTCCCTAAACATATATATGGTAATTTATATCCTCCTGCCTGACATAAAAAAAAAAACAAAAACAGGAAATAAGAAATACTAAATGACATTAATAATACTTATTATAATAATAATGCTTTTATAAAAAGAATCAAGAAAGAATAGCAGTGAAAATTCATGAATAACTTCAAAAATATAAACAGGTTCAAAATAACTAATCTTTCCAATCTATTTTTCATATACTTTAGTAGACATCAGAAAATAACCATTTGAACATCCTGTATGTGGTCTCATCACCAGGAACGATGTAGGACCACATAAAGAGGGTCCTGAAGGCAAAACCATACTGGTCCAAGTTCATCAGTGAGTTGGCCAAATGTGTATCACCATTATGGGGTTTGGGTACTTTGCTGCTTAAAAACCTTTCCAAGAGCTACATCTGCAGGTGTAGCTCTAAGAAAGTCTACAAAGTCATTTTATCCACTACCACTGTACCACAGCTCCTATTACTGAAATATTGTGACATGGACAAAGGAAAAATATATTTTACTCATGAGTTGAAACAGCGCCCTTCAATGGCTGATCGTGATCACCAGAACGAGACTTTTATAAGCTGACAGATCAGTTATTTCTCTAACATATCTGTCATAATCTGTCTGAATAAATTCCATTTATTCTCTAGACTGCTGACACAAAAAAAGTTCATTCCATTATGACCGCATATATAAATGAATTATTAAATCAGCCAGATTTTCAATGCTACAGTTCGTATTATGGTGTTCATTTTTTGTGGTGATATACAGATTCAAAGTTCCAAATTCTTTACTTATGACTGCATATACTAACCACTAGACCACAGCTAGCCAAATTAAATAGTAATAGTAATAGAGGCATGTGATGCAAGAAAGCAAGCAAATGTAGCATCAGCCAAAAAGAAAAAAAAAAAAAAAAAAATTCACACAACCATTCCCTCTAAAAGTTCCTCCTTGAATTTATTAATGCTATTAACTTCCACAACGAAAGATGGAAGTTTGTTCCAGCAATTAGCCACCTGCTGGCTGGCTAAAGGCAAATTTCCACACATCTATTCTACAACTGTCTTTCCTCTTGAATTTATGCCCCCCTTAGATTCGTAATCTGAGCAAGTGGACGAATCCCATCAGAATTCAGTGTGCTCAACCCATTCAAGGCCTTATACACCTCAATCAGATAACTTTGGAGGTGCCTAGTCTCCAGCCACTGCAATTTGCAGAACTTAAGCCTCTCTTGATAAGAGGATTCCTTTATTCCCCTCACCAATCTTGTTGTCCTTCTCTGTACACACTCAAGCAAATCTACATCCTTCCTAAAATGAGGTCTCCAGAATTGCATGCAGTACTCAAGGCATGGCCTGACCATTGAAATATACAAAAGGATAATCACCTCCTTTTCCTGCTAGCAAAATTCCTCTACATCACTGACAAAACCCCATGATCTGCTCTTGCAGCCTGTCTGCATTGCTCAGAAAACTTCATATCTGACTGCACAATTACACCCAGGTCTTTTTCATTTTCTACCACCCTAAGTGCAGTACCACACAGTTGGTACGTTCCTCTGGGATTACTTCTACCCCCTATGCAGTACTTTGCATTTGTCAATATTAAACTTCAGTTGCCACTTCCCAGCCCATCTGCCCATATTTTCTAGATCCCATAACACATTGCCATTACTGTCATTAACAACCCTACCAACCTTTGTATCATCTGCAAACTTCAACTATACGCCTGATATACCTTCATCAATATCATTGATAAATATACAAAACAACAGTAGGCCCAACACCGAAACCTGTGGGACTCCACTAATCACATTAGTGCATGAAGGGCAGCATCCATTGATTACCACTATCTGTCTTCTCCCACTCAACCACCCTTTTATCCATTGTAGCAACTTACCCTTAATACCACTCTGCTCCAATTTGTACAGTAGTTTTCCATGCACAGCAGTTTCAAGAGCTTTCCTGAAATCTAAGTATATGATATCAAAATTACTTTTTTCATCCTGTTCCTTTGTAACCACATCATAATATCCTATCAAATTTGTCAGACAAGACTTTCCCTTAACAAACCCATGCTCTGTTTGAATTATTGTTGCAGTCTTGCCTAGATGATGCTGCAGTGCACCTTTAACCAGTGATCCATTATTTTACCCAGAACAGAAGTTAAACTAACTAGTCTGTAATTACTCGTGTCACCCTTCGATCCCCCTTTGTGAATTGGGAATACATTTGCACATCTCCAGTCCGTGAGGACTACCCCCAGAGTCCAAGGATGCCCTCATAATTAGCATTATCATTAGTTAAGGTATGTGATGCAAGAAAGCAAGCTTATACAGCACCAACCAAAATAAAAAAAACCCTTCCCATTTCATCCATCCAGTCACTCCAAATGTTTGTCTAGTTCAGCCTTAAATTTATTTAAGCCATCAACTTCCATAACTACAGATGGAAGTCTGTTCCAGCAATCAACTACCCACTGGCTAAAGGCAAACTTTGGCACATCTATACTACAACTGTCTTTCCTCAATTTGAATCTATTCCCTCAGGTTCTCAATCTGAGTAAGCAGAAGTATCCCATCAGCATTGAGACTGCTCAAACCATTCAAGGCCTTATACACTTTGATCAGATCACCTCACAGTTGTGTAGTCTCCAGATGCTGAAACTTGTAGAACTTAAGCCTTTCTGCACAAGTGCACCCCTTGTTCCTATCACCAATCTTGTTCCCCTTCTCTGTACTCATTCTAGCAATTCTATATCCTTCCTAAAATGAAGACTCCAGACCTGTATACAGTACTCAAGATGTGGCCTGACCATTGCATTATTAGCATTAGCATTAGTAGAGGCATATGATGCAAGAAAGCAAGCTTATTCAGCATCAGCCAAAAAAAAAAAAAAAAAAAAAAAAAAAAAAACAACCACTACTCCCATTTCACCCCTCAATTCGTTCGAAATACCTGTCCAGCTGAGCCTTAAATTTGTTTAGGCTATCAACTTCAACAACAAGCGATGGAAGTCTATTCCACAAACCAACTGCCCGCTGGCTAAAGGCGAATTTCCGCACATCTATCCGACATCCGTCCTTCCTCAATTTGAATTTATGCCCTCTCAGGTGATTATTCTGAGCAAGAGGAAGAATCCCATCGGCATTGAGCATGCTCAAGCCATTCAAAGCCTTGTACACCTCTATCAGATCACCTCGGCGATGCCTAGTCTCCAGGCTCTGTAATTTGCAAAACTTAAGCCTTTCTTCGTAAGAGCAACCCTTTGTTCCATTCACTAATCTTGTTGCCCTTCTCTGTACTCGTTCCAGCAGCTCTACATCCTTCTTGAAATGAGGCCTCCAGACCTGTATACAGTACTCAAGGTGTGGCCTGACCAATGCCTTATACAAGGGAATAATCACATCCCTGTCCCTGCTAGAAAAATTCCTGTATATCATTGACAAGACACCATGAGCTACTCTTGCAGCTCGTCTGCACTGCTCAGAGAACTTCATATCTGCCTGCACAATTACCCCCAGGTCCTTTTCATTCTCTACCACTGTCAGCGTAGTACCACAGAGTTGATACGTTGATCTGGGGTTACTGTTTCCCATATGTAGTACTTTACATTTGTCAATGTTAAACTTCATTTGCCACCTCTCAGCCCATCTGCTCAACCTTTCCAGATCCTGTTGCAGCAGCATAGTATCAGTAGTGTCCTTAACAACCCTGCCAACCTTTGTATCGTCTGCAAACTTGGACATTAAGCCTGATACACCATCATCAATATCATTTATAAATACAGAAAACAACAATGGACCCAACACTGAACCCTGAGGAACTCCACTAATAACATTAGTCCACGTTGAGCAGTGTCCATTGATTACCACTCTCTGTCTTCTGCCACTCAACCATCCCTTTATCCATAGCAGCAATTTGCCTCGAATGCCACACTTCTCCAATTTGCGCAGCAGTCTTCCATGCGCAACAGTATCAAAAGCCTTTCTAAGATCCAAATATATAATATCAAAGTTATTCCCTGCATCCAGTTCTTTTGTGACTACATCATAGTATCCAATCAAATTGGTCAGACAAGACCTGCCCTTAACAAACCCATGCTGTGTCTGAGCTATAACTGAATTCTTGTCCAGATGATCCTGCAGTGCTTCTTTAACCAGTGCCTCCATTAATTTTCCTGGAACCGAAGTTAAACTAACAGGTCTATAATTACTTGTGTCAGCCTTTGATCCTCCTTTGTGAATTGGGGTTACATTTGCACATCTCCAGTCCATGGGTACCTCCCCTGAGTCCAAAGAAGCTCTCATAATTATGGCTAGGGGGTTTGCTTACTTCCTTTGCTGCCTCCTGTAATATAACTGGATAGATCCCATCCACCCCGGGTGCCTTTTTTATGTTTATCCTCAACAATTTCTCCTCCACTTTCCTCTCAGTTATTAGAAGATCATCTAGCTCACTGCCAATGTTTACTTCACCTACGACATTCCCCTTCCTGAATAACTCCTCATGTGTGAATGTAGATGCAAAATACTCGTTTAGATTGTTAGCCACCTGAGCTGGATCCTCAACTGTTGAACCATCAACATCCAGTGGACCAATCTGATTCATCCCTTTCCTTCTTGAGTTTAAATAGGTAAAGAACTCTTTTCTGTTTTTCTTTGCATCCTTTGCCAAGGATTTCTCATAATCTGCCTTTGCCTGCCTAATCTCCTTTGTGACTTGGTTACAGACCAACTTATATCTATCATAGGCTTCCACGTCACCCATTAATTTGTATGTATCCCATGCATTTTTCTTCTCTGACATATGTCTCATTAGTTCATTTGACAACCATTTAGGCCTGAACCTTGAACAATATTTCTTGGTTGGTATGTAAAGCCTGGTAGCTTCCAAGATTAGTTCCTTGAATGCTTCCCATTTTGAATTTGCTGTTGGTAACATCATCAGTTGGTCCCACTGTATAGAATTTAAATACTGTCTCAGACCATCATAGTCGCCTTTACGAAAGCAAAAACCCTTCCCTTTACCTCTGATGGTAGTTACCTCCTTGAGTAAATCCCACTTCAGCACACTGTGATCACTGCCACCCAGTGGTTCATTTATCTGCAGATTCCTAATGCATGAAGAATCACTACTGATAATCAGATCAAGAGTATTACTCCCTCTAGTTGCCTCCCGAACATGCTGGTGTAGAAAACAATCATCCAATAAATCCACAAAAGCCTTGCTAGTGTGTGAGTGACCAACCCACAAATTCCAGTCAATATCTGGGAAATTAAAATCCCCCATTATAAGACTCTCTGATTTACTGGCCCATTCTATTTCCCTGTACAGTATCTTATTATACTCAGAGTCATTAGGCCTATAGCACACTCCTACTCTCAATTTTGATTTACCTATGCTTATGTCACACCAAACTGACTCAACACTGCACTGTCCAGCGATGTCAACTGGCTTCACTTCCCTGGATTTTATGTGTTTTTTAACTAATAGCATAACCCCTCCTCCCTTCCTATCCTGTCTATCCTTTCTGTAGACGTTGTACTCCCCAAATTCCAGTTCTGCATTCCTTATATCTGTGTGACACCACGTCTCTGATATCCCAACAATATCTGCCTTTGATGTTTTGAGTAATACCTCAAATTCATCAAATTTATTTACTAAACTCCTAGCATTAGTGTACGCGCAAGTATACATGCACCTGTTTCTATTCTTAGCTACCCTAACACAACCCATGTGTTTACTTGTACCGCAATGACTTCCAGCAGTCTCTGAAATATCCTGCATCTTGTTTTTCAGGCTTCTGCTCATTCCAATAGAAGCAGTGCAAGAATCTCTTTCACCTCTGCCAGTGGCTACTGTTAATCCATTAGTCTTTGTCTCCCCCCAAGCTAGCAGTTTTCCGACCCACCTAACACTGTCTCGATAGCATCAGCAAATATTCTTGCACCCTTTCTATTTAAGTGTATCCCATCCCTGTAGAAGCAATCTCTCCTGTTAACAAGTACAGTCCAGGCTGAAAAAAATTCTACCCCTTCAGCCTTGCACAATCTTTCCAGGGCCGAATTGATCGACAAGGCTCTCATCATATACTCCCTCCTATCGTGTCTGGGCAGAATTGCAGACACTTTCAAATTCAACCCTACTTCACGGCTTTTTTTCAACAGTGACCTGTACTTGTTAAGTAATTCCACTGGTCTCCTACTCTTAATATCATTAGTGCCAACGTGTACAACTATATCACCTTTTGTGCCCTTAAAAGATGATATCTGCTCTACTACGTCATCAACCTTTGCCCCTGGCAGACATACCCTGGTCCTGTTCCACCTATCCTTTTTACAAAGCATGTTCCCCGTTTCCCTGACAATTGAGTCACCAACAACTACTAGTTCCTGTTGGACCAGCGCATTCTGCCTTGGGGGCTGCCTCTGTGTTGCAAGATGACCAAGTCCAAGCTCTGGTGTTGATGTGGGCAGCTGAGAGCTTGATGGGCCCCTCAATTTATTTCCTTCGAGGGCATCCACCCTGTCTTTCAAGGTCTCATATAGGCCCATAACAACGCCGAGTTGTCGCCTAATTTCCTTGCACTCCTTGCATCGTGCACACACAAAGACATCCCCCATGGCAGTATCATGTCCCGTACCCGATTGCTCCGCAAACATCAAGCAAACAGTGCATCTTAAAAGGCCGTGATTCAGGGGGCAACCGCCCCCCTCAGTTCTCCCCTGAGTCACAGCACTCCCATTAGCTTGAGCCTTTTGCTTTGCTGCTCTGGTCAGAGTCATGATTTCGATTTAAATGTCAATAAAATTACAATTTCAGAACAAAATTAAAACCTTAAACTTGTATCTTAACACAGTTATAACGCTATATTTATTTTTCGGTATCGAGTGTTATCTACGAGTTCCCTTTATATAACTTCCGTATCAAGTATGTATTAATTATTTGTTACGTTTGTACTCTAAGTCGTTATATATATATAGTTAAAAGTACAATTTAATTGACAATGAAGTTTAACAAGATTAATAGATGTACTGATTAATTGACAATATTATATTATGCACTATACTATACAAAGCTAATGCTATCGAATTCCGGATATGCTGTATCGCGCTTCAGTAACGAGTGTTATCTACGAAATCCCTTTATATAACTTCTGTATCAAGTTATGTATTAATTATTTATTTTTACTAATTATTTATGTTCCGTAACCTAAGTGGTTATATGTATAGTTAAAATTACAATTTAGTTGCCAATGAAGTTCGACAAGATTAATAGATTTTACTGATTAATTTTCACGTAACAATGGCGGCCGTTTATGAACGGTAAACACGTGGATTTGATACCCTTTCCGATACTAAGTAATACCTACAAAATCTCTATCTAAGTTATTTTAACTTTAAGTACCGTAAATAGGAATATAAAGCTACTCTAGAAATAAGTTAATATGTCAATTTAAACTAATAAAGCAGAAAATAAATCAGAAAAAACTTCTCTATTCCAAGAGCGGCAGAAAGGCACGTCCGCACAGCATTATACAAAGGGATAATCACCTCCTTGTCTCTTCTAGCAAAATTCCTATATATCATTGACAAAACTCCATGACCTGCTCAGGCAGCTCGTTTGCATTGCTCAGAGAACTTCATATCTGACTGCACAATTACCCTCAGGTCTTTTTCATTCTCCACCTCACTGAGTGTAGTACCACACAGTTGGTACATTTCTCTTGGGTTACTGCTGCCCATATAGAGTACTTTGCATTTGTCAATGTTGTCACTTCTCAGCCTATCAGCCTAATGTTTCGAGATCCTGTTGCAGTAGCATACTGTCTTTACTGTCATTAACAACCCTACCATTCTTTGTATCATCTTCAAACTTGGACATTAAGCCTGATATACCTTCATCGATATCATTGATAAATACACAAAACAACATTGGGCCCAGCACCGAACCCTGGGGGAGTCCACTAATAACATTAGTGCATGTAGAGCAGTGTCCACTGATTACCACTCTCTGTCTTCTCCCACTCAACCATCCCTTTATCCATTGCAGTAACTTGCCCTTAATGCCATACCTCTCCAATTTGTACAGCAGTCTTCCATGATTTCCTGAAATCCAAGTATATGATATCAAAATTATTTTTTGTATCCAGTTCCTTGTGACCACATCGTAGTATCCAATAAAATTGTATCACCTCTTTAACCAGTGACTCCATTATTTTCCCCGGAACAGAAGTTAAACTAAAAGGTCTATAATTATTTGTGTTATAGACCTGTTATATTATGGCTAAGGGTTTGCTTAGTTCCTTTGCTGCTTCCTTTAATATAACTGGATAGATCCATCCACCCAAGGTGCATTTTTCTTATATTTAAATTCAACAGTTTCTCCTCCACTTTGCTCTCAGTTATTACAAAATCATTAAGCACCTGTTACAATTTGATAAACGAATAAATAAAAGATTCTCTGAAATGGCCATGTAGGATCAGAGGAGTTAAAAGATAGAGACAGAAATAATCAAAAGACATCACTATATTTAGCAGTCACATGAGCTAAATCCACAGAAACTCAAACATGTACTACCCTTGCATTTGACAACTTAGCTACAATGGCCTTAAATCAGTATTCGGAATCCATGTAAAACTAGTCACTGATTGCAATAAAGATATATATATTGACATTAACAAATAATGAAAGAAAGTAAATATATATATATATATCATCAAGAAAAAATAAATAAATTTTATGTACGTAACCATCAGTTGTTTTTTTTTTTTTAACTATTTCTTCTAAGTATTTATCTAATCTCTTTTTAAATGGCTTTTGCAAATTAAATATATGCAAATCAAAAGCTTAATATAAATTTAAAGTGGATTTATACATGCACGCATGTATGTGTGAGTGTGTGTACCCATGTGCATGTGCACACATGTGTGTTTGTCCCCTCCCCAAAAAAAAAAAAAAAAAAAAACTAGAAAGGTTCTACTGCCAATGATTATAACAGTTGGTTTATTTCTTTCTAAATTCAAATACGCCATCCTGTAATTTTCAAGTCTGTAAGTTTTAACATTACTAATTTAAGTATCCGTATTTTAATATACTCATTTTGAGTAGCAAATTTTGTGTATTTTTAATGACAGCTGTGATATATCTAACCATAATTACAGCAAAAGACAACACATAGTTTCTATGATGATTATTATGAATACAACAATACACATGTGCAAATTGCACCATTTCATTCAGTGAGAGTTCACAAGCTATGAGATCTGCCATACTACCACTCTTAATGTCTAAAATTTGGAGGAATATTTTTAGGAAAACTGAAAATTTTTTAACTGCCTGCAATGAAAAATATACTTTAATTGGTAACAAATAGCTGGAAATTCTCAAGGTATTTCAAAATGAGATATATATTCATTCTCTTTGCTTACAGAGAGAAAAACTGTAAGGATTATTATATGAAAATTCACTGGCTGTTAATAAAGCTATACGTACCTCATACAAAAAGCCACCAAGAGAAGGTCCAACTACCATCCCCACTCCCCACACACCTTCCAGTGTGGACTGGAAACATCAAATGGAAGCAATAACAAAAAAAATAAATAAAAAACAATATTATAAGAAAAATTATCTTTTCAAGCTAACTATTTTAACAAACTATTTAGATTACTACCATGAGCTTATTCAAAAATTTGATATCATTACAAAAACTTTTATATGCAAAAAGTGACAATTAGCTAAAAGAAATTAAGCACTAGGAAAAACTTAATGTTTCTTCTGTATTTTGTTCTAAATAATATTATCTTTTGGAAAGAGAGATGATATTAAAGTTTATTTATTTTAGAGATTTTCTCAGTGTAACAGCTACTTGGATCCTGTGGTCATGTGGTTTCTATGAAATCTGTGATCTTTTTACTGTGTATTATGTCCGTACAAGTATGCATTCATGGATCAATTTCATTTTTTGGGAGTTTAAAAATCTCAGAATAACTCAGAGGGGGAAACTCTATTCTCTCCTCCAAAGATTATCTAATAACAGCCTCAACTGAAAATACCTTTCTAAGAATACTACCAGTTTCTGATAGGATTTAAATCTCTTAAAATCAGCAACTGAATTTGATATGAAGGACATAATATCAACAGGATTATACTCTTAGAGTATCATGCATACAATATGTGTCTATATTCGCTCTATTGCTTTCATAATATAATGAGAAGAAAAATTTTTTTCGTGGGATGCATAATCTTATCCTGTTCAACATTTTTGATTGTACTGGTAATGTTAATGTTGCAGAAGCAGGAAAAACAGCATCTTTCAATTCCTTGTGGATAGAATCATGGGTAGATCACTTTCATATATTCCCAAAGAGAATCATTATAGGTACTGAAATTGCAGTACCTTGCAAACCATTCAATAGTGATGAACACCCACCAATAAAATACAGCTACCATGGAAAATTTTCATTAAAAAGGTCCTAATTGAAAGGGTCAGAGTGAATGGGAGCACTACTTTATTGCAGCCATACATCCTATCTTCTTCAGAGTTCATCAAGCTGTGGTATGAATTAATTCTGCAACACAACAGAATATGAAAAACATATCCAAAGAATAATTTTGATGGGCAGGTCCATTAAAAAGTCTATGATTTTTACATAATGTGGCAAGCACCTACAGTTTCTTACATCACTGCATGGAGGTGGATGGAGTCCAATTCTTAAATCTGACAGTATGGAATTTTTTTTGACCAACATAAGATGTTTCGTTCCCAGCAACTGAAATAACAAGCACATCCATCACTAAAAAATTGCTTTTCCTTGTTAAAGGAATTCTTACAAATCTGTTTAAACAGTTTCCAGGCAATACTTTGTGTATTCTTGTATAAGCTGTTTATTACAATACTTCCTGAAAATTAATAACGTTTGTATTATAATACATAATGCCATAATAATCATAAAATTATGATTCTTTCATCATTATCATATGCATAAAACAAGCTACTTTGGTTTGTTTAATTTAATCATAACTGTGAATATTCATTCCCTTAAGTAATGTTATAACCAAGTTTAACTTTAACAAGTAGTTTTAATAAACATTAAACATAGAAGAAACTGCCTTGATTAAAGCAATCGTCTCCTACCACTTTCTATTCTATAGTAATATAAATTAACTGTGAGATAAAAATACTAAGGTCTTATTGACACTGTAAACTAAAAAATGTTGAAAATAACAACATAAAATCTGAGATAATAAAACACACAGATTACTATTTACAATAAGACCATAACATTTAAACAATAAAACAGAGAAACTTTTGAAGAATTATCTTTCTTTACAACCATATTAATAATATTGACGAAGGCATATCAAGCTTAATGTATCAGGCTTTGAAGATGGCACAAAGGTTAGCAGGGTGGTTAATGATAGGAATGATGGTACGCTACAGCAACAAGATCTAGAAAAATTAGGCAGATGGGTTGATAAATGGCAAATGAAGTTTAATATTGATAAATGTAAGGTACTTCATACAGGGAGTAGTCCCAGATTAATGTACCAACTGTGTGGTACCACACCCAGGAAAGAATGAAAAAGACCTGGAGGTAATTGTGCAGTAAGACATGAGTTACTCTGAGCAGTGCAGAGGCAGACTGCCAGAACAGCCCAATGGATTTGTCAATGATATACATTTTGCTAACAGGGATAAGGAGGAGAGGTGATTATCCCATTATATAAGGTAATGGGTACCAGGCCACATCTTGAATACTGCATATAGGTCTGGAAGCTTCAGTTTAGGAAAGCCATGCATCTGTTAGCATGGGTGCAGAAAAGAGCCACAAGATTAGTGAGAGGAACAAAAGGATATTCGTACCAGAAAAGGCTTCAGTTGTTCAAACTGCAGTGCCTAGAGACTAGCCACCAGTGAGGAGATCTGATTGAGGCTTTGAATGGATTGAGTAATCTCAATGCTGATGGAATCCTTCCTTTTTCTCAACACTACAGATATGAGGAGGCACAAATTTTGTTTCCACTCAGGGTAGTGGAAAATACAAAAAGACCTGGGGATAATTGTGCAGTCATATATGAAGTTCTCTGAGCAGTGCAGACAGGCTGCTAGAACAGCTTATGGAGTGTCGTCAATAATATATGGGAACTTTGCTAACAGGGATAAGGAGGTGATTATCCCATTGTACAAGGCAATGGTCAGGCCACATCTTGAGTTCTGCATACAGGTCTCGTTTTAGGAAGTTTATATTCGACCCTAAACTCAGTTTCAAACACCATGTTGCAGACATTCACAACAAGGTCTGCAGAGCAAGATAGCTTGCCAAACAACACCTCCTTCGTGTCACAGAGCCTGCGTACATGCTCCAATACATATACCGGTTTCTGCAGCCAGCCATCACCTACGGGTCAGAAATCTGGGCGTCGGCAACGAAAACCACGCTAAAAACCATTGCATCTGATGAGTACTGGCTTCTTCGGTGGATCCTCTTCAAGCATAAACTGCCACCACTCATACATACTTCAGATATCACCCAACTTCTAAATTACAGAAAAGTCTCCAAACGGATATTTGCCCTCCGCTTGCTTGTGTCAATTAAAATGATAGCGGGTGAAGTCAATACGCCAAATTTTTGGCAGATGTGCAATTGGAGGATCCCCCCAAAACCCTTAAGAGCCCTCCCCTCTCTGCAGTCTGTGGCGTGGAGGCTCAGAATAGGGGATAGATTCCTGCCCATGGAGATGCTCCACAATGTCCAGGAGATGGATGTGGACTACAAAAAGTTCATAGAGGACAAATCGTACAGAAGACGCATCATCAAGGAACAGCTTTCGCCTTCAGCCGAGTGACTGCCATCGTCTTTTCATGTGTCTTCATTTCACATGTTAATATTAATTTTATATGTAAAATATGTAATTATACATTTTATGTCCTAATATATGTTTTAAGTAATTCTTTTTGTATAAGTTATTTAAATGTTAAACCCCTAGCATTGTTGCTGTTGTGGGTGTTATTGCATCAGGCAATCATGTAACCAATCACTGCCTGCAATAAAGATATATATAGATCTGCTGGAATGAGTGCAGAGAAGGGCAGCAAGTTAATGAAGCAAACAAAATGGTGGTTTTATCAAGGAAGGCTTCAGTTCTGGAAACTAGGCACCTGCAAGGAAATCTGATTGAGGTGTTTAAAGATTGAGTAAGCTCAATGCTGATGTAATTTTTCCTCTTGCTCAGACTATACAAATGATGTGGCATAAATTCATATTAAGAATGGTTGTTGAAGGATAGAGGTATATAGGTTTGCTTTCAGCCAACAGGTGATTGATTGTTGGTACAGACTTCAATCTGTTGTCACTGAGGTGGGTAGTTCATATAAATTCAAGGAAGAACTAAACAAATTATTAGAAGGGATGGACAAATGATTTTTTTTGGCTGATGCTTTATAAGCTTGCTTTCTTGCTTTGATTGCCACTACTAATATTAATTCATATTGAGTAAGGATGGTTGCAAGATAGATATGCAAAAAGTTATTAGTATTAGTAATGGCTGCATGGTGCAAGAAAGCCTATGGCTTATGCTGCACCAGCCAAAAAAAAAAAAAAAAAAATGAATAAAACAATGATAAAAAAAACCTAATAATTAATAAAAGGAAAGGAAATTAAACCTATCATCCTATGCGTTTCCTTCACCCGAAAGTACTATCCAGATGACCTTTGAATTTACCCAAACTGTCAGCCTCTACCACCCATGTTGGCAACTTATTCCAGTAATTTATAACTCGCTGGCTAAAATAAAACTTCCTGCAGTCCAATCTAAACATCTCCCCCGTAACTTGAATTTATGTCCCCTAGTTCTAGCATCATTTATGATCTTGAAAATTTTGTCCTCATTTATTTTACTGATGCCTTTCAGAGCCTTAAACACCTCAATCAAATCTCCTCTAAGGTGTCTAGTTTCCAAACTCTGCAACTCACATATTCGAAGTCTTTCTTTATAAGGACACCCTTTTGCCGATCTCACCAGGCAAGTTACCCGTCTTTGCACCCTTTCAAGAAGCTCGATGTCTTTCTTTAGATGCAGTCTCCATACTTGAACACAGTATTCCAAGTGTAGTCTAACAAAAGCCTTATATAATGGGATTATCATGTCCCTATCTCTACTTGCAAAAGTTCACTAGATCATTGATAGGACACCATGGGCCTTCCTTGCAACCTATTTACAGTGCTCAGAGAATTTCATGTCTGACCGTATCATAACACCCAAATCCCTTTCCTCCAGTACTGGGTTTAGTTGAACTCCACCAAGTGAATAAGTTATTTTGGGATTACTGTTTCCCAGGTGTAATACCTTATACTTTGTTGGATTAAAGCATAGCTGCCATTTTTCTGACCATTCCTGAAGTCTATCTAGGTCTCTCTGAAGAAGCTCAGCTTGACATTTTAACATCATCTGCAAATTTAGACATCACGCCCTCTACCCTTTCATCAATGTTGTTTATGAAAATTAAAAACAACAGTGGTCCTAATACTGATCCTTGAGGAACCCCACTTCTTACGTCAACCCAATCTGAGGAATAGCCATTTATCACAACCCTCTGCCTCCTGCCCCGAAGCCATCCTACTATCCATGTAAGGATTTTCCCAGTGATTCCAACCTGTTCCAGCTTATAAAGCAACCGCTCATGTGGTACTGAGTCAAAAGCTTTGCTGAAATCTAAATAAACAATGTCGAAATTATTCCCTAAATCCAGCTCATGAGTGACCCTTTCAAAATAGCGAACCAGATTTGTTAAACAAGATTTTCGCTTTACAAAACTAATGCTATATTCAGCTAGTGGGTAGTTGACTGTTGAAACAAACTCCCATCTGGTGTAGAGGTGGGTAGTGTGAATAAATTCAAGGAAGATATATACAAACTGTTAAAGGTGATGATGTGTGGGAATTTTTTTTTTTTTTTTTTGGCTGTTGCTGTATGAACTTGATTTCTTGCATCATTTGCCAATACCAATGCTACTAAAGCTTTATTAATAACATTTTCATTTTATCTTTATTTTTTTAATTATATTTTTGTAAACATTTTCAAATGGGCATAATAAACTGCATAATTCATATGTGCATAATACACTCTATTTATGATTTTTAATCACTTTTTAAAAAAATACAAAATTTTTTTTGTAGTGATATGTGCTCTAAAGAATAGCATCATGAAAGTGCCTAAGATAGTAATCAAAGTAAGCTACTGCAACAAGAAATATTAGCAGCTGGATTGAGAAATGGCAATTGAAGTTTAACATTGATAATGAAAGGTATTGCACATGGGTTGCATTAATCTTAGATTAACATACCAACAGTGTGGAAGATACTACATTCAGGGTAGTGAGAAATGAAAAAGATGTGGTTGGTAATTGTACAGTCAGATATGCAGTTCTCTGAGCAATATTAGCATTTGTGTTAGCATTAGTAGAGGCATATGATACAAGATAGCAAGCTTATATAACCTAAGACAAAAAAAAAAAAAAAAAAAAAAAAGATTCCTATTTCACCCATCCATTCACTCCAAAAGTTTGTCCACTTCTTTCTTGAATTTATTTACGCTATCAACATTCACAACGACAAATGGAAGTTCATTCCAGCAATCATCCACTGGCTAAAAGAAAATTTCTGCATATCTATTCTACAACTGCCTTTCCTCAATTTGAATTTATGCCCCCTTAGGTGTATAATCTGAGCAAGAGGAAGAATCCCATCAGAATTGAGCTTTCTCAACCCATTCAAGGCCTTATACACCTCAATCAGATCACATCGCAGGTTCCTAGTCCCTAGATGCTGCTATTTGCAGAACTTAAGCCTGTCTTGTTAAGAGCAACCCTTTATTCCTCTCACCAATCTTGTTGCCCTTCTCTGTAGTCATTCCAGCAGCTCTGGAAGGATTATAAAGAGGATGTCTGGACAGTTCATGAGGTTTTGTCAATGATATATGGGAACTTTGCTAGCATAGATAAGGCAGTGATTATCACTTTGTATGCAGTACTCAAGATGATTAAGGCGGTATTATCCCTTTGTATACAGTTCTGAAGACTTCATTTTAAGAAGGATATAGAGCTGCTGGAATGGGTGCAGAGAAGGGCAATGAGATTGGTAAGAGGAACAAAGGGGTGCTCTTACCAAGAAAGGCTTCAATTCTGAAAATTGAAGTCTGGAGGTTAGGCATCTGTGAGGATCTGACTGAGGTGTTTACAGCTTTGAATGGATTAAGCAAACACAGTGATGATGGGATTCTTCCTCTTGCTCAGACTATACAAATGAGGGGATGTAAATTCAAATTGAGAAGGATGGTTGTAAGATAGATGTGCAGAAGTTTTCCTTCAGACAGTAGGTGGCTGATTGTTGGAACAAATTTCCATCTGTTGTGGAAGTGGATAGTTTGAATAAATTCAAGGAAAAACTAGGCAAACTATTGGAGGGTTGTTGTTGTTGTTTTGGTTTTTAGGAGCATTAGCAACTAAGGCCATATTGCTCCGGGAATATGCGGTGGTCATTCCCTGACCTTTCCGCATCCTCCGTATTTGGTGGTGACGGGCTCGAACCCCGGTCTAATCAAGAAGCATGTGCTACGCACTGTTGCTCCTTCCCACCTGGCTACGGAGGCGCCTCTATTGGAGGGAATGGATAAGTAATGTGAGATTTTTTTTTTTTTTTTTTTTTTTTTTTGTGGCTGATGCTGTATAAGCTTGCTGCCTTGCATTATTTGCCAATACTGATACTTCTATTTTATAAAAATTGTATAATATGATATTCCAATTTCGACTAATAATTTATATTAAAAGTTACCAGAACTTTCGCCCTTCTGTCTGGGAATTCTGAGGCTGCGAGAGTGTAATATGCAGTATAAATGGCTGCTGTTCCAATGGCATCCACAGCTTTCACAGCAAATGATAAAACAGCAAACACCATGCCTGATGAAGAATAGTGAAGAACTCTGAAAACATACATAATATGATTTATTAAATTGCACTTCAAATCTTCATTATTACTTTTGAAGAAATGGATTTGAGCAGAGAAGGATCTAGCTATAGGCAAGTTAGGAACCTGCTTAGGGTACTACAATCTGAGGGATGGAAAAAAAGTAAAAATATTCTATAAAATATACTAAGAATTATCAACATAAGAATCAAGGAAGCCTCCATACATCAAGATGTATGGAGGCTTCCTTCCATCCTGTTCAGGATATTGAACTATTTTTTTTTAACTTTTTCTCAAAAATTACAATGTACAGAAATTCAAATTTAATATCAACAAATATCTTCAGTCTTCTCAACCTTCAACCCATGCATGGTGCTAAATACTGTACAGGTTCTAATACCTTTTCTGTTTGGAAGTTCCATAAAAAAAAAAAAAAGCCTGAACTATAGGAAGTTTTCCTTTGGCCAGGGAGTTGTTAATCATGGGAATATGTTATTTTCATAGGTAATTAAGATCAACCAGCTTGAAGAATTTCAAAGGCCTGCTGGACAGATGCCTCCAGAAAGCAGGAAACAAATAAGCAAAAGCTTTCAGCTTTCTTGTGCTGCATCACTAATACTGATATCATAATTACACTGTGTAGTGATACAAACATTACACAGTGTGATTATGATCATTATCAGCATGAGTATTAGCCACATGGCTAATATTAATGCTCATGGCTTTCTCAAACCAAAGCCCAAAAATAAATACATACATAAAAAAATAAATAAAATAAAATAAACTATCTATTTCTCCTCACATATGTATCTATCCAGTTAACCATTGAATCTCCTATAGTTGTCAGCCTCAACCATTCATAGAAACAACTTATTCCAGTAATCAACAACTTGCTCAGCTAAAAGAAAACTTACTACAGTGGAGTTTAAACCTTTTCTCCCTAGTTTCAAAATCAAAACAATGAAAATTTCACCCCATTCATTTTACTTTCTCTCTCAGAGTCTCATACACCTTAGTTAGAGCCACTCTAAGGTGCCCAGGTAAGTGCTAAGCTCTGTTGCCCACATATTCAAAGACTTTCTTTATATGGTCACCAGTTTTTCCAATCACACTAGAGATTCCCTTCAATGAAGCACAATGTATTTTTAGGTGCAGTTTCTATACTTGAACACAGTAGTCTTATAATTAACACAATAGTCTTATAATTACCATATACAGTGGAATTATGACCTTCCTAACTCTACAAGAAAATGTTCAATAAATCATCGACAGGATACCATGGACTTTCCTTACTGCCTGTCCACACTGATCAGAGAGCTTTATGTCAGGTATATCATAACTCCAAAATTATTTTCTTCTTCTACTATTTTTAATTCAACCCACCAAGTGTATAAGTTATTTTAGGGTTGTTGTTCCCCAAGTTATGCATTATGCTTCATTAAAACATAGCTGTAACTTTTTTTGCATCCCTAAATTTTAAGTTCTCCTCAAGAAGTGCTGCTTGGTACTTATCATTGCTGTACTGATCTTGACATTATATGCAAATTTTGACATCACATCCTGTATCCCTTCACAGTGGTATCAGTACTTGTTGGTTCCCTTGGAGAATTCCACTTCTTATATTATCCCAATCCGAAGAGTAACCATTACCCATAACATTTTTTTTTTTTTTGCCCTGCAGCCATGCTACAATCCATCTTAGAATATTATGTGCAATTCCAATATTAGTATTTACAATTTGCTATACGGTACAAGAAAACCCTAGGCTTCCTTGCCCCTTATATGCTGATTGTCCCTAATAACAATCATCCAATTTATATATATCCAATTTTATATATATCCAATGTAACTTAAACGATGCCGCCTTTGCATATTTTTGCTAATTCACAGTTCAGCTGCATACTAATGTGATGCGTTTGCACTAACTTGTACGTTGTCTAAATCTCTAGCAGCCAGAGGCTAAAGCCCTTAACGTGTTTCATCCAATTTATTTAAAAATTGTTCCCCATAGTGAGTTTCCCTCTCACTTAGGGACAAATTTAAATCACCTATAAGACAATCACACTTGCTCACTTAATTCATTTGCTTGTAGTGGCTCTCATCATAATCTCCACAATCTTCTGCTCTGTATATTACTTCCACTCTCATTATACCTTTTCTTCCAACTAATTCACACCACATTCTATACTGGCATGTGTAACTTCTCAATGTGAGAAAGCTTTTTTCATGCTCAGGTTGCTTTTGATAAGAAACATGACTTCGCCATTCTCCCCCAGTGAGTGGTGAAGTCATGAAGTCTTCCCTGTTCATCCTAAATATCTTGTACGTATCATGTTCCAGTTTATACAAAAACCTCTCATAAGAGACCGGATCAGAAGTTTTGCTGAAATCAAAGTAAACAATGTCAAAATTATTTCCTACATTCAGCTCATGAGTGACACTATCGAATAGCTAACCAGGTTGTTTAAATATGATTTTCCCTTTACAAAACCATTCCATGTTTCCTTCAGAATTCCATTTCTATTTGAATGATCCTGTACTCTTGATAATTGCTTCCTTGATATTCCCTACCACTGAAATCAGACCGACTGGTCAGTAATTACCCACATCACTCTTACTTTATGTACTGGCAATACATTGGAAATTCTCCAATCCAAGAGAACTTTTTTGAGTCCAGTGATATCCTCATAATTAATCTTAACAGTTCCATGCTTGCCTCCCTCAAAATTACAGTGCATATGCCAGAGTTTTGGACTGCACCAGTCCAAAACTCTGGATAAATCTTTGTCAATCAAGTGAAGCAATAGATTCACTTTAATCTATAAACTTAACAGTGCAAAATTCACTGTAGATAAAATGGCAGTGCATTAAACTGAGCACTAGTGTGTAATAGACTAAACTGGTTTTATCTGAAAAAAGTAATGTGGTTTTCATATCACCATACAGCCAATATGCATTTTTGTATACTATGAAGGTTAAATGCAAAATGTCTAAAGAATTTGAAATACTGTCAAACTTTGCAGGTTTGATTAATTGTATGAATTCCCTGTGGGGCATGTGTGTGTAGCAAATTTTTGGGAATGCATTAACAAAAGTGTGAAAACCGAACCATATGAAATATTAACTGAATTAGCAAAAACTAATTATCCAAAAGCTATTGGCTTAACACTACACTGATTGATTGAAAGAAATAATTTTAGAAACATTTATCGTACATCAAAGAAATAATTTTAGAAACACTTAACGTACATCAAAGCTTGATGAAACAATCTTGTCTCTTTTGCAGCTAGTGCTTTTGAAGGTTTTAGAATTGTAAAAATTAAAAATTGGAATAGACATGGAGTTCATCAGGCCTCAGCTCATCAGGAACCAAAGGATTCCAGTTTACCCACAGTTTGAAAAACTGTGGTGCCATCTGGTGTCTGATGAAATAAATTGTTTCAGAAACTAATTTATAAACTATTAGCCCAGTCAATCAGGGTGCTGCGGCACACTAGGGTGCCGCAACAACATTCTTGGGGTGCCGTGTAATTTCAGTTTAAGTTACTTAAAGTTATTATTTTTTTTAATTTATACATTTATTTCATTATAAAAAGGTGTACGGCATCCATTGTACCATATCTTTTTAATTTTGGTGATCTATAATTGATCTTTATTTAGTACCTCTATATAAAGAATAAAATTATTATATAAGTATATATTAAAAGGTTGAAAACCACTGTGTTAGGTATTTCTTTTAGCCTAGGGGTGCCATGAAAAAATTATTGGGAGACTAAGGGTGCTGTGAACCGAGAAAGTTTGGGAACCTCTGTATTAGCCATTTATAATATCCATCACTGTGGTAGGAAATTCTCAATGATATAAGTAAAATTAACAAGACATGCAACCAATAAGAATAACTTAGATATTGTTCAAGTACTAATGAAAAAAATTGTAACAAAAGAAACAAATTTAGTGGTATACAATTATAAAAATTCAAAAACATAATTAGAATTAAATATGGAGTTTCCTCACACTCCTGTCAGAAAAAAAAAAAAAAATCTGAAGAAATTATAAGCATTAAAAAATTATGAATAAAATTTTCTTCTTTCTTGGATTTCTCTGTTGTATCAACAGTTATCCTCGAAATAACTTTTTTCTTTTTTTTTTTTTTTATATATTTTAATTTTGTTCCTCCACTCTTTTCTGTCCTCCCAGTCCCCATTCTTCAATTTCCTCTTTTCCATAGCCGCCCTCACTCCCTCCATCCATGTACTTCTATGTCTTCCTCTCCTTTTTCTTCTGGGGGGGGGGTATCCAAACCCCAGGGGCTCAAATCTGGTGAGTATGGGCTTGGCACACCCAGAGTCCTGAGCTGGATATCATCATTCTTCTCTTTCTTGGCGATACCCTTCTACTTTTGACTCTCTCTCTCAGGGTAACTCGAGAATTTGTTTTGTTGACTGGTGTAGTATAAGCCTCAGGCTTCTTTGCACCATATAGCTAATAATAATAATAATAATAATAATAATGCTTTTTTAGGTAACCTCTCTTCCCCCATTCTCCTAGCATGTCCATACCATTCTAATCTTTTCTATTCTGTCTCTGATGTTTTTTGAGTGTCTATTGCTTTTCTTATATCTTCATTCCTGACTCTTTCCAATTTATATCTTCAGGCTGATCTTCTCTAAAAATCCATCTCGACAGCTTGTAATTTCTTCTTTTGCCTTTCCTTTATAGTCCAAATCTCAGATCCATATAATAGGATACTCTGGAAAATTGCATTATATATTAATCGGTTGGTTTTTGGAAAAATATTATTGCTCCATAATACTGCGTTCAACATTCCCAAGACCTTTCTTCCCTCATTAATTCTTGCAATCTCATCTTCAGATGAGCCATCCATTTGCACAATAGCTCCTAGATATTTAAACTGCTTCACATTCTTATCTGTATTCCATTAATATTCAAAATGTCCCCTGTTGAATTCATATATTCCATCTTATTGAAGTTTATTGTCAAATCCCATATTTTATATTGTTCCAGTAGCTTTCTACACATATAGTCAGCATCCTTATAATAAAAATTATCCTCCACGATCAATACCTGGTCATCTGCAAACAAAAGATTGTTTTGTTTGCAGATAACCAACATTCAGACAAAAGTTTGAATGTTTTGATTCACATTTAATCCCATTGGTCTGCATCTTTGGGACCAAGCCTCCAGAGTTGCTTCCAGGTACAACTTGAATAAGGTGGGGGATAAGCAGCACCCTGTAGCAAACCTTTTGATGTTTTGAATTTCCTTTATATTTCTAACCCAACTTTAATGCAGCAGTGTTATTTGTACATTTTTCTAATTATGTCAAACAATGTTTTTCGTATTGACATTTTTTCGATGGCATTCCACAGAATTTTTCTTGAGACACTGTCATAAGCCTTTTCCAAGTCAATAAACCCTAATCCTATATACTGTCCAGTAGCTTGACATTTTTACAGAATCTGCTTGACCATAAACAAATGGTCAATACAAGAACTTCCAGCTGTAAATCCACACTGCTCCTCCAAAATCCTTATTTCTTTCTCTAGTTTAGTTTTCAGTATCCCACTAAGAAGCTTTACAATTGGGTTTAAAACACAGATTCCTTTGTAATTTGAGCAATTTCCTCTATCTCCTTTCTTAAACACAGAAGTGATGTAGCCAGTGTCTTTTCTGATGGTATTTCTCCCCCTTGCAAAATTTTGTTAAATAGTCTAGTGAGCAATGAGATGATCTTCTCTTCTCCGTTTTTTTAGTAACTCCATGTTCTCATGAAGTTTTTGAAAGGAAAAAAAAAACATTTTTTTCCTTTTTTGTTTTTACTTCTTTTTGTACATCCTCAAAGCTAATTCTTACTTCTCCTGTCCAGGCAGTTTCAACTTCATTATCTCTAAATTCTTCTGTTTTCACTCGATAGTTCTTCATAATATAAATGCCATTCTTCTAATTTTATTACACCTAGATTAGCCTTTTGTTTATGCAATTGTTGCAAGCTCTTCAGCACCTTCCACACTGCAGCAGATCTCTCACATCCTGCAGCACAGGTTCTATCCCATACCACATTTTTTGCTTTGTCAATTTTAGTCCTTTGAATAAAATTTCCAAATTCCAAAATCTGTTTCTCCTCCCTCCACACACGCAAGATTGCTGAACAACCACCCTCATGTGACCTTTAACAAACAAACAAACAAAACCAGTTGTTGTCCTCCTGCAATAGTGGGAAGAAGCAGTGCCAAAAACAGTAGTTTTTGCCACTGCTTAGGCACCTAATGTTACCTATATTTGGAGATTCAGCACATGCAAAACCGAATTTATTTGCAAAGATTAAAATCAAGAAGTGCTGTACTGTTGTATAAAAATCAGACATCAAAATCTCAAACACAAAATGTATTAGAACTTATGGTATTTATTACTGTGCATGGGTTGAAAAGACAAAATATTGTTGACTTGAATTTCTGTGCATATCAATTTTTGGGAAATACATGTGAAGGAAGGTTGTTCCAGAAAACAGAAACATAAGGAGAAAATCAGGAAATGGAAAAATTGGCTCTGAGAGTTTGAAGTGGGACAATGAATGGATTCAGATCGCTTCTAGTGCTCATTCAGACTGATTTGAAAGCAAGTGGAGAAATTACAATGCCAACTCAGAAGGACAGTGCTTATGGAAGCATCTATGGAAAAGACGAGTAACAGAAATTGAACATCTATGAGATAGAATAGAGAGAAAGTTATGTCAAGAGACAGGTCATTAATTAACCTGACTGCTTTCTTTTGAACAGAGTTTAGAAGCTTGACAAAGCTTTTGGGGGTACCGCCCCAGATGGTGAATAACATTCCATGGTTGGATGGTTTGCATTTAGTTTAATAGCATATCAATGATCTTTTTAGACAAGTTATTAGCTGTAATAATGATAAATGGCTGGAAGTCAAGAGAAGAATAAATTTTGGATGGATAGCATTCAGGAAATATAGTCACATACTGAAGAGCAATATCCCAGTTTGTCTGAAACGTAAAATAATGAATCAATGTATACTCCCCACCATGACTTATGGAAGTGAAACTTGGGCACTCACCAAAAGAATGGAAGAGAAGCTGAGAACTACACAGCGAAGAATGGAACGAATTATATTGGGAATCAGACTGTTAGATAAGAATAGAAACACATGGATTAGGCAGCAAACTCAAGTAAAGGACATTCTTATCAAAACTAAAGAACTAAAATGGTCTTGGGCAGGACACATAGCTCGAAGACATGATGACAGATGGACTAAGAAAATAACAGAATGGTACCCAAGAGGAGCTAGAAGAAAACCTGGAAAACAAAGGCGGAGATGGATAGATGAAATTCATGAGTTTTTGGGTAGTAAATGGATGGCCAGTGCTCAAAACAGAAAGAACTGGAAAGTTGCTGGAGAGGCCTTCATCCTGCAGTGGATTGAAAATGGCTGATGACGATGATGATCTTTTTAGACTAAATCAATGATTGATTTAGTCTAATCAAATCAAATCAAAAATTGATTAATTACAATTTAAAGTTAGAAATCATAAAATTGAAACTGTAATACTGAGTCCAATTTTAACAAAATTTAAAAATTTTAGCGCAAATATAACAAAAAAAAAGTCTAGATCAAAGGCTATGATATGTAAATAAATCTTGATTTTCCAGAACATACAAGGGTTTTACATTGAGAGAAGTAAAACCCTTATGTGTTCTGGAAAACCCTGAGGTTCCCCAAAGGCCTCTCAGAGATCTCACAAATGCCTGATTTGATTTCACAAATGCCTTGATTGGCTTTATGTTTAATTTGAACCCAAATATTGAAATGTTTTTTAATATTACTAAAAAATATTGTAATATATATTTTGTAAATATATTACAAATCAGAAATATTTTTAAATATATTGAAGCAACACAAAAAAAAAAAAAAAAATTCTGGTTTTTCAAAACAGTTCTGCAGTTAAAAAAAAATAATAATAAAGGATACTTGTACAATCAAATGTGAGCTTTAGAGCTTTTGAGGCTCTGTCAATGATATACAGAAATCCTGCCAACAGTGTCAAAAAAGGTGATTATTCCATTCTGTAATGAAGTGGTCATAAAATGGAATAATCATTTGAATTATTTTGCATACAAGTTTGAAAACCTGATTTTAGGAAGGTAATAAATCTGTTGGAAAGGGGGAAAGAAAAGCAATGAGATCAGCTGGGAGGCACAACAGGGTATTTTGTGTCCCCTCCCAAGCTTACCAAGGAATGCTAGGGTTCTGTAAATTGCAGCATTTGGAATATTGGCATTTACATTTACATTAATAGTGAGCTAAATGAAGTGTGTTAGGCTTTAAAAGGATTGACTAAATTAAATGCTAATGGCCTCTTTCCAATTTTCTCTGATGACATACACACCCACACCAGGGAGGGGATAAAAATTTAAATTCAAAATGAATTATTACAGAATAGATGTGTGCAAATTTGCCTACAGCTGGAGATGAATAATTGTTGGAATAAATTTCCACCAACTGCTGTAAAGTGGGTAGTTTGAATAAATTTGAAGGAGTGGATAATTAATTAGAAGAGATGGGAAAATTAAGTGGGTAAATTTTTTTTTTTGACTGATGTTGTATAAGCTTTGCTTCCTTAGATTATTTTACCATTACTAATATTAAGTACGGCAAGCCTGAGTACCCTTAAATTGAACATCTCTATACAGTTGGCATTAGCATTAGTAAAGGCACATGATGCAAGAAAGCAAGCTTATATAGCATCAGCCAAATAAAAAAAAAAAAAAAAAAAAAAAAACCTAATTTCACCCATTCACTCGCTCCAAATATTTGTATACTTCTGCCTTGAAACTATTTAGCCTATCAACTTCTACAACAACAGATGAAAGTTTGTTCCAGCAATCAACCACATGCTGACTAAAGACAAAATTCCACATCTATCCTACAACTATATTTTCTCAATTTGGATTTATGACCTCTCAGGCAATTATTCTGAGCAAGAGAAAGAATCCCATCAGCATTGAGCATGCTCAAACCATTCAAGGCTTTATACATCTCAATCAGATCACCTCGCAGGTGCCTAGTCTGCAGACACTGTAATTTGCAAAATTTAAGCCTTTCTTCGTAAGAGCAACACTTTGTTCCATTCATTAATCTTGTTGCCCTTTTCTGCACTCTCTCCAGCAGCTCTACATCCTTCCTAAAATGAGGCCTCCAGACCTGTATAAAGTACTCAAGGTGTGGCCTGACCATTGCCTTGTACAAGGGGATGGTCACCTCCTTATCCCTGCTAGAAAAATTTCTGTATATCATTGAAAAGACACCATGAGCTACTCTTACAGACCGTCTGCACTGATTAGAAAACATATCTGCCGGCACAATTACCCCCAAGTCCTTTTCATTCTTTATCACAATCAGTGTAGTACCACACAGTTGATACGTTAATCTGGGGTTACTGCTTCCCATAAGGGCACAAAAGGTGATATAGTTGTATACGTTGGCACTAATAATATCAAGAGTAGGAGACCGGCAGAATTACTTAACAAGTACAGGTCACTGTTGAAAAAAAGCCATGAATTAGGGTTGAATTTGAAAGTGTCTGCAATTCTGCCCAGACACAATAGGAGGGAGTATATGATTAGAGCCTTGTCGATCAATTCGGCCCTGGAAAGACTGTGCAAGGCTCAAGGGGTAGAATTTTTTTCAGCCCGGACTGTACTTGTTAACAAGAGAGACTGCTTCTACAGGGATGGGATACACTTAAATAGAAAGGGTGCAAGAATATTTGCTGATGCTATCGAGGCAGTGTTAGGTGGGTTGGAAAACTGCTAGCTTGGGGGGATACAAAGACTAATAGATTAACAGTAGCCACTGGCAGAGGTGAAAGTGATTCTTGCACTGCTTCTATTGGAATGAGCACAAGCCTGAAAATCAAGATGCAGGATATTTCAGAGACTGCTGGGAGTCATTGCGGTACAAGTAAACACATGGGTGTTGTTAGGGTAGATAAGAATAGAAACAGGTGCATGTATACTTGCGTGTACACCAATGCTAGGAGTTTGGTAAATAAATTTGATGAATTTGAGGTATTGCTCAAAGCATCAAAGGCGGATATTGTTGGGATATCAGAGACGTGGTGTCACACAGATATAAGGAATGCAGAACTGGAATTTGGGGAGTACAATGTCTACAAAAAGGATAGACAGAATAGGAAGGGAGGAGAGGTTATGCTATTAGTTAAGAAACACATAAAATCCAAGGAAGTGAAGCCAGTCGACATCGCTGGACAGTGCAGTGTCAAGTCAATTTGGTGTGACATAAGCATTGGGAGATCAAAATTGAGAGTAGGAGTGTGCTATAGGCCTAATGACTCTGATGAGTATAAAAAGAAACTGTACAGGGAAATAGAGTGGCATTTTAATTTCCCAGGTATTGACTGGAATTTGTGGGTTTGTCACTCAAGACACTAGGAAGGCTTTTGTGGATTTATTGGATGATTGTTTTCTACATCAGCATGTACGGGAGGCAACTAGAGGGAGTAATACTCTTGATTTGATTATCAGTAGAGATTCTTCATACATTAAGAATCTGCAGATAAAGGAACCACTAGGTGGCAGTGATCACAGTGTGCTGAAGTGGGATTTACTCAAAGACGTAACTGCCATCAGGGGTAAAGGGAAGGGTTATTGCTTTCATAAAGGCGACTACGATGGTCTGAGACAGTATTTAAAAATTCTGTACAGTGGGACCAACTGAAGATGTTACCAACAGCAAATTCAAAATGGGAAGCATTCAAAGAATTTATCTTGGAAGCTACTAGACTTTACATACCAACTAAGAAATATTGTTCAAGGTTTAGGCCTAAGTGGATGTCAGATGAACTAATGAGATATACGACAGAGAAGAAAAATGCATGGGATACATATAAATTAACACATGACACAGAAGCCTATGATAGCTACAAGTTGATCTGTAACAAAGATGCAAAGGAGGTTAGGCAGGCAAAGGCAGATTACGAGAAAGCTTTGGCAAGGGATGCAAAGAAAAACAGCAAAGAGTTCTTTACTTATGTAAACTCTAGAAGGAAGGGGATGAATCAGATTGGTCCACTTGATACTGACGAGTCAACTGTTGATGATCCTGCTCAGGTAGCTAACAAACTAAATGAATATTTTGCATCGACATTCAACACATGAGGAGTTATTTAGCGAGTGGAATGCCAGAGGTGTACTCAACTCTGACAGTAAGCTAGAGAATCTTGTAATAACTGAGAGTAAAGTGGAGAAGAAATTGTTGAAGATAAACACAAGAAAGGCACCTGGGGTAGTAGTAGTGGCATGTGATGCAAGAAAGCAAGTGTATGAGCTTATCCAGCATCAGCCAAAAAAAAAAAAAAAAAAAAAAAAAAAAAAAAAACTAAACCATTCCCTCCAAATGCCTGTCCAGTTCCTCCTTAAATTTATTCAACCTATCAACTTCCACAACGACATTGTGGAAGTTGATTGTGGTTGTAGATCCCATCCACAACGGGTGGATGGGATCTATCCAATTATATTAAAGGAGGCAGCAAAGGAAGTAAGCAAACCCTTAGCCATAATTATGAGAGCTTCCTTGGACTCAGGGGAGGTACCCACAGACTAGAGATGTGCAAATGTGACCCCAATTCACAAAGGAGGATCAAAGGCTGACACAAGTAATTATAGACCTGTGAGTTTAACTTCTGTTCCAGGAAAATTAATGGAGGCACTGGTTAAAGAAGCACTGCAGGATTATCTAGACAAGACTTCACTTATAGCTCGGACACAGCATGATTTTGTTAAGGGGAAGTCTTGCGTGACCAATTTGATTGGATACTATGATGAAGTCACAAAAGAACTGGATGCAGGGAATAACTTTGATATTATATACTTGGATCTTAGAAAGGCTTTCGATACTGTTGCACATGGAAGACTGCTGCACAAATTGGAGCAGTGTGGCATCGGAGGCAAATTGCTGCTATGGATAAAGGGGTGGTTGAGGGGGAGAAGACAGAGAGTGGAAATTAATGGACACTCTTTATTGTGGACTAATGTTATTAGTGGAGACCCTCAGGGTTCAGTGTTGGGTCCATTATTGTTTTCTGTATTTATAAATGATATTGATGATGGTATATCAAGCTTAATATCCAAGTTTTCAGAAGATACAAAGGTTGGCAGGGTTGTCAAGGACACTACTGACACTATGCTGCTGCAACAGGATCTGGAAAGGTTGAGCAGATGGGCTGAGAGGTGGCAAATGAAGTTTAACATTGACAAATGTAAAGTACTACATATGGGGAACAGCAACCCCAGAGCAACGTATCAACTCTGTGGTACTACACTGACAGTGGTAGAGAATGAAAGGGACCTGGGGGTGGTTGTGCAGGCAGATATGAAGTTCTCTGAGCAGTGCAGATGGGCAGCAAGAGTAGCTCATGGTGTACTGTCAATGATATATAGGAATTTTTCTAGCAGGGATAAGGAGGTGATTATTCCATTGTATAAGGCAATGGTCAGGCCACACCTAGAGTACTGTATACAGGCCTGGAGACCTCATTTCAAGAAGGATGTACAGCTGCCGGAAAGAGTACAGAGAAGGGCAACAAGATTAGTGAATGGAACAAAGGGATACTCTTACGAAGAAAGGCTTAAGTTTTGCAAATTACGGTGTCAGGCACCAGCAAGGTGATCTGATAGAGGTGTATAAAGCCTTGAATGGTTTGAGCATGCTCAATGCTGGTGGGATTCTTCCTCTTGCTCAGAATAATCACCTGAGAGGGCATAAATTCAAATTGAGTAAAGACAGATGTAGGATAGATGTGCAAAAATTTTCCTTTAGCCAGCGGGTAGTTGGTTGGTGGAACAGACTTCCATCCCTTGTCGTGGAAGTTGATAGCCTAAATAAATTTAAGGCTCAGCTGGACAGGTATTTCAAATGAACGGAGGGGTGAAGTGGAAGTGGGTTTTTTTTTTTTTTTTTTTTTGGCTGATACTGCATAAGCTTGCTTTCTTGCATCATATGCCTCTACTAATGCTAATGCTAATGCAGTATTTTACATTTGTCAATGTTAAACTTCAGTTGGCACATCTCAGCACATATGCTTAACTTTTCTAGAACCTATTGCAGCAGGATACTGTCATTAGTATCATTAACAACCCTGCCAACCTTTATATCGTCTGCAAACTTGGACATTAAGCTTGATATACCATCTTCAATATCATTAATAAATACAGAAAACAACAGTGGATCCAACACTGAATTTTGAGGGGCTCTACTAATAACATTAGTCCATGATGAAGAGTGCCCATTGATTACTACTCTCTGTCTTCTTCCACTCAACCATCCCTTTATCTACAGCAGCAATTTGCCTCCAATGCCACACTACTCCAATTTGTGCAGCAGTCTTCCATGTGCAATACTATCAAAAGCCTTTCTAAGATCCAAATATATGATATGAAAGTTATTCCCTGCATCCAGTTCCTTTGTGACCATATCATAGTATCCAATCAAATTTGCCAGACAAGATTTCCCCTTAACAAAAGCATGCTGTGTTCGAGCTATAACTGAAGTCTTGTCTAGATGATCCTGCAGTGCTTCTTTAACCAGTGCCTCCATTAATTTCCTGGAACAGAAGTTGAACTACCAGGTCTGTAATTACTTGTGTTGTCCTTTGATCCGCCTTTGTGAATTGGGGTCTCATTTGCATATCTCCAGTGCATGGGTACCTGCCCTGAATCCAAGGAAGCTCTCATAATTATGGCTAAGGTTTTGCTTACTTCCTTTACTGCCTCCTTTAATAAGACTGGATAGATCCCATCCACTCCAAGTGTCTTTCTTATGTTTATGTTCAAAAATTTCTCCTCCACTTTGCTCTGAGTTATTACAAAATCATCTAGCTCACTGACAAAATTTAATTTACCTCTGGCATTTGAATAACTTTTTGAATAATGTTTTGAATAACTCCTCATGTGTGAATGTAGATGCAAAATACTCATTTAGCTTTTTAGCTACCTGAGCAGGATTGTCAACAGCTGAACCATCAATATCCATTGGACCAATCTCATTCTTCCCAGGTCTATAATTATTTGTTTCACCCTTTGAACCCCCTTTGTGAATTGCAGATCCATTTGCACATCTCCAGTCCATGGGGACCTCCCCTGACTGTAAGGATGCTCTCATAATTATGGCTAAGGGGTTGTTTACTTCCCTTACTGCCTCCTTCATTATAACTGGATAGATACCATCTGCCCCAGGTGCCTTTTTTATGTTTAACTTCAACAATTTGTTCTCCACTTTGCTCTCAGTTATTACAAAATCACTTAGCTCCCAGTTAGAGTTTGATAAACTTCGGGCATTCCCCTCCTTGAATAACTCCTCATGCCCCGCGATTAATATTAAATGGACCAATCTGATTCATCCCATTCCTTCTGAAGTTTACATAAGTAAAGAACTCTTTGCTGTTTTTCTTTGGGTCCTTTATCAAAAATCTCTCGTAATCTGGCATTGTCTGCCTAACCTCCTTTGTGACTTATTACCGACTAGCTTATATCTGCCATATCTGTTTAGGCCTGAACCGTGTACATTATTTCTTAGTTGGTATGAAAAGCCTAGTAGCCTCCAAGATTAAGTCCCTGAAGGCTTCCCATTTAGAATTCACCATTGGTAACATGATCAGTTGATCCCACGGTATAGAATTTAAAAACTGTCTGAGACCAGTGTAGTCACCTTTACGAAAACAAAAACCATTCCCTTTACTCTTGATTGTAGTTACATCTTTAGTAAATCCCACATCAGTACACTGTGATCACTGTCACCTAGTGATTTCTTTATCTGCAAATTCTCAATCCATGAATAATCACTGCTGATAATCAGATCAAGGGTATTACTCCTTCTGGTTGCCCCTCATACATATTGCTGTAGAAAAGAATCCTCCAATAAATCTACAAAAGTCTTGCTAGTATGCGCGAGACCAACCCACAAGTTCCAGTCAATATCTGGAAAGTTAAAATAGTAGTAGTAGTAGTAGTAGTAGTGGCATGTGATGCAAGAAAGCAAATGTATGAGCTTATGCAGCATCAGCCAAAAAAAAAAAAAAAATCACACCATTCCCTCCAAATGCTTGTCCAGTTCCTCCTTAAATTTATTCAAGCTATCAACTTCCACAACGACAGATGGAAGTTTGTTCCAGCAATTAACCACCCGCTGGCTAAAGACAAATTTCCGCACATCTATTCTACATCTGTCTTTTCTTAATTTGAATTTATGCCCCCTTAGGTTCGTAATCTGAACAAGTGGAAGGATCCCATCAGAATTCAGCGTGCTCAATCCATTCAAGGCCTTATATACCTCAATCAGATCACCGCGCAGGTGCCTAGTCTCCAGCCACTGCAATTTGCAGAACTTAAGCCTCTCTTGGTAAGAGGATCCCTTCATTCCCCTCACCAATCTTGTTGCCCTTCTCTGTACCCGCTCAAGTAAATCTACATCCTTCCTAAAATGAGGTCTCCAGACCTGTACGCAGTACTCAAGGCGTGGCCTGACCATTGCCTTATACAGAGGGATAATCACCTCCTTTTCCCTGCTAGCAAAATTCCTATATATCATTGACAAAACCCCATGACCTGCCCTGGCAGCCTGTCTGCATTGCTCAGAGAACTTCATATCTGACTGCACAATTACTCCCAGGTCTTTTTCATTTTCTACCACCTTAAGTGTAGTACCACACAGTTGGTACATTTCTCTGGGGTTATTTCTACCCATATGCAGTACTTTGCATTTGTCAAGGTTAAACTTCAGTTGCCACTTCTTAGCCCATCTGCCCAAATTATCTAGATCCTGTTGCAGTAACCCTGCCAACCTTTGTATCATCAGCAAACTTCGACATTAAGCCTGATATACCTTCATCAATATCATTGATAAATATACAAAACAACAGTGGACCTAACACCGAACCCTGTGGGACTCCACTAATAACATTAGTCCAAGAAGAGCAGCACCCATTGATTACCACCCTCTGTCTTCTCGCACTTAACCATCCTTTTATCCATTGTAGCAACTTACCCTTAATACCATTCTGCTCCAATTTGTACAATAGTCTTCCATGCGCAACAGTGTCAAAAGCTTTCCTGAAATCCAAATATTTGATATCAAAATTGTTTTTTGCATCCAGTTCCTTTGTAACCACATCATAATATCCTATCAAATTTGTCAGACAAGACTTTCCCTTAACAAACCCATGCTGTGTCTGAATTATTGCTGCAGTCTTGTCTAGATGATCCTGCAATGCATCTTTAACCAGCGACTCCATTATTTTACCCGGAACAGAAGTTAAACTAACTGGTCTGTAATTATTCGTGTCACCCTTCGATCCCCCTTTGTGAATTGGGGATACATTTGCACATCTCCAGTCCATGGGAACCTCCCCTGAGTCCAAGGATGCTCTCATAATTATGGCTAAGGGTTTGCTTAGTTGCCTTGCCGCCTCCTTTAATATAACTGGATAGATCCCATCCACCCCAGGTGCTTTTCTTACGTTTAACTTCAACAATTTCTCTTCCACTTTGCTCTCAGTTATTACAAGATCATTAAGCACCCTGCTACAATTTGATAACCTTCTGCCATTTTCAAACCTTAATAATTCCTCACGTGTGAATGTAGATGCAAAATACTCATTCAGTTTGTTTGCTATCTGAGCAGGATCATCAACAGTCGAACCATCGATGTCAAGTGGACCAATCAGATTCATCCCCTTCCTTTTAGAGTTTATATAAGTAAAGAAATCCTTGCTGTTTTTCTTAGCATCTTTTGCCAAGGATTTCTCGTAATCTGCCTTCGCCTGCCGAACCTCCTTTGTGACCTGATTACAGATTAACTTATATCTGCCATAGGCTTCTGAGTCGCTTGATAATTTATATGCATCCCATGCATTTTTCTTCTCTGTTACGAGTCTCATTAGTTCATTTGACAACCATTTAGGCCTAAACCTTGAACAATAAATCCCCCATTACAAGACATTCTGATTTACTGGCCCATTCTATTTCTCTGCACAACTGTTCATTATACTCATCAGAGTCATTAGACCTATAATATACTTCTACTCTTATTTTCTCTTTCCCACTGTTTATGTCACACCAAACAGACGCAACATTGCACTGTCCACCCGTGTCAAGTGGATGCACTTCTTTAGATTTTATGTGTTTCTTAACTAATAGCATAACTCCTCCTCCCTTTCTGTCCTGTCTATCCTTTCTATACACATTGTACTCCCCGAATTCCAATTCTGCACTGCTTATATCTGTGTGACATCACACGTTTCATATCCCAACAATATCTGCCTTTAATGTCTTGATCAGTACTTCAAATTCATCAATTTTAGGCACCTCCGTAGCCAGGTGGGCAGGAGCAGCAGTGCGTAGCATACACTTCTTGATTAGACCGGGGTTCGAGCCCATGCCCACCTAATATGGAGGATGTGGAAAGGTCAGGGAATGAGCACCGCATAACCCCAGAGCAATATGGCCTTAGTTGCTAATGCTCCTAAAAACCAAATAACAACAACAACAACTTGTTCTTACTCTTAGTTACACTAACACAGCCCATGTATTTACTTGTTTCATGATGACTGCCAGCAGCTCTTGAAGTTCCCAGCAACTTGCTCTCTAGGCTGCTGCTCATTACAATAGAAGCAGTGCAAGAATCACTTTTGCCTCTGCCTGTGGCTACCGATAATCTTTTAGTCTGTGAATCCCCCTCCCCCATCTAGCAGTTTTCCAACCCACCTAACACTGACTCGGTAACATAAGCAAATATTCTTGCACCTTTCTATTTAAGTGTATCCCATCCATGTAAAAGCAGTCTCTCCTGTTGTCTTTGTGGTCTGTGTGCAGTCACAGACCACACAGACCATTCCAGACCCAAATTGTTTGAGAAGGCTCTCACCATATACTCTCTCCTATCGTGTTTGGGCAGAATTGCAGACACTTTCAAATTTAACCCTAACTCGCAAGTTTTTTCCAGCATTGACCCGTACTTGTTAAGTAAATCTCCAGATCTCTTACTATTAAGGTCATTAGTGCCAACATGTACAACAATATAACCTTATGTGCTCCAAAAAAAAAGATATCTGCCCTACAACATCATCAACATTTGCCCCTGGCAGAAATACCCTGGTCCTTTTCCACATATCTTTTTTGCATAATATATTCCCCATCTACCTGACAATAATTTAACTATGTTAATTAATTTTTATATAAAATTAATTACTTTATAAAACTTAATATATTTTATATTAAAATATTAATATAATATCTCGTCAAAATTGTGTGGTTCCCAAAATCAACACTGCATAAAGGCTCACTGGCACCCTTGCCCTGCTGGTGGGCTACTACTTTTATATACCTGTCATTGAGAATAAATATTAATATAAAAGTGACATTTCACTTCATCATATATTTCCTATAAATCTCTTTAACTTGCATTGCTATAGCAAAAAAATAATATTTGTCTAGGTTTTCTCTTTAAACAATTAACCTCATGTGCTTATAGTCCAGTGCAAAGATGTATAAGCTTGTAAAAAAGAAGTAGGGGGGTAAAAACTGTCCCAGAACATGCTTATACACATCATAAGTTCACAAATTATACACATCACAATAACTTTTTTACTACATGTGATTCTCATATTGTAATATGACAAATAACTTACAGGAATAAAACAGAAAAGAAATGAATGAAATCCTTGAAATTAATGAATGAATATCTTGTGAAATTGTGAAATTAATGAATGAGAATTCTGTGATGCAGGAAAAAGTCCATCATACCTCATCCTAATACTAATATTTTTTTACATTCGGTGGTATCCCATAAATAAGCACGTGCCAGAGAAAATTTTGAAAGCATACTTTACCTACCCAAAAAGAACAGAGCATGATCCACTTACGAACATTCCAGAATATAATAGAAATCGTGGGGTTGTTAAGTGAATCTGGAAAGAAATCAAGTTTTACTTAAGGCAAATCCTTTACATAACCAGATATCTGGTATAAAAACGTACTAAATCCCTTTGAAGATTTTTTATTAATAATTCCCTTGTGAATGACTTCAAACACAGTTGTCTCATAAGTCCAACAAATTATGTAACTTCCATTTTTGCTGAGATCAAAGTTATTACCTTGTTTAATATATCTGGTATTAACTGACATTCAATAAATCTAATAACTGCCCAAATATTCTAGAACTTAGAAAATGGCAGACAAGTTAACCACACATCTTCCATGGTTAAAATTAGATATATATACCTCACATGTTTCTCTGACTGTAGGTTTGTACTTTAACCTCCTTCAATGTTTATACTGCATATTTTAATATTTTATAGCACCCTAAATATTTTGCAGTGTTCTAAATTGTTGATAAAGGTATTGATACAGGTAGTATTGATTTAGTTGTTTTACACATGTTATTGTTTCCTAGTTACTTTTCAGTTTTTTATTTAAATTACTAATATAAGGAATGAAGAGTCCCCCCTCCCTCCCCGTATGCTGTGAAGGACATTCAGAAAGTTGACCTGATTGTAAATATGCTGGATATACAAAAAATTGCTATTGTTTGAGGTTTAGACTTAAATGGACATCAGGTGAACTAATAGCAGTGAAGAAAAATGGATGGGATAATTATAAATTATCAGGGTAACAGAAAACCTATAGTAAAAAAACTACAAAACTTCAAACTAGTCTGCAATCAAGTCCTAAGAGAATTAGGCAAGCTAAGGTGAGCTTCTCACAATCTGCTAAGGCAGTTTGTGAGAAATCTTTGACTAAGAATGTAAAGAAAAGTAGCAAAGAATTCTTTGCTGGGCACTGCAAGAAGACCTGATTGAAGTGTTTAAGGCTTTAAATGGACTGTGTAAAGTAAATGCTGAGGGTACTCTTACTCTTTCACAGAAAACACACACAAAAGGATGTAAATTTAAATTGAAAAAGGATGGTTGTAAGATAGCTATGTGAAGACAGACAACTTATTTTTTTTGGCTGATGCTACATAAGCTTGCTTCCTTGCATCATTTGTCACTACTAATACTAACTACAGTTTTATCATAAATGTCTGTATCTTATTGGTGCAGGTGCAGCTCAATACACTGAAGTACAAAAGAACAGAAAAAGATATAAAAGTAGCCAAACCAAAGGAAAACATGGATGTCAAGAAACCAAAGCAGGCCATCAACAAATTTTTGATAAAGGAAGGAGCATCTATGATCAATTTTTTGGACAAAAAAAGTTAATCATTAATTGCACAAAAACTGTTCCTTCTGAATACCAGATAAAATTTTTTTTTTAGCATTAGTAGAGGCATATGATGCAAGAAAGCAAGCTTATGCAGCATCAGCCAAAAAAAAAAAAAAAAAAAAAAACCCACTTCCACTTCACCCCTCTGTTCGTTCAAAATACCTGTCCAGCTGAGCCTTAAACTTATTTAGGCTATCAACCTCCACCACAAGGGATGGAAGTCTGTTCCACCAACCAACCACCCGCTGGCTAAAGGCAAATTTCCGCACGTCTATCCTACGTCTGTCTTTCCTCAATTTGAATTTATGCCCTCTTAGGTGATTTTTCTGAGCTAGAGGAAGAATCCCATCAGCATTGAGCATGCTTAAACCATTCAAGGCTTTATACACCTCTATCAGATCACCTCGCTGGTGCCTAGTCTCCAGACACTGTAATTTGCAAAACTTAAGCCTTTCTTCGTAAGAGCACCCCTTTGTTCCATTCACTAATCTTGTTGCCCTTCTCTGTACTCGTTCCAGCAGCTCTACATCCTTCTTGAAATGAGGCCTCCAGACCTGTATACAGTACTCTAGGTGTGGCCTGACCATTGCCTTATACAATGGAATAATCACCTCCTTATCCCTGCTGGAAAAATTCCTGTATATCATTGACAATACTCCATGAGCTACTCTTGCAGCCCGTCTGCACTGCTCAGAGAACTTCATATCTGCCTGCACAACTACCCCCAAGCCCCTTTCATTCTCTACCACTGTCAGTGTAGTACCACAGAGTTGATACGTTGCTCTGGGGTTGCTGTTTCCCATGTATAGTACTTTACATTTGTCAATGTTAAACTTCATTTGCCACCTCTCAGCCCATCTGCTCAACCTTTCCAGATCCTGTTGCAGCAGCATAGTGTCAGTAGTGTCCTTGACAACCCTGCCAACCTTTGTATCGTCTGCAAACTTGGACATTAAGCTTGATATACCATCATCAATATCATTTATAAATACAGAAAACAATAATGGACCCAACACTGAGCCCTGAGGGACTCCACTAATAACATTAGTCCACGATGAGCAGTGTCCATTGATTACCACTCTCTGTCTTCTCCCCCTCAACCACCCCTTTATCCATAGCAGCAATATGCCTCCAATGTCACACTGCTCCAATTTGTGTAGCAGTCTTCCATGTGCAACAGTATCAAAAGCCTTTCTAAGATCCAAGTATATAATATCAAAGTTATTCCCTGCATCCAGTTCTTTTGTGACTGCATCATAGTATCCAATCAAGTTGGTCAGGCAAGACTTCCCCTTAACAAAACCATGCTGTGTCTGAGCTATAACTGAAGTCTTGTCTAAACGATCCTGCAGTGCTTCTTTAACCAGTGCCTCCATTAATTTTCCTGGAACAGAAGTTAAGCTCACAGGTCTATAATTACTTGTGTCAGCCTTTGATCCTCCTTTGTGAATTGGGGTCACATTTGCATATTTCCAGTCTATGGGTACCTCCCCTGAGTCCAAGGAAGCTCTCATAATTATGGCTAAGGGTTTGCTTACTTCCTTTGCTGCCTCCTTTAATATAACTGGATAGATCCCATCCACCCCGGGTGCCTTTCTTGTGTTTATCTTCAACAGTTTCTCCTCCACTTTACTCCCAGTTATTTCAAGATTCTGTAGCTTACAGTTCCTTATTATACTCATCAGAGTCATTAGGCCTATAGCACACTCCTACTCTCAATTTTGATCTCCCAATGCTTATGTCACACCAAACTGACTCAACACTGCACTGTCCAGCGATGTCGACTGGCTTCACTTCCTTGGTTTTTATGTGTTTCTTAACTAATAGCATAACCCCTCCCCCCTTCCTATCCTGTCTATCCTTTCTGTAGACGTTGTACTCCCCAAATTGCAGTTCTGCATCCCTTATTTCTGTGTGACACCATGTCTCTGATATCCCAACAATATCTGCCTTCGATGTTTTGAGCAATACCTCAAATTCATCAAATTTATTTACTAAACTCCTAGCATTGGTGTACATGCAAGTATACCTGCACCTGTTTCTATTCTTAGCTACCCTAACACAACCCATGTGTTTACTTGTACCGCAATGGCTCCCAGCAGTCTCTGAAATACCATGCATCTTGTTTTTCAGGCTTCTGCTCATTCTAATAGAAGCAGTGCAAGAATCTCTTTCACCTCTGCTAGTGGCTACTGTCAATCTATTGGTTTTGTCTCCCCCCAAGCTAGCAGTTTTCCGACCCACCTAACACTGCCTCGATAGCATTAGCAAATATTCTTGCACCCTTTCTATTTAAATGTATCCCATCCCTGTAGAAGCAATCTCTCCTGTTAACAAGTACAGTCCAGGCTGAAAAAAATTCTACCCCTTGAGCCTTGCACAATCTTTCCAGGGCCGAATTGATCGACAAGGCTCTCATCATATACTCCCTCCTATCGTGTCTGGGCAGAATTGCAGACACTTTCAAATTCAACCCTAATTCTCGGCTTTTGTGGCTAAGGGTTTGCTTACTTCCTCTGCTGCCTCCTTTAATATAACTGGATAGATCCCATCCACCCCTCGGCTTTTGTGGCTAAGGGTTTGCTTACTTCCTCTGCTGCCTCCTTTAATATAACTGGATAGATCCCATCCACCCCTGGTGCCTTTCTTGTGTTCATCTTCAACAATTTCTCCTCCACTTTACTCTCAGTTATTACAAGTTTCTCTAGCTTACTGCTAGAGTTGAATACACCTCTGGCATTCCCCTCGCTAAATAACTCCTCATGTGTGAATGTCGATGCAAAATATTCATTTAGTTTGTTAGCTACCTGAGCAGGATCATCAACAGTTGACCCATCGATATCAAGTGGACCAATCTGATTCATCCCCTTCCTTCTAGAGTTTACATAAGTAAAGAACTCTTTGCTGTTTTTCTTTGCATCCCTTGCCAAAGATTTCTCGTAATCTGCCTTCGCCTGCCTAACCTCCTTTGTAACTTGGTTACAGATCAACTTGTATCTATCATAGGCTTCTGTGTCATGTGTTAATTTGTATGTATCCCATGCATGCATGTTTCTTCTCTGCCGTATGCCTCATTAGTTCATCTGACATCCATTTAGGCCTAAACCTTGAACAATATTTCTTAGTTGGTATGTAAAGCCTAGTAGCTTCCAAGATAAGTTCTTTGAATGCTTCCCATTTTGCATTTGCTGTTGGTAACATCATCAGTTGGTCCCACTGAATAGAATTTAAATACTGTCTCAGTCCATCGTAGTCGCCTTTACGAAAGCAATAACCCTTCCCTTTACCCCTAATGGTAGTTACCTCTTTGAGTAAATCCCACTTCAGCACACTGTGATCACTGCCACCTAGTGGTTCATTTATCTGCAGATTCTTAATGCTGATTCTTTTGGCTGAGCAGTTTAAATGGGGATGAGAATCCATTACAAATAATATAAAAAATAATAGGAGATGACCCTGCTCAAGACAATCAATGAATATGACAACTCTATAAATGTATATCATTGACAAACCCCCATGATCTACTTTGGCAGCCTGTCTACACTGCTCAGAAACCTTCATATCTGACTGCACAATTACTCCCAGGTCTTTCATTCTTCACTACACTGAGTGTAATACCACACAATTGGTACATTTCTGAGGGGTTACTTCTACCCATATGCAGTACTTTGCATTTATCAATGTTAAACTTCAGTTGCCACTTCTCAGCCCATCTGCCCAACTTTTCTAGATTCTGTTGCAGTAAAATACTGTCATAACTGTTATTAACAACCCTGCCAACTTTTGTATCATCTACAAACTTGGACATTCAGCCTGATATACCTTCATGAGTATCATTGATAAATATAAAAAACAAGAATGGGCCCAACACCGAACTCTGGGAGATTCCCCTAATAACATTAGTCCATGAAGAGCACTATCCCTTGATTACCACACTGTCTTATCCCACTCATCGATTCTTTTATCCATTGTAGCAACTTGCCCTTAATGCCATAATGCAGAAAACTTCGTATCTGACTGCACAATTACCCCCTGGTCTCTTTCATTCTCTACTACCCTGAGTGTAACACTAACCAATTGGTACATTTCTCTGAAGTTACTGCTACCATATTCAGTACTTTTTTCAGTTGTCATTTCTCGGTCCATCTGCCCAACTCCTTGTACCATATGGCTAATAATAATAATAATAATAATAATAATAACTGTTCCAGATCCTGGTGCAGGCAGCAGCATACTGTCATTACTATTATCTGCAAACTTTGATATACTGTACTGTCATTCTGTTATCTGTAAAATTTGATATTAAGCTTGATATACCTTCATCAATATCATTGATAAATATACAAAACAATAATGGATTCAACACTGACCCCTCAGAGACACCACTAAAAGCATTAGTCCACAAATGGCAGTATCCATTGATTACCACTCTCTGTCTTCTCCCACTCAACCATCCTTTTATCCATTGTAGCAACTTTCCCTTAATGCCATACTGCTCCAATTTGTACAATAGTCTTCCATGTGCAACAGTAAAAAAAGCTTTTCTGAAATCCAAGTATATGATATCAAAATTATTTTTTGCATCCAGTTCCTTTGTGGCCATGTCATAGTATCCAATCAACTTAGTCAGACAGGACTTCCCCTTAATAAACCCATGCTGTGTCTGAATTATTACTGCTGTATTGTCTAGATGATCCAGCAATTCTTCTTTAATCAGTGATTCCATTATTTTCCTTGGAACAGAAGTCAAGCTAACAGGTCTGTAATTACTCGTGTCACCCTTTGATCCCCCTTTGTGATTTGGAGATACATTTGCATATCTCCAGTCCGTGGGAACTTCCCCTGAGTCCAAGGATGCTCTCATAATTGCTTACTTCCTTTTCCACCTTCTTCAATATAACTTTATAGATCCCATCCATCCCAGGTGCCTCTCTTATGTACCTTTCTCCTCCACTTTGATGGCCTTGGTGCATTATAGCCTTAGTTGCTAATGCGCCAATAAAATCCAAACCAAACCAAACCAATCCTCCACTTTGCTCTCAGTTATTACAAAATCATTTAATGATTATTTAACTCCCTGTTTTTTTTTTTTTTTTTGTTTTTTTTTATGTGAACCCCAAACACGAGAGGTATAGAACTTATAGTACTTAGTACCGTGCTTGGGTTGGAGGTTGAGAAGATGAAAGACGATATTTGTTAACATTAGACTTGAACTTCTATAGACTAATTTTCAGGAAATAAGTATGAAGGAAGGTTGTTCCAGAAAACGGCAGTTGAATGAATAAATGAGGAAGATGAAAAGTTGGTTCTGTGAGTTTGAAGTTGGACAGTAAATGGATGTTGACTGGTGGCGGCACATGTTCGGACTGTTTTGAAAGAGAGAGCAGGAATTATAGAAGCCAATTCAGAAGAACAGTGCCCATGGAAGTATCTGTAGAAGAGGCATGCAGCAGAAACAGTAGGTCTATGAGAAAGCGAGTGGAGAGACTCTGTTAGAGATGAATCATTAATTAACCTAACTGCATTCTTCTGAATGGAATCAAGAAGCCTGAGAGAGGTTTTGGGGGCACCACCCCAGATGTGGGAACAATATTCCATGGCAGGGCGGATTTGCGATTTATACACAGTCAGCAGCTGTTTGGAAGAAAAGTAACGCCTAGAGCGAAAGAGAAAACCAAGTTTTTTAGATGCAGAGGAAGCAATATTTGTAATGTGCTTGTGCCAAGAGAGATTAAAAGTCAGGGTAATCCCCAAAAGAGATATATCATTTTGCCTAGAAATCGGAGTGTCACTAAAGATAAGCATAGGAGCAGAAGAATCCTTTTTGCGAGATATAAGACAAGACTGAGTTTTAGAAGGGTTGAAATCAACTAAGTTGTCTTTGCAGCACTGGAGAATTACCTGAAGATTGGCATTTAAGGAATTGGTAGAAGATTTTCGAGAAGTTGAAGCTGATTGAACAGGACAAGGTTTCTCAAAATGAAAAGTTGAATGCAATGTGCTATCATCGGCAAACCTATGGATAGGATTTCCAGTCAATGGAAGAAGGTCATTAATATACAAGAGGAAAAGAGTGGGGGAAAGAACTGAACCTTGGGGGACACCGGCATTAGTGGAGAAGTTAGAAGACAGAGAGCCATCTATCATCACCCTCAAAGAGAAAACTGGATAACCAATTACTAAAAACAGTTGGCAAACCATAAGATGGAAGATTGTTTAGAAGACCTTTATGCCAAACACGATCAAAAGCCTTTGAGATGTCAAGAGCAACTACTTGCTCTTGACATCTGCTGGAACGAGTACAGAGAAGGGCAACAAGATTAGTGAATGGAACAAAGGGTTGCTCTTACGAAGAAAGGCTTAAGTTTTGCAAATTACAGAGCCTGGAGACTAGGCATCGGCGAGGTGATCTGATAGAGGTGTATAAGGCTTTGAATGGCTTGAGCATGCTCAATGCCGATGGGATTCTTCCTCTTGCTCAGAATAATCACCTGAGAGGGCATAAATTCAAATTGAGGAAGGACGGATGTCGGATAGATGTGCGGAAATTTGCCTTTAGCCAGCAGGCAGTTGGTTTGTGGAATAGACTCCCATCGCTTGTTGTTGAAGTTGATAGCCTAAACAAATTTAAGGCTCAGCTGGACAGGTATTTCGAACGAACGGAGGGGTGAAATGGGAGTAGTGGTTGTTTTTTTTTTTTTTTTTTTTTTTTTTGGCTGATGCTGAATTAGCTTGCTTTCTTGCATCATATGCCTCTACTAATGCTAATGCTTGTGTTTCACCGAACCTTTCCATTGAATTAGTCCATAAATGGTTAACATAAGCCAGAATATCATCAGTGGATCGACACTGACGGAATCCATACTGGCGATCGTTGATGAGATGGAAGGTTTCTAGGTAGTTTAAGAGTTGGCGGTTAATTGATTTCTCCATTATTTTAGAAAGAGTAGAAGTAATTGCAATGGGACGATAATTAAATGGGAGGGATTTGTCACCCTTTTTAGGAACTGGCTGGATTTCCAAGCAGAAGGAAAAACACCTTTGGAATAAGAAAGTGAAAAAAGGTGGCAAAGAATAGGAGTAAGTTCAGGAGCACAGGTTTTGAGAACAAGTGCAGAAATACCATCAGGACATGGAGCTTTCTTAGCATCAAGATTCATCAAAATCCTTCTTATATTCTTTTGACGGAAGACCACAGGAGGCATTGAATGGAGCGTGTTGGGAATGGTGGGAGGTGTTTTACCAAGATCATTAATACATGAGCTGGAAGAAAAATGGGATGCTAGCAGGTCAGCTTTATCCTTGGCTGAAGTGACAACAGAACCATCTGGTTTGGACAGAGGTTGGAGCAGAGATGGGCAAAAGTTGTGGCCAATAGCTTTGGCAAGAGACCAGAATGCTCGGCTACCATTAGGGCAAGAAGCAAGTTTTCTACTCTTAGCCTGTTCAAACTCTAGTTTGGACTGATTAATAACTGCTTTACAATTGTTGCAAGCTTTGGTGTAGGCAGAAAATGAAACAGAAGAAATAGAAACAAGCCAATTACGATATGCAACATTCTTCTCTTGAACAGCCTTAGCACATTTATTGGAAAAACCAAGGTTTAGATAAAGGACGAGATTTTAAAGTGGAGTGTGGGATAAAGGATTCCAATCCTGCAAGAATAATTTCACTGACACGATCTGAGCAAACGTTGACTTCAGAAGTTTTGAAACAGTAATCCGACCAAGGAAAAGAAGAAAAGAAGTCTCGCAGGTCATCCCATTTTGCATTCTTGTAAGGCCAAACAACACGAGGTTGGGAATAGCCATGAGATAAAGGTTCCATTGGAGAAGAGACAATCACCAAGAAGTGCCTAAAGGACCTCTCACTTCGACCGTGTACTTAGAAGGGTTGTTTGTGAGAAGAAGATCAAGCGTATTGGCTGTATGATTAGGATTGTCTGGTATTCTTGTAGGTAAATGAACAATTTGTGCTAGGTTATTAGTAATTGCCAAAGCCTCAGCATCTCGACCTGCTGGGTCGGTGTGACTAGAAAACGGAAGCCAGCTGGAGTTGTGAATATTAAAATCACCAAGGAAAATTACCTCACTGTTAGGAAAGTTGGACTGGAAAAAGTCAAATTGCAAAGAGAGGAAGTCAAAGAGCTCCATGTGATTAATGGAGTTGGGAGAACAGTAAAGACAACAGATGAATTTGACACAATGAAGTAGAGAGATTTTAAGCCAGAGAAGATCAAAGAGAGGAGATTCTAAATTGCCAAGTCTCTGACAGTGAATATCAGAACAGACATATGCACAAGTACCACCTTTGAGGAGAAAGGAATCATACAGCGAATAATTTGGGCATCTGAGATGAGCAGTAGTTGAATCAACCGATAACTGAGATTCTGTCAGAAAAAGTGCATGGAGTTTGGCAGACTGCAAGTGGAAATGGACATCGTTGAGATTAGAATTGAGGCCAAGTATATTTGTGAAATGAATTAGGAAGTCCTTGGGAGGTTTAAATCTTTTCACAGATAAGCTTGCTCTATTAGTTTGACAATTCATGGTGTATTCAATAGTAAGAAAAAGTGGGTGGGACATGCCGTATGAAGTAATGAAATTTTTGGATAGGGCATACACGTGGTAAGAATATATCCAGATCCTTGACATAATGTGGCCTCGACAATGCTCCC